>NW_028328294.1:655681-983521 GCF_048544385.1 Mastigoproctus giganteus | reverse complement strand
TGCTAGACAGAACTGGATGAGAATTATATCTCACAGATATTAAAGCCTGTAACACGCTGAGAGCGTCGGTATACAAAATGAACCGTTGGTATTGGCATTTACTAATGTGATCCAAGGCTAACTCTATAGCGAGCAGCTCTGCAGTAAATATGCTGCATTCAGAGGGAATCTGCTCTGATGTAATGCTGTCTGTAAAGACAGCAGCAGATCCCACATATGATTCCGCCTTCGAGCCGTCTGTGTAGACTGGCGCGAAGTCAGAATATTCAGCTCGGTGTGCTGAATAAAGCTGCAGGTAGACAGACGATGGAGTGTCCGACTTTCCCCAATTTCTAAGTGACAAGTCACATGCCGGGAAATGAGCATGCCAGGGTGGAAGGGGTTGCTTCGGTGTTTGGGCAACCTTGTCTACCTTGATATTAAATTTTTTGAGTAGCTCTTGGACACGAATACCAAAAGGTCGGTTGGCAGTCTTACGTGTGTTATACAAATTTTCCCATCGTGGCTCAAAAACGGATAGCCACGTAGGATGGTCTGGCAGGGATTTCAGTTTGAAAACGTAGTTTAGAGACAACTGCTTACGACGAAGCGATAACGGCGGTTCGTTTGCTTCGACGTATAAGCTCTGGACTGGAGATGTTCGATATGCTCCAATAGCGGTACGGAGTGCCAGATGATGGACAGGATCCAGCCAACGAAGTACACTGTCTCTGGCCGAATTGTATACCAGGGACCCGTAATCTAGTCTGGATCGCACAAGTGCACGGTAAAGCCGAAGGAGGGTACATCGGTCTGCTCCCCAAGATGTAGAGGAGAGAAAGCGGAGGATATTTAGCCCTCTTGTGCACTTGGTGCGGAGTTGACGAATGTGATCAAGAAAGGTCAACTTTTTATCAAATACGAGTCCCAGAAATTTTGTATCCGCCGCAACTGGAATAGCATTTTGTCCGAGCCTTAATTCAGGTTCAGGATGAAGATTACGCTTACGACAAAAGTGTACGCAAACGGTCTTCTCCGGCGAGAACCTGAAACCATTTTCCAGTGCCCAGGAATTGAGGCGATCAATGGCTTTCTGCAGTTGTCTTTCAATAACCCTCATGTTGCATGACTGACAAAATATGCTAAAGTCATCAACATAGAGGGCACCGTTTACGGTTGGAGGAAGTTGTTCTGTGATGGAATTTACTTTGATGGCGAAAAGCGTGACACTTAAAACTGATCCCTGTGGTACTCCCTCCTCTTGGCTAAAGGAACGAGAGAGTGAGGATCCCACACGAACTTGGAAAGATCGATCGGCTAAAAAGTTTTCAATAAAAATGGGGAGTCGTCCCCTAAGACCAAGGCTATGCAGATCTTTTATGATGCCAAATCTCCAAGTTGTGTCATACGCTTTCTCCATGTCAAAGAACACCGACACCAAGTGTTCGCGTTTTAGGAAAGCATCCCGGATGGATGTTTCCAATCTAATAAGATGGTCCAAAGTGGACCGGTTCCTTCGGAAGCCGCACTGGATGTTGGAGAGAAGGTCATTTGTTTCTAAGTACCATATTAAACGAGAATTAACCATTCTCTCCAGGATTTTGCACAGACAGCTAGTCAGAGCTATAGGACGATAATTGGTGGTGACTTTTGGATGATTTCCTGGCTTAGGAAAAGCAAGGACGATTGCCTTCCGCCAGGAGTCCGGAAACTGCTCTTCAATAAAGATTCTGTTATAAAGAAGGAGCAGATAATCCATAGATTTTGGTGAAAGCCGTTTAATCATTTCATAATGGATGCCATCTGGTCCAACAGCACTTGCATTAGAAAGAGTGAGAGCTCTCTTCAGTTCCTGCATAGTGAATGCCCCGTTGTAGGGATAGACGCCCTTGGACTTGAAATTAAGTGCCTGCTTTTCAATTTTATGTTTCAGGACCAGGAACTCTGGGGAATACGAAGATGTTGCGGAGATGTTAGAGAATGTTTCCCCAAGAGCATTGGCTATTGCAGTTGGATCTGCAATAGCGCATCCATAATAATCTAGGATTGAAGAAGGGTGGGATGTATATTTTCCCTTCATTTTCCGGATTTTATCCCAGACTACCTTAGAATTGGTAGCCTGGTTAATAGATGATGTAAAACGGATCCATGATTCCTTTTGACTCTGACGGCGAATGTAGCGTGCTTTGGCTCGTGCACGCTTGAAGGCTATTAGATTACAAGTGGTAGGATATCGACGGAATATCCCCCACGCTTTGTTTTGAGCCTTTTTTGCTGCTGTGCATTGTGAATTCCACCAAGGTTTGGGAAATGGTGGAAACCGGGCAGATGTTTTTGGAATAGCATTCGCAGCTGCTTGGACAATGATTTCTGTGATGTACGTTACTGCGTCATTGATAGGCTCCTGACTGACTGTACTGAGTTCAAAATTTGCCTGATGTTGGAAGGCATTCCAGTCAGCCTGATCAAACTTCCACCGTGGTAACCTAAAAGGAAGACATGGTCTCCCACTGTGTAACAAGGTTATCACAGGGAAGTGATCACTTCCGTATGGATTCTCCTCCACTTCCCAAGTGAGTGATGGGAGTAGAGAAGGGGAGCAGATAGAGAGATCAATGGCAGAAAAAGTACTGGTAGGCATATGGAAGAAGGTGTTTGTTCCAGTATTTAGAAGGGAAAGGGCATTGTCATTGAGCATACGCTCTATGACCCGTCCCCTTCCATTGATGTTAGCACTACCCCACAGGGTGTTATGTCCATTAAAATCCCCAAGAAGTAAGAAAGGGGTGGCAACTGCGTTAGAAGATCATCAAGGTCTTCCTGGGAGATGTCAGTCCCAGGTGGCAAATAAATAGAGCAGACCGTTAATAAAAATCCCACTGTAAGGCGAATTGCAACAGCCTCTATGCTGGTTGTAATTAGTAAAGGCTGAACTGGGGTCTGATTACTCACAAGGATAGCCACTCCTCCATGAGCAGGACCATCCGCAATTCTATCCTTACGAAAGATTGTGATGTTATGCATGGTGGGATCATCATTTGCCTTTAGATATGTCTCCTGCAAGCAAAAGCAAACTGGCTCATGCTTTTGCAGGAGGGCCTTGATGTCATCTGTATTTCGCCGGAATCCACGACAATTCCATTGTAGGAATTTAGCCATTATTTTGGCTTGGTGGGTCCATCAGGCGGCTTCCGAGGTGCTGAGGGCTTACTTTTATCAGTCTTGGCTTTATCTTTTTTGGGGAAGAATGGACGCTGTCCGGTGTCCATTTCTTCCTCCACGAAGAGTTGCAAGACTGAATCGTCCGGTACCTCCTTGTCCTCTACATCCATTGATTCTGTTAATTTTGGTTGCTCTTTTTTACCACTTGGTTTTGTTAGTGGTGGAGCCCTAGGAGATACGGATATTGGAGTAGCAGCTGATTGTGTTTTTGTGGTGGGCTTTTGTGAACTCAATAAATAGCGTGCAATCGGCGTGAATGACTCTCTTGGTGGTATAGTCATATCTGTTTGTGTACCGATAGTGCACTTCGCAGAAACCTTCTGAGCATATGAAGGCTTTCCGCTATTTATTGGTTGTATGCGTTTTCTGGCCTCTGGGTAGGAGATGTTTAGCTCCGTTTTTAACTTTTGTATCTCCTTTTCGTCCTTCCACCGCTGGCATGCTCGAGAGTATGCAGGGTGCTCTCCTTGGCAGTTAATACAGTTAGGCTTAGGAGCTATACATTCCTTGCTCTCGTGATCTTTAGCACCACATCGAGCACAGGCAGGGTTACCACGACAAGCTGTTTGTGAGTGGCCGTACTTTTGACATTTAAAACACCTCAGTGGGTTTGGAACGTAAATCCTCACTGGGCAGTTTAAGTACCCTGCCTTGATGGAACTTGGAGGCCTTGGGGTGTTGAATGTTAGGATGAGAACTCGGGTAGGGACAAGATTCCCATCCTTACGCATGGATATTCGCTTGACAGCTGTTACTCCTTGTTCTTTTAATTCAGAGCAGATCTCTTCTTCAGAAACGTGAAGAAGATCCCACTCTGATATCACACCTCTTGAAGAGTTCAAAGTTTTGTGAGGGGTTGTGATGATGGGTATTCCCCCTATAGATGTGGCTTTCAAAAACTTTTCAGCTTGATTTACATTTGATGCTTCTATTAGAATATCTCCAGAACGCAGCCGTTTTACGGATTTGGGTGAACCTGCCATCCCTTCTAATCCTTTCTGGATGAAGAAGGGTGACATTTTCCCAAGTGACTGCTCTCCGGTGGAATGGAGAATGAGGAAAAGAGGTGTCACAGATGTTGTTTTCTCCTCAGTTCTGGCTCTTTTAGCTGAATTACTTTCACTCTCATCTAACGATCGATTAGGTAGGGGCCTTGTTGGGGCCCCAGAAGAAGGATTTAAATTACTCATGAGAGTAAAGAAAAAATGTCTGATGCCTAAGTACCTCACCCACCACGGAGCCCTACGAGGGGGCGCCCACCCGTGAACTAGCAGGTACTGCGTACACGAATGGGACGCCGAGTTCGCTTAGAACACCATACCCACGTCACCAATAAGTCTTTATCCCGTCCCAGGACCAAAGGGAGGGAGACTTATTGGAACGCAGTTGACCCTAGCAGTATAGAACCACCCGCCGATTGATCCCAGTCGAGCCGGTCCGGGACCGCCCGTCTTGTCGAAGCAGGGGCCAAAGTGGTGTATTAAGGCTGGGCCCCTCAACCACCAGGATCCCCCTTTCCGCTTCCACGGGTCGCGGCGCACGGCTGCACACCCCGGATTCCAAAGATGTAACCCTGGAACCAAGGTATGGGCGTTAGATCCCAGTGATGCTAATCTGGAAACCCAGCAGCATCACTGGGAGGTCCCCTCACCACGTACAGGTGCCCACGTTGAGGGGTAAATAAAGGAAAAACTGCCGCAGCACCTACCATACTCTCAGTTTTTGAACCATCCGTATAAATTTTACAGGCATGGTTGTCCGTAGCATGAGCTGAATGTAACTGTCTGATATTGCAGGAAGGTATATTTTTCCCCCACTGGAGGAAGTATGTATCTTGAAAGACAGACACATATGTCCAAGGAGCAACAGGTGTAGTTGTGTCTTGGAAAATGTCATTTAAATTGATATTCCAAGTCTGAACAAGTTCTTTGATCCTGAGAGAGGCGGGTCTATTTTCATTTGGTTTGCTCTCGTAGAAGGCATCCCAACGAGTATTATAGAGATACTCCCAACTTGGGTGCGATGGTAGACTTTGGATCTTAGCAGCGTAGTGAAGCAGTAGTGTTTTTCTACGCAGGTGTAATGGGGGATCATGCGCTTCAATATATAGACTTTGGATCGGAGAAGTCCTGAAAGCTCCCAGCGCAGTTCTCAGAGCACTGTGATGGATCATATTTAGCTGTTTTAATGTAGTGCTCCTGGCAGAGTCATACACTGGACAACCATAATCTAGTCGTGAACGGATTAAACTTATATAGAGATACAGCAAAGTACACCGTTCAGCTCCCCATGACATAGATGAGACAGAACGAAGTATATTCAAATGCCTTAAACAAGTAGTTCTCAAATAAGTGATGTGAGCTTGGAAATTTAGTTTGCGGTCTAATAGTAGTCCAAGAAATTTAACGGTATTAACAAGCGGGATTGGAGTATTGTTTATTTGCAGTTCAGGTTCGGGATGGAGAGTTCGCTTCTTGCAAAAGTGTGTGACAGTGCATTTCTTTTCTGACAGTCTGTAACCGTTCAGTGGAGTCCAGGTTTCTATTTTGGTTATGGCAAGTTGTAGCTGCCGTTCAATGGTATTCATACTTTGAGATTGACAAGAAATGGTAAGGTCATCTGCATACATAAACGTTTGTACAGTTTTTGGGATATCTCGTGTCATACTACTAACTCTGATTGAAAACAGTGTTGGACTGAGTATTGATCCCTGTGGGACTCCCTCTTCCTGAATGTGAGATGTAGAGAGGATGTTTTTGTACCGGACTTGAAAAGAGCGCAATTGCAGGAAATTTTGAATTATTTCCGGCAAATGGCCCCGAAGCCCCAGATGGTAAAGGTCCCTAATAATACCATGGCGCCATGTTGTATCAAATGCCTTTTCAAGATCTAAATTGACCATGACTAGATGTTGTTTCATGACAAAGGCATTGCGGATATGAGATTCGGCTTTGATAAGCACGTCCAGTGTTGATCTGTTTTTCCGAAAGCCATATTGTTGTTCTGGAAGAAGATTCTCTGACTCCAGGATGTAGGTGAGTCTAGTATGAACCATCCTTTCGAAAATTTTTCCCATGCAGCTCGTAAGAGATATTGGCCTGTAATTTTCAACACAGGAAGGATCTTTTCCTGGTTTTGGTAAGGCGATAACGAACGAATGGCGCCATGAAGAAGGATAGGCATTTTCAGTGAAGATCCGATTATAAAAAATTAATAGAGTTCTCAAGTCTTCATCAAGTAAATGCTTTAGCATAACGTAGTGAACTCCATCTGGTCCTGCAGCGCTATTGGAAGATCTGTTTAATGATTCTTGCAGTTCTATTAATGTAAATGGTTGGTTGTACGACAGTGAGCGGCGCGTGAAGAAGTTGATTTTATACCGTTCTGCACCTGCTTTGATGTTCTGAAAGGCAGACGCATAGGTGGCAGAAGCTGAGATTTTTGCAAATGATTCTGCTAATGCATTTGCAACTTCTTCAGGAGTAGAAATGTCTTTCCCTTTCCAATGAAGTATCGGAGAGGGCAGCCGAGAAAATTTGCCATTTAATGCCTGTATTCTTTTCCAGATGACCCGTGTATACGTGTCTTTGGTAATGGTTGAGGCAAAAGCAATCCATGAATCCCGTTTCGCTTTCCGCCTAACTTGTCTAGCTTTCGCTTTGAGTCTTTTATAAGAAATTAGGTTACTAGTGGTGGGATACTTGCGGAAATTATTCCAAGCACGGTTTTTTTCCTGTTTGGCAATTAAACAATCTGTATTCCACCAATTATTTCTGTGTTTGTGATAAGGCGTGGATTTTGGAATGGAAGCATTAGCTGCAGTGAGAATCTGATTGGTTATATAAGTATTTACTTCATCAGTATGTTGTCTTTGAACATAACATCTGTCTAAGAGTATTTGGGCAGAATATCCTTCCCAATTTGCCTTTTTAAACTGCCAGTTGGATCGTTGAACAGGATTCGGAGTTACTCTTGTTTGTAGTGAGCAAATAATTGGAAAGTGATCACTGTTAAAGGGATCAGTTAATACTGACCATGTCATGATTGGAAAGACAGAGGGTGAACAAATTGATAAGTCGATTGCAGAAACAGATCCTGTTGCTAGGTGTATGTAAGTAGGAGATCCAGAATTTAGTAAATTAAGACCGTTATTGTTCATGAATTCCTCCACCAATTTGCCTCTTCTATCCATTGTAGCAGACCCCCACAATGGATGATGTCCATTAAAGTCACCAAAGAGACAAATTGGAGTTGGGAGTTGTGAAATCAGGTTGTCAAGTTCTGAATGAGGAAGTGGTAGAGAGGGTGAAATGTAGATGGAAACAATGGTAATTGAAATACCAACTGCAATACGAGCTGCGACAACTTCTAGAGTGGTTCTCAATTGGATCGGCCTGGATGGAATGTCAGAGTTAACAAGAATAGCTACTCCGCCACGAGCAGCAGAGTTTGAACTCCTGTCTCGTCTATATATCACATAATTTGAGAATTTTGGTGAAATTTGGGGTGACAAGAAAGTTTCCTGTAGGCATACACCTATGGGATTGAATTGAGCTAGTAAATCCCTTAAGTCATCAGAATGACTACTTAGTCCTCTGCAGTTCCATTGTATGATGTTATACATTATTTAGTTTTGGCTGAGGATGATTCGTCTGACTGTTTTTTGTTCGTGGGACATTTTTTCCGGTCTTTTTTTGGGAATGTGGGGCGTCCAAGATCCATGGTGTCATCTGCATGGAGTTCTAGAATGGGCTCCTCATTACGTAGCAGCTCATCTACATCCATATTATTGGTAGGCGCTTCCATTTTTTTTGAGACTGAGTGAGATTTTAATTGTTCTTTTTCAATCGAGACCAATGGGGTATGAGTAGGGATACTGATTGGAGTATTTGTGGCTTCGCTAGTTTTTTTTGGAGGATTATGAGGATTATCTTTTTTAGAGGTTGAAAGTGTAACTTTAAGCCAATTCGCTAGAGAGGTGTTAGGCGGAACTGATACATCCGTTTGAGCTGCAGTAGAAACAAAGTTTCTAGTTCGAGCTGCATAAGAACGACCACTAGGCATGGTCGACATAACTTGTCTACGTGCCTCAGGAAACGTGACTTTATTTTCAATTTTGTATTTTTGTATTTTCTTTCCTGTTATCCATAGCTCACAAGTTTTGGAAAAGGCTGGATGGCTTCCTTTGCAGTTTGGACAAACAGGAGTTTTGACTGAACAATCCGCTTGGGTGTGATCTTTAGAGCCACAGATGGGACATGTGGCTTCCCCGCGACAAGCCTGCTGGGAATGGCCGTATTTCTGACATTTAAAGCAACGAACAGGATTCGGGATGTATGGTCGAATCCGGCAGTTTAAATAACCAGCTTTAATACAGGATGGTAAGTCTGGAGTGCTAAATGTCAGAATGATGGATCTTGTTGGAGTAAGATTTCCATCTTTTTTTGTCATGATCCGTTTTACATTTACTACTTTCTGACTGCTGAGTTCTTGGAGTAGTTCTTCTTCGGAGACTGTAATTAGGTCCCACTCGCTGATGACACCTTTTGATGAATTTAGAGTTTTGTGGGGAGTAATTTCTACTGTCAACCCACCAAATGTTGTTGTTTTTAACAGCCGCTCAGAATGTTTGGAGGTGGCTTTGATTTGATTTTGTGTTTATTGGCGCAAAAACAGCTAAGGTTATACTGCGCCATGAAACGATTAAAATATCAATAAAGATGAATTCTGGTAACCTTTAAAAAGGTTACCTCGTCAAATTGTTATTTATAAATGTGGGTATATATTAGTAGCTTTTAAAAATTTAAAAACTGCCGACACGTGGTCGTTGTCTGATAAAATCTGACTGAGTGTATAAGGCTCAGTCGAATGAGTAAAAGCGGTAAAATATATATTGCGAACATGGGTAAAATGAACGCAATCTATTAAAATATGCTTTATAGATAAAACGGTGTCGCAAGACTCGCACATAGGAGGGTCATCCGCCCTCAGCAGAAAAGAATGTGTCAAATGACTGTGTCCTATGCGGAGTCGGGCAAGAACAACTTCCTCGCTCCGATTCCTGCGCAGACTAGACTGCCATATTTCTATTACAGGCTTTATTTGGTATAATTTATTTGTTCTCTGTCTGTGCCACAGTTCTTGCCAATGGGAATATATCTTGTTACATATTATTTGCCTGTAGTCTGTATAGGGGACTGACAGGCAACAATTATGAGTGGGTCTGCTGATTTGGCTGCAGCGTCAGCCAAATCATTTCCCTTTATCCCAATGTGGCTAGGAATCCAGCAGAAGCGGATGTCAAACTTGTATTCATGAAGAGAATGTATCTTCTGCTGAACCCGACAAAGAACTGGATGAGAATTGTGTCTCAGAGATAATAGAGCCTGTAGTACACTGGAAGAGTCAGAATATATTATTGACCTTTGGAATTGACAAGTTCGAATGTGATCCAAGGCTAGCTCTATAGCATACAGCTCTGCAGTGTATATGTTGGATTCAGGAGGAATCTGCTGAGATATTATAGTGTCCGGAAAGACAGCAGCAGATCCTACGCACGATTCAGACTTCGAGCCGTCTGTGTAAACGGACAGGAAGTCTGAGTGCTCAGCTTGGTGTGCAGAGTAGAGCTTCTGGTAGACAGATGATGAGGTCTCAGACTTTACCCATTTCTTAAGGGAAAAGTCGCATGGTGGGGGATGAGCATGCCAGGGTGGAAGAGTTTCTTTTGGTGTTTCTGCCACCTTGTCTACCATGATGTTAAACTCTCTGATTAGCTCTTGGACACGAATACCAAAAGGTCGGTTGGCAGTCTGACGGGTATTATACAAGTTTTCCCAACGTGGCTCGAAAACGGATGCCCACGTAGGATGGTCTGGCAGGGATTTCAACTTTAAAGCATAGTTTAAAGACAACTGCTTACGTCGAAGGGATAATGATGGTTCGTTTGCTTCGACGTATAAGCTCTGGACAGGAGATGTTCGAAAAGCTCCAGTAGCGATACGGAGGGCCTGATGGTGGACAGGGTCCAGCCATCGGAGGACACTGTCTCTAGCTGAGGAGTATACCTGGGACCCGTAGTCTAATTTGGGGCGTACAAGTGCACGGTAAAGCCGTAGTAGGGTGCATCGATCTGCTCCCCAACGCGTTGAGGAGAGAGAGCGGAGAATATTGAGACCCCTCGTGCATTTTGTACGAAGTTGACGAATATGTTCGAGAAAGGTCAACTTTTTATCAAACACAAGTCCCAAGAATTTTGTGTCTGACACTACCGGAATAACATTTTGCCCGAGCCTTAATTCAGGTTCAGGATGAAGATTACGCTTGCGACAAAAGTGTACGCAAACGGTCTTCTCCGGCGAGAACCTGAAGCCATTAGTAAGTGCCCAGACATTCAGATTATCAATGGCTTTCTGCAGTTGTCTTTCAATAACCCTCATGTTGCACGACTGACAAAAAATGCTAAAGTCATCAACAAAGAGGGCACTGTTTACAGTTGGAGGAAGTTGTTCTATGATGGAATTGACTTTGATGGCAAAAAGCGTGACACTTAAGACTGATCCTTGTGGTACTCCCTCCTCTTGGCGAAAGGAGCGAGAGAGTGAGGATCCCATACGAACTTGGAAAGATCGATTGGCTAAAAAATTTTGAATAAAAAAGGGCAGATGCCCTCTTAGGCCTAGGCTATGTAAATCTTTTAAAATGCCAAATCTCCAATTTGTGTCATACGCTTTCTCCATGTCAAAGAACACCGACACCAAGTGTTCGCGTTTTAGGAAAGCATCCCGGATGGATGCTTCCAATCTAATAAGATGGTCCAAAGTGGACCGGTTCCTTCGGAAGCCGCACTGGATTCTGGAGAGAAGGTCGTTTGATTCTAAGTACCATATTAAACGGGAATTAACCATTCTCTCCAGGATTTTGCACAGACAGCTAGTCAGAGCAATAGGACGATAATTGGTGGTGACCTTTGGATCCTTTCCTGGCTTAGGAAAGGCAAGAACGATTGCCTTTCGCCAGGAGTCCGGAAACTGCCCTTCAGTAAAGATTCTGTTATACAGAAGGAGCAGACAATCCATAGATTTTGGTGAAAGATGCTTAATCATTTCATAATGGATGCCATCTGGTCCAACGGCACTTGCTTTGGAAAGAGCGAGGGCTCTTTTCAATTCCAGAATAGTGAAATCCCCGTTGTAGGGATAAATGCCCTTAGTTTTAAAGTTAAGTGCCTGTTTTTCGATTTTATATTTCAGGACCAGGAACTCTGGGGAATACGAAGATGTTGCAGAGATGTTAGAGAATGTTTCCCCAAGAGCATTGGCTATTGCAGTTGGATCTGCAATAGCGCATCCATTATAATCTAGGATTGCAGAAGGTTGGGAGGTATATTTTCCCTTCATTTTCCGGATTTTATCCCAGACTACCTTAGAGTTGGTAGACTGGTTAACAGATGATGTAACACGGATCCATGATTCCTTTTGACTCTGACGACGGTTGTTGTTGTTGTTGTTGTTGTGGGGGTTTTCTGGCGCATAAGCTGCTTTGGCTATAATGCGCCTATTCCTTTATTGTAATAAAATATTAGAAATTCCTGTCACGTCAGAAAAGGAGAAATCAGAAATGAGTAAAAAGTCCAATTTTCTTCAGAAAATTAAAAAATTCAGGAATATTTGCATTGTCACCAATGACATTCTCTAGGGTTATTGGTTTCCGAAGGTTAACCAAAGATAGTAGGGTTGTATTTCTGTCTTGATTATAGTGTGGGCATTCAATGAGAATGTGTTTCACAGTCAAATTTAGAGAACAATGTGGACACTGTGGTGGATCATCTCCTGTGAGTAAATGAAGGTGAGTCAAATGTGTATGGCCTATTCTTGATCTTGAAAGAAGTACTTCTTCTCGTCTTGATGAACGGACACTGGAACGCCAAATTCTAGGATCCTGTTTAAATTGAAAAAGTTTGTTATTTGTTTGAGAGTGCCAGAGTGCTGTCCATTCTGTCAGGCATGCACAACGAATGATTTGTGGATAGTCTGATGCTGGAACAGGTATATTGGTTAAATTTAAGGTAGATGGATTTTTGGCAGCTTTATCAGCCAGTTCATTACCAGAGATTCCAGAATGTGCCGGAATCCAGCAGAAGGTGATCAATTGGTGGCGCTCTTCAATCTGCAGTAATAATCTTCTAATTTCATTTAGAAAAGGGTGATCTTTATCTGCGGAGTTAGATAATGCCATAATTGAGCTGAGGGAGTCAGTGTAAATAACAAATTTTAATGAGCAGTCAGAACAGAGATTTTCTAAGGCTAGTTTAATTGCATATAATTCTGCTGAGAATATGCTGAATTCAGGTGGAAGGGATGCTGAAATAGTGGTATTTAGGAACACTGCTGCTGCTCCAACGTTTGAGTTAGATTTAGAGCCATCTGTATAAATTGGAGAAAAGTCAAAATATCTGTGAGTGTGAATTGCATGAAGTTGTTTCACATTTGATGCTTGAAGAACATTTTTTCCCCACTGGCTAAGGTAAGTGTCACAGGTGGGTAGAGGAGTACACGTCCATGGTGGTTGAGCGCATGTTTCTACTTCTTGTACAGAATGTATGGGGACATTCCAAACCTGCATCAGTTCAAGAAGGCGAAGACCAGCTGGTTTTACTATGCTAGGCTTAATTCTGTAGAGGTTTTCTAATGGTGGATTGAATAGGTATTGCTGAATTGGATGCGAGGCACAACTTTGTATTTTAACGGCATACTTCAGTAGCAGTGTTTTCCTACGTAGAGTTAAAGGGGGCTCATGTGCATCGATGTAGAGGCTATGTGCTGGTGATGTTCTGAAAGCCCCAAGTGCAGTCCTCAAGGCGCTGTGCTGAACTGGATCAAGCCAGCGCAAAGCACTTGCTCTGGCAGAATCATAGACAGGTGCACCATAATCGAGACGGGATCGGATTAATGCCCTGTATAACCGAAGTAAGGAGGTGCGATCTGCACCCCAGGTTAGGGCGGATAACGTTCTCAGTATATTTAACTTTTTTAAACAGGATGTACGTACATTTTTAATATGGTCTAAGAAATTTAATTTGTTGTCAAGGATTAATCCTAGAAATCTGATGTTAGTAGTGACTGGGATGGAGACATTGGAAATTTGAAGTTCAGGATCCAGATGGAGCTTGCGTTGTCGACAAAAATGGATAGCAACTGTTTTCTGTTGTGAGAGTCGATAGCCGTTAAGGTTGGCCCATTGTTGTATTTTATTCAGTGATATCTGAAGCTGCCTTTCAATTGATCTCATGCTTTGGGAATGACAGGAAATGGAAAGGTCATCCGCGTAAAGATATGATTCAACTGTGTTTGGAAGCTGTTTAGTGATGGAGTCGATTCTAAGAGCAAAGAGAGTGGCACTCAGTACAGATCCCTGAGGGACACCTTCTTCCTGAATGAAAGTTGTAGAGAGGTCGTTTTGGTATTTTACTTGAAACGATCTAGTGTATAAAAAGTTCTGAACAAATATGGGAAGATTGCCCCGTAGACCGAGAGAATAAAGATCACTAAGTATGCCATGTCGCCAGGTGGTGTCAAAAGCCTTCTGTATATCTATAGAAACCATTACCAGATGCTCATGTTTAACGAAAGCATTGCGAATGGCAAATTCAGCCTTGATCATGAGATCTAAACATGATCTGTTTTGTCGAAAGCCATGCTGACTATTGCTCATGAGATGTTGTGACTCTATTATCCATACAAGTCTACTGTGGACAATTTTTTCAAGGATTTTGCTGAGGCAGCTGGACAGAGATATTGGTCTATAGTTATGGGGATTGGTTGGATCTTTTCCAGGCTTCAGGAAAGCCAAAAGAATAGAGTGGTGCCAAGAAGCTGGATACACATTTTCTAAAAAAATACGGTTGTAAAAGACCAGGAGAAGGCTCAAAGCTTTGTCATCAAGATGTTGCAGCATGATATAATAGATGCCATCTGGTCCTGCGGCACCATTACGAGCTGTTTTAATGGCATGCAATAGTTCAGAATATTGTAGAGGTTTGTTATATGGTAGAAAGAGGGGAGTTTGGAAGTTAACAGAATACTGTTCTCGACTGTTTTTAATTCGTTGGAAAGATGTAGTATAAGCTGATGTTGCTGAGATCTCAGCAAAAGTATTGCCCAGAGCATTAGCTATATCCGAGGGACTAGATAATTCTCGCCCATTCCAGGAGAGGACTGGAGAAGGTATGGTTGGAAACTTACCAGAAAGCTGTCTAATTTTTTTCCAAATTAATTTGCTGTCAGTGTTTCTGTTAATTGTTGATGCAAAACGGGTCCAGGATTCTTTTTTGGCTTGCCTCTGTATGTAACGTGCTTTTGCCCTTTCTTTCTTATAATTTATCAGATTGGCTGTGGTTGGATATTGCCGAAACAAATTCCACGCTTTATTTTTTGCCTTTTTTGCTTTGGTGCATTCCTCATTCCACCAATAATTATAGTGTTTACGGCCCGGTGGATTTGATAATGGTATTGTATCTTTAGCCACGTTTAGGAGATGCGAAGTGATGTAATCTGTCACATCATCAATACGCTGGAGACGGATTTTTTTCTCATCGAAACAGATTGATGACTGAAATTTTGCCCAGTTTGCTCTTGTAAATTTCCATTTCCTGCAAGGTTTAGTTAAAGGAGCTTGTGCTATCAATACCTTGCATACGATTGGGAAGTGATCACTGCCCATAGGATCGTTTATAACATACCACTCTATGGTCGGGACCAGTACTGGAGAACAAATGGAAAGATCTATTGCCGAAGTATCTCCAGTTGGGAGCTGAATGTGAGTGTGCGTGCCAGTATTCAGTAAGGCAAGATTTAGTGCTTCTAATAGGCTTTCAATGAGTCGACCTCGTCTATCTAATTTAGTAGAGCCCCATAGTGGGTGGTGACCATTAAAGTCTCCTAAAATACAGAAAGGTGGAGGTATCTGTATGATGAGGTCTTCAAGTTCTTTTAAACAGTATGTATGGTTTGGCTGCAAGTAAATTGACACAAGTGTTAATGAAATATGGAGCGTTATACGAACAGCAACAGCTTCTATTTCAGTTTGCAGTGGGATATGCTTTGTTGGGATCTTTGAATTTATCAGAATTGCAACACCACCATGGGCAGCAGTTGCTGTATTACGGTCTCTTCGATAAAGACAATAGTTCTTTATCGAAGGAGAAATTTGTGAAGTTAAGTAAGTTTCTTGGAGACAAAGAGCAACTGGCGAATACCTATTTATCAGGTCATGAATATCGTCTGTATTGCAACGAAAGCCTCTGCAGTTCCATTGCAAAATACAAGGCATTATTTGTGTTTAACTGATGGAGCTGTATCTGACTGTTTTTTGAAGGTGACTGGCTTATGACGTTCTAATTTTGATTTATCTTTTTTGGAGAAAACTGGCCGACCAGTGTCCATTTCTTCTTCTTCAGCGTGAATTTCTAAAATTGGTTCTTCCTGTATAGATGTGCTATCTGTATCCATGGTTGTGTTCTGGGTATTTTTCATTGCATTTGAGTTTGTAATATCGGACGTAGTAGTACTCATTGGAGGAGGAGATGCTGCTGGTATTGTCAGAGGAGTATTATTTGCCTGGTCTGAGACTTTGGGCTGTTGTTTGCGTACACTTGGTTGTTTCTCAGAGAGGACAGTTCTAGCCCAATCAGAAATTGATTTATTAGTGGAAACGGTGACATCTGTTTGAGTGGAGACTGTTTCATATTTTTTTACTGCATTGGCATAGGTTAAATTTTTGTTTATAGTAGGTGTAACTTGTTTTCTTGCTTCTTGGTAGCTGACTTTATTCTCAACCTTGTATTTTACGATTTTTTTCTCTGTTTTCCATTTTTCGCAAGTTTTGGAATATGCAGGGTGGTCACCTTTGCAGTTAGCGCACGTCATTTTTGTAGCCGAACAGTCACTTTGATTGTGTTCAGAGGACCCACAATTGGGGCAGACTGGAACTCCTCTGCACACAGTTTGCGAATGGCCATACTTTTGGCATTTGTAACATCGTAAAGGATTGGGAATATATGGGCGAATGCGGCATAGCAAATAACCTGCTTTTACAGAGGTGGGTAAGTCAGGGGTATTAAACGTGAGGATAATGTTTCTGGTAGGTGTAAGTTGATTGTCTTTTTTAGTCATTATGCGCTTTGCTTCAATGACATTTTGTCCCTGCAGCTCTTGGGTTATTTCTTCCTCGCTGACATTTAGAAGATCCCAACTGGATATCACACCCTTCGATGAATTTAGGGTTGCGTGAGGAGATATTTTTACTGGGATACCAGCAAAATTACTTAGTTGCAAAAGTTTCTCCGAATGTCTGTGGTTATTGGTTTCCACTAATAGGTCTCCTGATTGCAGTCTCTTAACAGTCTTTGGACATCCTGCAATACTTTCCAGATGTTTCTGAATCACAAAGGGAGACAGTTTACTCATAGGTTGACTAGATAGCGAGTGGAAAATTAGAAAAGATGGGCAGGGTTGCTCCATCCTATCAGTTTTCAGTCTTTTGGTGTTGTTACCTATATCGTGATTTGTGTCATGGTCATTGTAATTTTCTGCCCTGGAGCTCGAAGGCTCTAATGGTGGATAAGTATTTTTATCCATGTTGGCTCCTTTTGGCCCTGGGGGTTTTTCTTTACCTCCCAGGTTACCGGCCCCGCCACGGGGAGGCAGGAGCAGTGCCACGAGGTGACCAAGCGGCTGTTAGTTGAGTTAGTACTAAAGGAAAAAGAAACAGAAAGGTGTCTTTCCTTTCTGGGCCTTTGCCTACTACTTGTAGAACGAAAGAGCTACTGAAATATAAAATGAAATGAAGAAAACGCTATTCAGAAATAAACAGAATATGTATTGGCAAAAGCTCTTTAGATAGTTCACTTGTATAAACGCACTGAAATCGCTTGGCCACGGAACGCTTGGCACCCGGGGCCTCTGACGACGGATGTAGCGTGCTTTGGCTCGTGTACGTTTGAAGGCTATAAGGTTGTTCGTGGTAGGATATCGGCGAAATATCCCCCACGCTTTGTTTTGAGCCTGTTTTGCTGTTGTGCATTGTGAATTCCACCAAGGTTTGGGAAATGGTGGAAACCGGCCAGATGTTTTTGGGACAGCGTTAGCAGCTGCTTGGACGATGATTTCTGTGATGTACCTTACTGCGTCATTGATCGGCTCTTGACTGACTGTGCTAAGATCGAAATTTGCCTGTTGTTGGAAGGCAGTCCAGTCAGCCTGATCAATCTTCCACCGTGGTAACCTAAAAGGAAGACATGGTCTCCCACTGTATAACAAGGTTATCACAGGGAAGTGATCGCTTCCGTATGGATTCTCCTCCACTTCCCAAGTGAGTGAGGGGAGTAGAGAAGGGGAGCAGATAGAGAGATCAATGGCAGAAAAGGTACGGGTAGGCATGTGGAAGAAGGTGTTTGTTCCAGTATTTAGAAGGGAAAGGTCATTGTCATTGAGCATACGCTCTATGACTCGTCCCCTTCCGTTGATGTTGGCACTACCCCACAGGGTGTTATGTCCATTCATATCCCCGAGAAGTAAGAAAGGGGGAGGCAACTGCGTTAGAAGATCATCAAGGTCTGCCTGGGAGATGTCGGTCCCAGGTGGCAAATAGATAGAGCACACAGTTAATAAAAATCCCACCGTAAGGCGAATTGCAACAGCCTCTATGTTAGTTGTAATTAGTAAGGGCTGCACTGGGGTCTGGTTACCCACAAGGATAGCCACTCCCCCATGTACAGAGCCATCCGCAATTCTGTCCTTACGATAAATTGTGGTGTTATGCATCGTGGGATCATCATTTGCCTTTAGATATGTCTCCTGCAAGCAAAAGCAAACTGGCTCGTGCTTTTGCAGGAGGGCCTTGATGTCATCAATATTTCGCCGGAATCCACGACAATTCCATTGTAGGAATTTACCCATTATTTTGGCTTGGTGGGTCCATCAGGCGGCTTCCGAGGTGCTGAGGCCTTACTTTTATCAGTCTTGGATTTATCTTTTTTGGGGAAGAATGGACGCTGTCCCGTGTCCATTTCCTCCTCCGCAAAGAGTTCCAAGACTGAATCTTCGGGTACCTCCTTCTGCTCGACATCCATCTTTTCTTGGGTACTAGGAGGGACTTCCCCTTTCTTATTCTTTTCTTTCATAATTACCTTTGGAACTTGTGGAGCATTAGGAGGTACCGATATAGGAGTGGCAGCTGATTGGTCCTTTTGTGCAGGTTTTTGAGAGCTTAAGAGATACCGCGCGATGGGAGTGAAAGACTCCTTTGGAGGAATGGTCATGTCCGTCTGAGTTCCGACGGAACATCTCCCTGCTACCTTCTGGGCGTAGGTAGGTTTGTTGATATTCAGGGGTTTGACCGATTTCCTTGCCTCCTGGTATGATATATTTAGCTCTGCCTTCAGCCGTTGAATTTCTTTTTCTTCTTTCCACCTCTGGCATGCTCGTGAATAGGCCGGGTGTTCGCCTTCACAGTTAATACAGGTGGGTTTTGCGGCTGAACATGCTGTTGTTTCGTGGTCCTTTGCACCGCATCGAGCGCATGCAAGGACTCCACGGCAGGCCATTTGAGAATGTCCATACTTCTGGCACTTAAAGCACCGTAAAGGGTTCGGAATGTATGGACGCACTGAACAGTTGATGTATCCAGCTTTAATCTCATCAGGAGGTTTAGGAGTGTTAAAAGTCAGGATAACGCTCCTGGTTTTAACAATTTTTCCATCCCTTCGCGCAGTGATTCTCTTGACGGCAATGACTCCCTGTGGTTTTAATTCGGAGCAGATTTCCTCCTCGTATACGTCGAGAAGGTCCCACTCCGAAATGACACCTCTAGATGAATTGAGTGTTCTGTGTGGTGTCACTGTTATAGGGATTCCTCCGATTGATGTTGTTCGGAGTAGGTGTTCTGATTGCCTGTCATTTTTAGTTTCAATTAAGAGGTCTCCAGAACGGAGCCTCTTAACTGACTTGGGTGAACCTGCTAACCCATCCAACCCTTTTTGGATAAAGAAGGGTGACATTTTTCCAATCGGTTTTTCACTTGTTGAGTGCATGATTAAGAACCTTGGGACTGGCCCTGATGGTAGTTCGGTTCGCTGCCTCTTATTAGCAATAATGCTATCTGGATCTTTCTCAATAGTTTCAGATAGGGACCGGGTTGGGGCCCCTGAAGAAGTTAGTTTATCAGGATTCATGTAGTTTATTAAATTGTTCAGTGCCCGGGCTCCCCATCCACCACGGAGCCCAAAGGGACGCCCACTACCCGGCATGCAATAAATGCGCTCGGGAGTGGGACGCCAGGGCTACCCAGACACTATACCCGCACCGCCGCCAGCCTGAATCCTGTCCCTCGGACCATGAAGGTAGGGGCGTGGCATTGACACGGTTGACCCTCGCAGGCGAACCTACTAGCCGATTGATCCTAGCCGGGCCTTCCAGGACCACCCGTCTTGTCGAAGCAGGGGCCAAAGTGGTGTATTGAAGCTGGGCCCCTCAACCACCAGGATCCCCCTTTCCGAATTTCCACGGGTCGCAGCGCACGGCAAACACGCCGGATTCCATTGATGTAAGCCAGGAACCTAGGCTGTGGGCGTTGGATCCCAGTGATGCTAGTCTGGAAGTCCAGCAGCGTCACTGGGAGGTCCCCTCACCACGTACAGGTGCCCACGTCGAGGGGTTGGAGGTGGCTGTTTCTATCAGAAGGGTCTCCGGATTGCAGTCTTTTAACCATTTTTGGTTTGTTTGTTTGTTTGTTTGTTTGTGTTTTATTGGCGCATCAGCAACTGAGGCTATAATGCGCCAAATACCGGTCATATATAAAAGGTTAAAAAATTCAGTGACCTAAGTAGTTAGGCCACCATGTCCATATGTATAATAACAAAGATATAAAAGGTAAACCAATAAATATGTAACAAGAACGTAAATTTTTATATACAATTAAAAACTTTTATTAATTTGAAATAGCTAAAAACA
Source organism: Mastigoproctus giganteus (assembly GCF_048544385.1). Taxonomy (NCBI): domain Eukaryota; kingdom Metazoa; phylum Arthropoda; class Arachnida; order Uropygi; family Thelyphonidae; genus Mastigoproctus; species Mastigoproctus giganteus. The sequence continues at coordinate 963,311 of NW_028328294.1, read as the reverse complement.
GCAGACACGTTGTCGTTGTCGGATAAAATCTGACTGAGTGTATACGGCTCAGTCAGATGATTAAAAATGCTAGAACGGATATTGCTAAAATCTGGACAGTCGATTAAAAGGTGTCTAATTGATATAATTGTGCCACAAGACGCACACATAGGAGGGTCATCAGCCCTCAGCAGAAAAGAATGTGTCAAATGACTATGTCCTATGCGGGTCCGGGCAAGAACAACTTCCTCCTTACGATTCCTGCGCAGACAAGACTGCCACGGTTCAATAACAGGCTTTATACGATGTAATTTATTCGCAGTCTGTCTATCCCACGAATCCTGCCATTGGGAATGTACCTTTTGATGTACTGTTTGCCTGTAGTCTGTATAGGGGACTAACAGGCAACGGTTATTATTGGGAATTGCTGATTTGGCTGCGGCGTCAGCCAAATCATTTCCCCTAATCCCAATGTGGCTGGGAATCCAGCAGAAGCGGATGTCATATTCGCGTTCATGGAGAACGTGAATCTTCTGCTGAATGCTAGACAGTACTGGATGAGGATTATACCTCACAGATATTAAAGCCTGTAACATGCTAAGAGAGTCGGAATATAAAATGAACCGTTGGTATTGTCATTTACTAATATGATCCAAGGCTAACTCTACAGCGTGCAGCTCTGCAGTAAATATGCTGCAATCAGAGGGAATCTGCTCTGATATAGTGCTGTCTGTGAAGACAGCAGCAGATCCCACATATGACTCCGACTTCGAACCGTCTGTGTAGACTGGCGCGAAGTCGGAATATTCAGTTCGGTGAGCTGAATGAAGCTGCAGGTAGACACATGATGGCGTGTCCAACTTTCCCCAGTTTCTAAGCGACAAGTCGCATGCCGGGACACGAGCATGCCAGGGTGGAAAGGGTTGCTTTGATGTTTGGGCAACCTTGTCTACCTTGATATTAAGTTCTTTGAGTAGCTCTTGGAAACGAATACCAAAAGGACGATTGGCAGTCTTACGGGTATTGTATAAATTTTCCCATCGTGGCTCAAAAACGAAGGGCCACGTAGGATGGTCTGGCAGGGATTTCAATTTTAAAGCATACTTTACAGACAACTGCTTACGTCGAAGTGATATCGGTGGTTCGTTTGCTTCGACGTATAAGCTCTGGACAGGAGATGTGCGATATGCTCCAGTAGCAATACGTAGGGCCTGATGATGGACGGGGTCCAGCCATCGCAGGACACTGTCTCTGGCTGAGGAATATACATGGGACCCATAATCTAGTTTGGATCGCACAAGTGCACTGTAGAGCCGAAGAAGGATACATCTGTCTGCTCCCCAAGATGTAGAGGAGAGCGAGCGAAGCATATTAAGGCCTCTTGTGCACTTTGTGCGGAGCTGACGAATATGATCTAAAAACGTCAGTTTTTTATCGAATATGAGTCCCAAGAATTTTATGTTCGCTGCTACTGGAATGGCATTTTGTCCGAGCCTTAGTTCAGGTTCAGGATGAAGATTACGCTTGCGACAAAAGTGTACGCAAACGGTCTTCTCCGGCGAGAACCTGAAGCCATTAGCAAGTGCCCAGGAATTCAGACTATCAATGGCCTTCTGCAGTTGTCTTTCAATAACCCTCATGTTGCACGACTGGCAAAAAATGCTAAAGTCATCAACATAGAGGGCACTGTTTACAGTCGGAGGAAGTTGTTCTGTGATGGAATTTATTTTTATGGCAAAAAGCGTGACACTTAATACTGATCCTTGTGGTACTCCCTCCTCTTGGCTAAAGGAGCGAGAGAGTGAGGATCCCTCACGAACTTGGAACGATCGATTGGCTAAAAAGTTTTGAATAAAAAAGAGGCAGATGCCCTCTTAGGCCAAGGCTATGTAAGTCTTTTAAAATGCCAAATCTCCAAGTTGTGTCATACGCTTTTTCCATGTCAAAGAACACCGACACCAAGTGTTCCCGTTTTAGGAATGCATCCCGGATAGATGCTTCCATTCTAATAAGATGGTCCAAAGTGGACCGGTTCCGTCGGAAGCCGCACTGGATGTTGGAGAGAAGGTCATTTGATTCTAAATACCATAGTAAACGAGAATTGACCATTCTCTCCAGGATTTTGCACAAACAGCTAGTCAGAGCAATAGGACGATAATTGGTGGTGACTTTTGGATCCTTTCCTGGCTTAGGAAAGGCAAGAACGATTGCCTTTCGCCAGGAGTCCGGAAACTGCCCTTCAGTAAAGATTCTGTTATACAGAAGGAGCAGACAATCCATAGATTTTGGTGAAAGATGTTTAATCATTTCATAATGGATGCCATCTGGTCCAACGGCACTTGCTTTGGAAAGAGCGAGGGCTCTTTTCAATTCCACAATAGTGAAATCCCCGTTGTAGGGATAAATGCCCTTAGTTTTAAAGTTAAGTGCCTGTTTTTCTATTTTATATTTCAGGACCAGGAACTCTGGGGAATACGAAGATGTTGCAGAGATCTTAGAGAATGTTTCCCCAAGAGCATTGGCTATTGCAGTTGGATCTGCAATAGCGCATCCATTATAATCTAGGATTGCAGAAGGGTGGGAGGTATGTTTTCCCTTCATTTTCCGGATTTTATCCCAGACTACCTTAGAGTTGGTAGACTGGTTAATAGATGATGTAAAACGGATCCAAGATTCCTTTTGGCTCTGACGACGGATGTAGCGTGCTTTAGCTCGTGCACGTTTGAAGGCTATAAGGTTGTTCGTGGTAGGATATCGGCGAAATATCCCCCACGCTTTGTTTTGAGCCTTTTTTGCTGCTGTGCATTGTGAATTCCACCAAGGTTTGGGAAATGGTGGAAACCGGGCTGATGTTTTTGGGACAGCATTAGCAGCTGCTTGGACGATGATTTCTGTAATGAACTTTACTGCGTCATTGATCGGCTCTTGACTGACTGTGCTAAGATCGAAATTTGCCTGTTGTTGGAAGGCAGTCCAGTCAGCCTGATCAATCTTCCACCGTGGTAACCTAAAAGGAAGACATGGTCTCCCACTGTGTAACAAGGTTATCACAGGGAAGTGATCGCTTCCGTATGGATTCTCCTCCACTTCCCAGGTGAGTGAAGGGAGTAGAGAAGGGGAGCAGATAGATAGATCAATGGCAGAAAAAGTACGGGTAGGCATGTGGAAGAAGGTGTTATTTCCAGTATTTAGAAGGGAAAGGTCATTGTCATTGAGCATACGCTCAATGACTCGTCCCCTTCCGTTGACGTTAGCACTACCCCACAGGGTGTTATGTCCGTTAAAATCCCCGAGAAGTAAGAAAGGGGGAGGCAGCTGCGTTAGAAGATCATCAAGGTCTGCTTGGGAGATGTCAGTCCCAGGTGGCAAATAGACAGAGCACACAGTTAATAAAAATCCCACCGTAAGGCGAATTGCAACAGCCTCTATGCTAGTTGTAATTAGTAAGGACTGCACTGGGGTCTGGTTACCCACAAGGATAGCCACTCCCCCATGTACAGAGCCATCCGCAATTCTATCCTTACGAAAAATTGTGGTGTTATGCAACGTGGGATCGTCACTTGCCTTTAGATATGTCTCCTGCAAGCAAAAGCAAACTGGCTCGTGCTTTTGCAGGAGGGCCTTGATGTCATCTATATTTCGCCGGAATCCACGACAATTCCATTGTAGGAATTTAGCCATTATTTTGGCTTGTTGGGTCCGTCAGGCGGCTTCCGAGGTGCTGAGGGCTTACTTTTATCAGTCTTGGATTTATCTTTTTTGGGGAAGAATGGACGCTGTCCCGTGTCCATTTCCTCCTCCGCAAAGAGTTCCAAGACGGACTCTTCGTGTACCTCCTTCTGCTCGACATCCATCTTTTCTTGGGTACTAGGGGGTACTTCCCCTTTTTTATTCTTTTCTTTAATAGTTAACTTTGGAACTTGTGGAGCATTAGGAGGTACCGATATAGGAGTGGCATCTGATTGGTCCTTTTGTGCAGGTTTTTGGGATGTTAAGAGATACCGCGCGATGGGAGTGAAAGACTCCTTTGGAGGAATGGTCATGTCCGTCTGAGTTCCAACGGAACATCTCCCTGCTACCTTCTGGGCGTAGGTAGGTCTGTTGATATTCAGGGGTTTGACCGATTTCCTTGCCTCCTGGTATGACATGTTAAGCTCTGCCTTCAGCCGTTGAATCTCTTTTTCTTCTTTCCACCTCTGGCATGCTCGTGAGTAGGCCGGGTGTTCGCCCTCACAGTTAATACAGGTGGGTTTTGCGGCTGAACATGCTGTTGTTTCGTGGTCCTTTGCACCGCATCGAGCGCATGCAAGGACTCCACGGCAGGCCATTTGGGAATGTCCATACTTTTGGCATTTAAAACACCGTAAAGGATTTGGTATGTATGGACGCACTGAACAGTTGATATATCCAGCTTTAATCTCCTCAGGAGGTTTAGGAGTGTTAAAAGTCAGGATAACGCTCCTGGTTTTAACAATTTTTCTATCCCTTCGCGCAGTGATTCTCTTGACGGCAATGACTCCCTGTGGTTTTAATTCGGAGCAGATTTCCTCCTCGTATACGTCGAGAAGGTCCCACTCCGAAATGACACCTCTAGATGAATTGAGTGTTCTGTGTGGTGTCACTGTTATAGGGATTCCTCCGATTGATGTTGTTCGGAGTAGATGTTCTGATTGCCTGTCAGTTTTGGTTTCAATTAAGAGGTCTCCAGAACGGAGCCTCTTAACTGATTTGGGGGAACCTGCTATCCCATCTAACCCTTTTTGAATGAAAAAGGGCGACATTTTACCAATCGGTTTTTCACCGGTTGAGTGCATAATTAGGAACCTGGGTACAGGCCCTGATGTTACTTTTGTTCGCTGCCTCTTTGTACTAATAGTACTATCTGGATCTTCATCTATGTTTGCAGATAGGGACCGGGTTGGGGCCCCTGAAGAAGTTAGTTTATCAGGATTCATGAGTTTTTTTAAGTGGTTCAGTGCCCGGGCTCCCCACCCACCACGGAGCCCAAAGGGACGCCCACTACCCGGCATGCAATAAATGCGCTCGGGAGTGGGACGCCAGGGCTACCCAGACACCATACCCGCACCGCCGCCAGCCTGAATCCTGTCCCTCGGACCATGAGGGTAGGGGCATGGCTTTGACACGGTTGACCCTCGCAGGCGAACCTACTAGCCGATTGATCCTAGCCGGGCCTTCCAGGACCACCCGTCTTGTCGAAGCAGGGGCCAAAGTGGTGTATTGAAGCTGGGCCCCTCAACCACCAGGATCCCCCTTTCCGAATTTCCACGGGTCGCAGCGCACGGCAAACACGCCGGATTCCATTGATGTAAGCCCGGAACCTAGGCTGTGGGCGTTGGATCCCAGTGATGCTAGTCTGGAAGTCCAGCAGCGTCACTGGGAGGTCCCCTCACCACGTACAGGTGCCCACGTCGAGGGGGCCCTTTTTTTTTTTTTTTTTTTTGGTGATCCTGCAATTGACTCCAAGATTTTCTGAATTAAGAATGGTGACAACTTACCCACAGGTTGGGCGGACAGGGAATGAATCACCAGGAAGTTTGGGCAATCGTCATGACATTCTGCTTCTCTTCGCAGTCTTTTAGGTTGACTTGAGTCATGGTCAGGGTTGGAATCTTCCGCTCTTGAGCTCAAAGGCTCTAAGTTTGGATAATGATTTTTATCCATGCTTGCTCCTTTTTGCCCTGGGGGTTTGCCTTTACCACCCAGGTTACCGGCCCCGCCACGGGGAGGCAGGAGCAGTGCCGCTTGGTGGCCAAGCGTAGAGTTAGTAAGTTAGTACGGCTAGTTAAATTAAAGAAAAAGGTACTTGCCTTCTTCTGGGCTCTCTTCTTAGTGTTTTTAAGTAAGTAGAGCTACTTAACAGAAAATTTTAATTCTAAGAGAAAAACAAGGAAAACTCTGTCACTTGGAGGAAAAACGCTTTATAAACTCGCAAGAATCGCTTGGCCACGGAAACGCTTGGCACCCGGGGCCTCAGATGAGTATGACCTATTCTTGCCCTTGAAAGGACTACTTCTTCTCGTCTAGATGTACGGACACTGGAACGCCAAATTTTCGGATCTTGTTTAAACTGAAAGAGTTTATTATTAGTCTGAGAGTGCCAGAGTGCTGTCCATTGTGATAGGCAAACAGCATGAACGGTTAGTACATAATCTGTTGCTGGAACAGGGATATTGGTTAAATCTAAGGTAGTCGGATTTTTTGCAGCTTTATCGGCCAGTTCATTGCCTAAAATACCGCAATGTGCTGGAATCCAACAAAAAGTGACCAGTTAGTGGCGTTTTTTGATTTGTAATAACAAGCTTCTGATTTCATCTAGAATAGGGTGGACTTTATGTTCGGAATTATTTAGCGACATGATTGAGCTGAGGGAATCAATATAAATAACAGATTTTAAAGAACAGTCAGAATATAGATTTTCAAAAGCAAGTTTTATTGCATATAATTAAGCAGAAAAGATACTAAATGCTGATGGAAGGGATTTTTTTGTAATGGAGTTAACTTTCACTGCAAACAGCGTAACACTGAGGACAGAGCCTTGGGGAACTCCTTCCTCTTGGCAAAAAGGACGGGACACACTGGATTTAACACGAATCTGGAAGAGTCGTTTAGATAAAAAATTCCTGATAAAAATAGCAAGGTGGCCTCTCAGACCAAAAGAATAGAGGTCTTTTAAAACACCATACCTCCAGGTTGTGTCGTCAGCTTTTTTCACGTCAAAGAAAACTGATACCAAGTGCTCACGCTTCATAAACGCATCGCGAATCGTTGTTTCCAATCGGATTAAATGGTCCAAAGCGGATCGATTCCTTTGGAAGCCGCGCTGAATCTTGTTTAAATGGTCGTTTGCCTCAAGGTAACATATAAAAGGCGGGCATTCACCATTTTATCCAGAATCTTACATAAACAACTGGTCAGAGCAATTGGACGATAGTTCCTAGGAATTTTTGGGTCTTTTCCTGGCTTTGGGATGGATTAGTATTTGATAATTTCATCATTGAATGAGATACTCGAAGCCAATAACTTCCAATCAGCCTCGGAAAATTTCCATTTTAACCAAGCGATTAGAGATTAGCGGTTAGTGTGTTATGTAGGTTAGTTCTATATATAAGAAGAAGAAAGGTACCTTTCCTTTATTTTTGAAAAGCTTACTACTTTTTTTAGAAGAGCAGAAAATAAATAGTTTTGTAAATAAACACTTAAAATTTCTCTGAAAACTACTAATTCTGGAGATGATGCTTTGAAATTCGATTTGATCACTAGCTTGGCACTCGGGCCAGGATAATAATGATGGAAACCTTTTAGTCATTAAAGTGGTCAAGTTGTAGAGAACTTGAAGTAGGGAGTTCATAAACACGTTAACAAGCAATAACGTTTCAGCGCTAATATACATGTTAGCATCCTCTTCTGGAAACATCCGAAGCTTAAACATTCTTCTTTAAAAATTATATTAATTTTGAATATTTAAGGAGAAACAATAAATAGGCTAACAGTTACATCCTGCTCAAGCATATACAAGAAAAGATGGAACAGCAGTTTCCTAAACTGACGCTAGATGGCAGTGGCTTCCAACAAAGTTGTCTGTTTTGATATCAACATAGGAACAACGTTCTTATTATTATCATTACCTTCGTTATATACAGCGTGGTTAATTGGAGTACGGAAATAAAACGATAATTTCTATAAATAACCTAAACGAAGCCGCCATTAATGATGAAAATTCATTAAAGGAAAATTACTTAAGATTATTAAAACCATAATGTCAGCAGCAGCTGTGGGACAAGTAAGATTTCCGGTTGCCGTGAGGAAGAGTTGCCGTCTCGTTCAGAGTGCGTCACTAAATCGTCTTCTGCCATGCAGCCATTATTAAGCATAAAAATGAACCGTTAATTACACACACACACTTGCAGCTTTCTCCCCTCCCCACTCCCCATCGCTTTCCCTGTCACATGGGAGGGACAGACTTCGTTTTTTCTTCCTCTCTTTTTATGTCGCTGCACTTTGGTAGGCGCTCACGCGCGCTGGTGATGATGACGTCACGAAGCAAAGTTTGATTTGTTTTTGTCTCGTTTACTTCACGACGTGCGTTGCATCACGAGTGTACCAGTCTACTTTGTTCTAATTTTAACGTTTGACTGATACAGGGAAATCATTAACATATCGGCACGCATTAAGTTGAATGTGCATACTCATTTGTGCATTATTATTGTTCATCCCGCCGCGTAATAAAGAAAATAAACTTTGCTATTTAAATGCGTAAATAAATAAAGCGAAAGCAATGTACGCAGCCAAAGTAAACCAAGGTTGCTCAAAATCCCATCTCACATCGTGAAGCGAGACACCACGAGTTGCCCCGATCTTGCACTTCAAATAAACAGCATTGTTCACTACGGACAAGTGTGTTACTATTTATGTATAGAATTTGGGAGCCAACTTAGTTTTCTTTTAGTGATGCACACTAATCAACTCACGCGTATTGGTGTTCTTTAGCTCTATGAAGGTTTTGTCCTAAATTTACTCCAGTAGTTCCTAAAGTTAAACTTTTCAAAAATTTTGCACATACGCATTGTGCGCAAACATTTCAAAATTGTAGGCATGTATACGGTTCAAGCAGTTTCTTAAGAAATAATACTGAAATATAAGTCAAGATTCCTTAATCACACGACACGTTCTAAAAATAATTCATATCATTCTTCTTCGAGACATCTACACAATCGCTACGCATGGAAGGTTAACAATGAACGATATGAATCTTTGCTTCTTTATCTGTGAAGCTCTCTTTCAGAAAACTTCATGGATAAAGGGATATGCCCTTTCATCTTTAAACTTGTTTTCTCATAATGTTTTTTTTTCCTTCACCCAGTTTTCTTTCATTTTCAAAGTAAATAAAATGTTAGTTGCTTATATACCTCGTGATATTAGACATTCTTTTCAATGACATCCATATGGTATCTGTAACGTGTACTGTGTTTCTATTCAAGCCCTTTCATCTCTTGACAATTTTCCCAAATACGTTCTTCTATTGTATTAAAATCCATTTTCCTTTATTTTATTATTTACTACTGCACACTGTTGAATTTAATATTCAACTTTCATTTGTTGGACACAGTAATAGCTGATACCTCCTTATTCAGAATTCGATTCGTTATAGACTACTAAGCAATAAAAGGAAATACGTCAAGAAGCATACCTACCCCTCGACGTGGGCACCTGTACGTGGTGAGGGGACCTCCCAGTGATGCTGCTGGTTTTCCAGATTAGCATCACTGGGATCCAACGCCCATACCTTGGTTCCAGGGTTACAACATTGGAATCCGGCGTGTGCAGCCGTGCGCCGCGACCCGTGGAAGCGGAAAGGGGGATCCTGGTGGTTGAGGGGCCCAGCCTTAATACACCACTTTGGCCCCTGCTTCGACGAGACGGGTGGTCCCGGACCGGCTCGACTGGGATCAATCGGCGGGTGGTTTTATACTGCTAGGGTCAACTGCGTTCCAGTAAGTCTCCCTCCCTATGGTCCTGGGACGGGATAAAGACTTATTGGTAACGTGGGTATGGTGTTCTAAGCGAACTCGGCGTCCCATTCGTGTACGCAGTACCTGCTAGTTCACGAGTGGGCGCCCCCTCGTAGGGCTCCGTGGTGGGTGAGGTACTTAGGCATCAGACATTTTCTCTTTACTCATATGAGTAATTTAAATCCCCTTTCTTCTGGGGCCCCAACAAGGCCCCTACCTAACCGAGATGATAATACTGACACCAATACTGCCAAAAGAGCCAGAACTGAGGATAAAACACCATCTATAACACCGCTTTTCCTCATTCTCCATTCTACCGGAGAGCAGTCAATTGGGAAGATGTCACCCTTCTTCATCCAGAAAGGATTAGAAGGGTTGGCTGGATCACCGAAATCTGTAAAACGGCTGCGTTCTGGCGATCTTTTAGTCGAAGCTTCAAGCACGAAGCAAGCAGACAGAATCCTCAACGCGACATCCATAGGGGGAATACCGATCAGCGTAACCCCCCACAAAACATTGAACTCTTCACGAGGTGTCATTTCAGAGTGGGATCTTCTTCACGTTTCTGAAGAAGAGATCTGCTCTGAATTAAAAGACCAAGGAGTGACGGCTGTCAAGAGAATATCAATGCGGAAGGATGGGAATCTCGTCCCTACCCGAGTTCTCATCATAACATTTAACACCCCACGGCCTCCAAGTTCCATCAAGGCAGGCTACTTAAACTGCCCAGTGCGGCTTTACATTCCGAACCCACTGAGGTGTTTTAGATGTCAGAAATACGGCCATTCACAAACAGCTTGTCGTGGTAATCCTGCCTGCGCTCGATGTGGTACGAAAGATTGGTTTGGTTGGTTTGGTTTTGGTTTTTTTTGGCGCATTAGCTTCTATGGCTATAATGCGCCAAGACCATGTTAGTTATAAAAAAATTTAAACTTTCAGTGACCTAATTACCAGGTCACTATGTCCAAAGGTATAACAAATATATAAAGGGAAAATGTAAATTTTATATTCGATTAAAAATATTTATTGATTTTAAAAACCTAAAAACTGCAGACACATTGCCATTGTCGGATAAAATCTGACTGAGTGTATATGGCTCAGTCAGATAATTAAAAGCGGTAAAACGGATATTTCTAAAATGTGGACAATCAATTAAAATGTGTCTCATGGATAAAACGGTGCCACAGTTCTCGCACATAGGACAGTCATCTGCCCTCAGCAAAAACGAATGTGTAAGATGACCGTGTCCTATGCGGAGGCGAGCTAGAACAACTTCCTCCTTGCGATTCCTGCGCAGACTAGACTGCCACGGTTCAATTACGGGCTTGTTGTTGTTGTTTGTTGTTGTGGGGGTTTTATGGCGCATAAGCAACTTTGGCTATAATGCGCCTATTCTTTTAATGTAATAATATATAAGAAATTCTTGTCACGTCAGAAAGGGCAGTAATCAGAAATGACTAAAAACTCCAATTTTTTTCAGAAAGTTAAAAAATTCCGGAATGTTTGCATTGTCACCTATGATATTCTCTAGAGTTATTGGTTTTCGATCGTTAACCAAAGATAGCAGGATTGTATTTCTGTTTTGTTTATAGTATGGACATTCAATGAGAATGTGTTTCACTGTCAAATTTAGAGAACAATGTGGACACTGTGGTGGATCATCTCCTGTGAGTAAATGAAGATGGGTCAGGTAAGTATGACCTATTCTTGCTCTTGAAAGAATTACTTCTTCCCGTCTTGATGTCCGGATACTGGAGAGCCAGATTTTCGGAACCTGTTTAATCTGTAAGAGTTTATTATTCGTTTGGGAATGCCATAGTGCTGTCCATTCTGATAGGCATGCAGTATGAATCATTAGTGCACAGTCTGAGGCTGGGACAGGGATATTGGTTAAATCTAAGCTGGTTGGGTTTTTTGCAGCTTTATCAGCCTGTTCATTGCCTAAAATACCAGAATGTGCTGGTATCCAGCAGAAGGTGACCAGTTGGTGATGTTCTTTTATCTTTAGTAATAATTTTCTAATCTCATTTATAACAGGGTGAAATTTATCTGAGGAATTACACAAAGCCTTGATTGAGCTGAGGGAATCAGTGTAAATTACTGATTTTAAAGAGCAGTCAGAAGGGAGATTTTTTAAAGCTAATTTAATTGCGAATAATTCAGCTGAGAAGATACTGAAATCAGGAGGAAGGGCTGCTGATACAATTGTATTCGGAAACACTGCAGCTGCTCCAACTTTTGAATTGGATTTAGAGCCATCTGTGTATATTGGTAAAAAATCAACATACTTTTGAGTGTGAACAGCATGAACTTGTCTGATATTTGATGATTGCAAAACATTCTTCCCCCACTGACAGAGGTAAGTGTCACAGGTTGGTAAAGGAGGTTGAACCCATGGTGGTTGAGTACATGTGGCTACTTGTTGTACGGAATGGATGGATATATTCCAAACCTGCAGTAGTTCAAGAAGGCGGTGACCAGCTGGTTTTCCTATGCTAGGTTTATTTCTGTACAGATTTTCTAATGGTGGATTGAAAAGATAAGGCTGGATGGGATGCGAAGTACAACTTTGTATCTTGACAGAATACTTTAGCAATAGCGATTTCCTACGTAAAGATAGTGGCGGCTCGTGAGCATCAATGTAAAGGCTATGTGCTGGCGATGTTCTGAATGCGCCAAGTGCAATCCTCAGTGCACTGTGTTGTACTGGATCAAGCCAGCGTAATGCGCTCTTTCTGGCAGAGTCATAAATGGGAGCTCCATAATCAAGACGGGATCTGATTAATGCCCTGTATAATCGAAGAAGGCAGGTACGATCTGCACCCCACGTTTGTGCAGATAAAGCTCTGAGTATGTTTATCTTTTTTAAGCAGGCAGTACGTACTTTTTTAATGTGTTCTAAGAAATTTAGCTTGTTGTCCATGATTAAACCTAGAAATCTAATGTTACTAGTGACTGGGATGGAAATATTAGAGATGTGAAGTTCAGGATCCAGATGAAATTTGCGTTGTCTGCAAAAGTGGATAGTAACTGTTTTCTGCTGTGATAGCCTATAGCCATTAAGGCTGGCCCATTGCTGTATTTTATTTAATGATATCTGAAGCTGTCGTTCAATAGATCTCATATTTTGGGAATGACAGGAGATGGAAAGGTCATCTGCATAAAGGTAAGTTTCGACAGTATTTGGAAGTTGTTTGGTGATAGAATCTATTCTTAGAGCAAAAAGTGTGGCACTCAGTACTGATCCCTGTGGAACACCTTCTTCCTGAATGAAAGTTGCAGAGAGGGCATGTTGGTATCGTACTTGAAACGATCTACTGTGTAGAAAATGCTTTATAAATATAGGAAGGTTGCCCCGTAGACCAAGAGAGTAAAGATCTCTTAGTATGCCATGCCGCCAGGTGGTATCAAAAGCCTTCTCGATATCTATGGAAACCATTACTAGATGTTCATGCTTAATAAAGGCATTACGAATGGCAAATTCAGCCTTAACCATAAGGTCCAGGCATGACCTGTTTTGACGAAAGCCATACTGACTATTGCTCATTAGCTGTTCTGACTCAATGATCCAGACGAGTCTACAGTGGACAATTTTTTCTAGAATTTTGCTGAGGCAGCTGGAAAGAGATATTGGTCTGTAGCTATGGGGATTGGTTGGATCTTTTCCGGGTTTAAGGAATGCCAAAACAGTAGAATGATGCCAAGAAGTTGGATAGACATTTTCTAGAAAAATACGATTGTAAAAGACCAGAAGGAGACGCAAAGCTTTGTCATTAAGATGTTTTAGCATGACGTAATAGATTCCATCTGGTCCGGCAGCACCATTGTGGGCTGCTCCAATAGCATGCAAGAGTTCGGAATATTGTAGGGGTTTGTTATACGGCAGAAGGAGGGAAGTTTGGAAATTAATAGAGTGCCGTTCTGCAGTGTTTTTAATTCTCTGGAAAGGTGGAGTATAAGCTGCTGCCGCTGAGATTTCAGCAAAAGTTTTGCCCAAACTATTTGCGATATCCAGAGGACCAGATAGATCTTGCCCATTACAGGACAGAATTGGTGAAGGTACGGTAGGAAACTTACCAGAAAGCTGTCTAATTTTTTTCCATATTATATTGGTGTCAGTGTTTTTGTTAATGCTTGATGCAAAACGGGTCCAGGATTCTTTCTTGGCTTGCCTTTGTATGAAACGTGCTTTTGCTTTTGACTTCTTATAATTTATTAGATTGGGTGTTGTTGGATACTGCCTAAACAAATTCCAGGCTTTATTTTTTGCTTTTTTGGCTTTTGTGCATTGTTCATTCCACCAATAATTATAATGCCTACGAACCGAGGGATTTGATAGTGGTATTGCTTCTTTAGCCACATTTAACAGATGTGACGTGATGTATTCTGTCACATCATCGATAGACTGGAGACGGATTTTTCCCTCATCAAAAGATACTGATGACCGGAATTTTGGCCAGTTTGCTCTGGCAAATTTCCATTTTCTGAAGGGTTTAGCAGGAGGAGCCTGTGCTATTAATAGGTTGCATACGATTGGGAAGTGATCACTACCCATTATGTCATTTAAAACATACCATTCTATGGTCGGGACCAGTAATGGAGAACAAATGGAGAGATCTATGGCTGAGCTATGTCCACTTGGGAGCTGAACGTGGGTGTGTGTGCCAGTATTGAGTATAGTGAGGTTTACTGCCTCTATTAGGCTCTCAATGAGTCGTCCTCGTCTATCTAATTTAGGATCGCCCCATAAGGGATGGTGCCCGTTGAAGTCCCCTAACATACAGAGAGGTGGAGGTATCTGTATAAGGAGATCTTCAAGATCTTTTAAACAGTAAGTATGGTTTGGCTGTAAGTAGATTGATACTAATGTTATTTCAATATGGAGCATTATACGCACAGCAACGGCTTCTATTTCAGTTTGAAGTGGAATATGTTTAGTTGGGATCTTGGAATTTATCAGGATTGCGACACCACCATGGGCAGCATTTGTTGTATTACGATCCCTTCGATAAAGGCAATAGTTCTTTATCGAAGGAGAAATTTGCAAAGTTAAGTAAGTTTCCTGAAGGCAAAGGGCAACTGGAGAAAATCGATTAATTAGATCTTGGATATCGTCTGTATTGCACCGAAAGCCTCTGCAGTTCCATTGTAAAATACAAGGCATTATTTGTGTTTAGTTGATGGAGCTGATTCTGACTGCTTTTTGAAGGTGACTGGTTTATGGCGTTCTAATCTAGATTTATCTTTTTTGGAGAAAACTGGCCTACCAATGTCCATTTCTTCTTCTTCGGCATGGATTTCTAAAACAGGATCTTCCTGAATAGATGTGCCATCTGTGTCCATGGTTGGGTCCTGAATAATTTTCACAGTATTTGTGTTTGTAATACAAGATGTGGTAGCAATCACTGGTGGAGGAGTTACCGCTGGTATTGTCAGAGGTGTATTATTTGCTTGGTCTGTGGTCTTGGATTGTTGCTTGCATACATTTGGTTGCATGTCAGAGAGGACATTTCTAGCCCAATCTGAAATTGATTTATTAGTAGGGATTGTGACGTCGGTTTGAACGGAGACTGCTTGATATTTTTTTACAGCATTTGCATAGGTAATATTCTGGTTTATATTTGGTGCAACTAGTCTTCTTGCTTCTTGATAACTGACTTTGTTTTCAACCTTGTATTTTACTATTTTTTTCTCGGTTTTCCACTTTTCACAGGTCTTTGAATATGCAGGATGGTCGCCTTTGCAATTTGTACATGTCATTTTTGTAGCAGTACAGTCATTTTGTATATGGTCTGAGGACCCACAGTTGGGGCAGACAGGAATTCCTCGACATACAGTTTGAGAATGCCCATACTTTTGGCATTTATAACATCTTAAAGGGTTGGGAATGTATGGGCGAATGCGACAAAATAAATAACCTGCTTTTACAGAGGAGGGTAAATTTGGCGTATTGAAGGTGAGAATAATATTTCTTGTAGGTGTCAGTTGATTATCTTTTTTAATCATTATTCTTTTCGCTTCAATTACGTTCTGTCCCTGCAGTTCTTGAGTTATTTCTTCCTCGGTGACAGTTAATAAATCCCAACTCGATATGACACCCTTAGATGAATTTAGGGTTGCGTGAGGGGATATTTTTACAGGAATTCCAGCAAAGCTTGTCAGTTGTAGAAGCTTTTCAGAATGTCTTTGATTCATGGTTTCTATGAGTAAGTCTCCTGATTGCAGTCTCTTCACCGTCTTGGGAGATCCTGCTATACCCTCTAGATGTTTCTGTATAACAAAGGGAGACAATTTGCTCATAGGCTGGTTACTGAGAGAGTGGAAGATTAGGAAAGATGGGCAGGGTTGCTCCATCCGATCTGTCTTCAATCTCTTTGGGTTGTCATTATTCATGTCATTTTGGTTTGTGTTATCCATGATTGCTCCTTTTAGCCCTTGGCAAGTGGACTTACTTGCCAAGATTTCCGGCCCCGCCACGGGGAGGCAGGAGCAGTGCCGCAAGGAGGCCAAGCGGTTAGAAAAGTTAGTTGTTAGTAAAGAATATAATATATATAACAAAAAGAAAGGTGAATTTCCTTCCTCTGTCCTTACTTGATACTTTACAAGTGGAGAACTTATTTATGAGAAATAAACTGCTGATAGAAAACGATATAAATAAAAAGAACTTTTATCTCTCAGAAATATCACTCTTTGATTCGCACTAGATACGCTTGACCTCGGATTCGCTTGGCACCCGGGGCCTCAATTACGGGCTTTATTTGATATAATTTATTCGCAGTCTGTCTATTCCACGAATCCTGCCATTGGGAATGTATTTTCTAGTGTATGATTTGCCTGTAGTCTGTATAGGGGACTAACAGGCAGCGAGTATTATTGGGAATTGCTGATTTGGCTGCAGCGTCAGCCAAATCATTTCCCCTAATCCCAATGTGGCTCGGAATCCAGCAGAAGCGGATGTCATATTCGCGTTCATGGAGAACGTGAATCTTCTGCTGAATGCTAGACAGAACTGGATGAGGATTATATCTCAAGAATATTAAAGCCTGTAACATGCTAAGAGAGTCGGTATATAAAATGAACCGTTGATATTGGCAATCACTAATGTGATCCAAGGCTAACTCAACAGCGTGCAGCTCTGCAGTAAATATGCTGCATTCAGAGGGAATCTGCTCTGATATAGTCCTGTCTGTAAAGACAGCAGCAGATCCCACATATGAATCTGACTTCGAACCGTCTGTGTAGACTGGCGCGAAGTCGGAATATTCAGTTCGGTGTGCTGAATGAAGCTGCAGGTAGACACATGATGGAGTGTCCGACTTTGCCCAGATTCTAAGCGACAAGTCGCATGCCGGGACACGAGCATGCCAGGGTGGAAAGGGTTGCTTTGATGTTCGGGCAACCTTGTCTACCTTGATATCAAGTTCTTTGAGTAGCTCTTGGATACGAATACCAAAAGGACGATTGGCAGTCTTTCGAGTATTGTATAAATTTTCCCATCGTGGCTCAAAAACGAATGGCCACGTAGGATGGTCTGGCAGGGATTTCAGTTTTAAGGCGTACTTTAGAGACAACTGCTTACGTCGAAGTGATAACGGTGGTTCGTTTGCTTCGACGTATAAGCTCTGGACAGGAGATGTTCGAAATGCTCCAGTAGCGATGCGTATAGCCTGATGATGGACGGGGTCCAGCCACCGCAGGACACTGTCTCGGGCTGAGGAAATATACCTGGGACCCATAATCTAGTTTGGATCGCACTAGTGCACGGTAAAGCCGAAGAATGGTACATCGGTCTGCTCCCCAAGATGTAGAGGAGAGCGAGCGGAGAATATTAAGTCCACGTGTGCACTTGGTGCGGAGTTCACGAATGTGATCCAAAAAAGTTAGTTTTTTATCGAATATGAGTCCCAAGAATTTTGTGTTTGCTGCTACTGGAAATAGCATTTTGTCCGAGCCTTAATTCGGGTTCAGGATGAAGATTACGCTTGCGACAAAAGTGTACGCAAACGGTCTTCTCCGGCGAGAACCTGAAGCCATTTGCAAGTGCCCAGCAATTCAGACTATCAATGGCTTTCTGCAGTTGTCTTTCAATTACCCTCATGTTGCACGACTGGCAAAAAATGCTAAAGTCATCAACATAGAGGGCACTGTTTACAGTCGGAGGAAGTTGTTCTGTGATGGAATTTATTTTTATGGCAAAAAGCGTGACACTTAATAGTGATCCTTGTGGTACTCCCTCCTCTTGGCTAAAGGAGCGAGAGAGTGAGGATCCCACACGAACTTGGAACGATCGATTGGCTAAAAAGTTTTGAATAAAAAAAGGCAGATGCCCTCTTAGGCCTAGGCTATGTATGTCTTTTAAAATGCCAAATCTCCAAGTTGTGTCATACGCTTTTTCCATGTCAAAGAACACCGACACCAAGTGTTCCCGTTTTAGGAAAGCATCCCGGATGGATGCTTCCATTCTAATAAGATGGTCCAAAGTGGACCGGTTCCGTCGGAAGCCGCACTGGATGTTGGAGAGAAGGTCATTTGATTCTAAATACCATATTAAACGAGAATTGACCATTCTCTCCAGGATTTTGCACAAACAGCTAGTCAGAGCAATAGGACGATAATTGGTGGTGACTTTTGGATCCTTTCCTGGCTTAGGAAAGGCAAGAACGATTGCCTTTCGCCAGGAGTCCGGAAACTGCCCTTCAGTAAAGATTCTGTTATACAGAAGGAGCAGACAATCCATAGATGTTGGTAGAAGATTTTTAATCATTTCATAATGGATGCCATCTGGTCCAACGGCACTTGCTTTGGAAAGAGTGAGCGCTCTGTTCAGTTCCTCTATAGTGAATGCCCCGTTGTAGGGATAGAGGCCCTTGGTCTTAAAATTAAGTGCTTGCCTTTCCAGTTTGTGTTTAAGGACCAGGAACTCTGGGGAATACGAAGATGTTGCAGAGATCTTAAAGAATGTTTCCCCAAGAGCATTGGCTATTGCAGTTGGATCTGCAATAGCGCATCCATTATAATCTAGGATTGAAGAAGGGTGGGATGTATATTTTCCCTTCATTTTCCGGATTTTATCCCAGACTACCTTAGAGTTGGTAGACTGGTTAATAGATGATGTAAAACGGATCCACGATTCCTTTTGACTCTGACGACGGATGTAGCGTGCTTTGGCTCGTGCACGTTTGAAGGCTATAAGGTTGTTCGTGGTGGGATATCGGCGAAATATCCCCCACGCTTTGTTTTGAGCCTTTTTTGCTGCTGTGCATTGTGAATTCCACCAAGGTTTGGGAAATGGTGGAAACCGGGCTGATGTTTTTGGGACAGCTTTAGCAGCTGCTTGGACGATGATTTCTGTGATGTACTGTACTGCGTCATTGATCGGCTCTTGACTGACTGTGCTAAGATCGAAATTTGCCTGTTGTTGGAAGGCAGTCCAGTCAGCCTGATCAATCTTCCACCGTGGTAACCTAAAAGGAAGACATGGTCTCCCACTGTGTAACAAGGTTATCACAGGGAAGTGATCGCTTCCGTATGGATTCTCCT
Source organism: Mastigoproctus giganteus (assembly GCF_048544385.1). Lineage (NCBI taxonomy): Eukaryota > Metazoa > Arthropoda > Arachnida > Uropygi > Thelyphonidae > Mastigoproctus > Mastigoproctus giganteus. The sequence continues at coordinate 944,262 of NW_028328294.1, read as the reverse complement.
CCACTTCCCAGGTGAGTGAAGGGAGTAGAGAAGGGGAGCAGATAGAAAGATCAATGGCAGAAAAAGTACGGGTAGGCATATGGAAGAAGGTGTTTTTTCCAGTATTTAGAAGGGAAAGGTCATTGTCATTGAGCATACGCTCAATGACTCGTCCCCTTCCGTTGACGTTAGCACTACCCCACAGGGTGTTATGTCCATTAAAATCCCCGAGAAGTAAGAAAGGGGGAGGCAGCTGCGTGAGAAGATCATCAAGGTCTGCCTGGGAGATGTCAGTCCCAGGTGGCAAATAGATAGAGCACACAATTAATAAAAATCCCACCGTAAGGCGAATTGCAACAGCCTCTATTCTAGTTGTAATTAGTAAGGGCTGCACTGGGGTCTGGTTACCCACAAGGATAGCCACTCCCCCATGTACAGAGCCGTCCGCAATTCTATCCTTTCGAAAAACTGTGATGTTATGCATGGTGGGATCATCATTTGCCTTTAAATATGTCTCCTGCAAGCAAAAGCAAACTGGCTCGTACTTTTGCAGGAGAGCCTTGATGTCATCTATATTTCGCCGGAATCCACGACAATTCCATTGTAGGAATTTAGCCATTATTTTGGCTTGGTGGGTCCATCAGGCGGCTTCCGAGGTGCTGAGGGCTTAGTTTTATCAGTCTTGGATTTATCTTTTTTGGGGAAGAATGGACGCTGTCCCGTGTCCATTTCCTCCTCCGCAAAGAGTTCCAAGACTGAATCATCGGGTACCTCCTTCTGCTCTACATCCATCTTTTCTTGGGAACTAGGGGGGACTTCCCCTTTCTTATTCTTTTCTTTCGTATCTACTTTTGTAATTTGTGGGGCATTAGGAGGTACCGATATAGGAGTGGCAGCTGACTGGTCCTTTTGTGCAGGTTTTTGTGAACTTAATAAATACCGCGCGATGGGAGTGAAAGACTCCTTTGGAGGAATGGTCATGTCCGTCTGAGTTCCGACGGAACATCTCCCTGCTACCTTCTGGGCGTAGGTAGGTCTGTTGATATTCAGGGGTTTGACCGATTTCCTTGCCTCCTGGTAGGATATATTTAGCTCTGCCTTCAGCCGTTGAATTTCTTTTTCTTCTTTCCACCTCTGGCATGCTCGTGAATAGGCCGGGTGTTCGCCTTCACAGTTAATACAGGTGGGTTTTGCGGCTGAACATGCTGTTGTTTCGTGGTCCTTTGCACCGCATCGAGCGCATGCAAGGACTCCACGGCAGGCCATTTGAGAATGTCCATACTTCTGACATTTAAAACACCGTAAAGGGTTCGGAATGTATGGACGTACTGGACAGTTGATGTATCCAGCTTTGATCTCATCAGGAGGTTTGGGAGAGTTAAAAGTCAGGATAACACTCCTGGTTTTAACAATTTTCCCATCCCTTCGCGCAGTGATTCTCTTGACGGCAGTAACTCCCTGTGGTTTTAGTTCGGAGCAGATTTCCTCCTCGGTGACGTCGAGAAGGTCCCACTCCGAAATGACACCTCTCGATGAATTGAGTGTTCTGTGTGGTGTCACTGTTACAGGGATTCCTCCGATTGATGTTGTTCGGAGTAGATGTTCAGATTGCCGGTCATTTTTAGTTTCAATTAAAAGGTCTCCAGAACGAAGCCTCTTAACTGATTTGGGTGAACCTGCTAACCCGTCTAACCCTTTTTGTATGAAAAAGGGCGACATTTTACCAATTGGTGTCTCATTGGTAGAATGCATAATTAGGAACCTTGGGACTGGCCCTGATGGTACTTCGGTTCTCTGCCTCTTTGTAGCAATAATGCTATCTGCCTCTCCGTCATTATTTTCAGATAGGGACCGGGTTGGGGCCCCTGAAGGAATACGTTTATCAGGATTCATGGAGTTTATTAAAGTGTTCAGTGCCCGGGCTCCCCACCCACCACGGAGCCCAAAGGGACGCCCACTACCCGGCATGCAATAAATGCGCTCGGGAGTGGGACGCCAGGGCTACCCAGACACTATACCCGCACCGCCGCCAGCCTGAATCCTGTCCCTCGGACCATGAGGGTAGGGGCGTGGCATTGACACGGTTGACCCTCGCAGGCGAACCTACTAGCCGATTGATCCTAGCCGGACCTTCCAGGACCACCCGTCTTGTCGAAACAGGGGCCAAAGTGGTGTATTGAAGCTGGGCCCCTCAACCACCAGGATCCCCCTTTCCGAATTTCCACGGGTCGCAGCGCACGGCAAACACGCCGGATTCCATTGATGTAAGCCCGGAACCTAGGCTGTGGGCGTTGGATCCCAGTGATGCTAGTCTGGAAGTCCAGCAGCGTCACTGGGAGGTCCCCTCACCACGTACAGGTGCCCACGTCGAGGGGTGGTACGAAAGACCACGAGAGCAAGGAGTGTTCAGCTTCCAAACCAATTTGTATAAATTGCCAAGGAGAACACCCTGCCTATTCTAGAGCATGCCAGAAGTGGAAGGACGAGAAAGAAATTCAAAAAATAAAAACAGAACTGAACATATCCTATCAGGAGGCCAGAAAACGCATTCAACCAATAAATAGCGGGAAACCTTCATACGCCCAGAAGGTTTCTGCAAAGTGCACCATCGGCACACAAACGGAGATGACTATACCACCAAAAGAGTCATTTACTCCGATTGCACGCTATTTACTGCGGGTTTGGGTTTTTTTGGTTTTATTGGCGCATCAGCTACTAAGGCTATAATGCGCCAAGACCAGGTCATTTATAAACGAAAATTTTTAAACTTTCAGTGACCTAATTAGTTAGGTCACTATGTCAAAATATATAACAAATATATAAAAGAAAAATGTAAAAATTTTATATATGAATAAAAATATTTATTAATTTTAAAAAGATAAAAACAGCAGACACGTTGTCATTGTCAGATAAAATCTGACTGAGTGTATAAGGCTCAGTCAGATGGTTAAAAGCGGTAGGACGGATATTGCTAAAATCTGAACATTCGACTAAAATGTGTCTGATTGATAAAACTGTGCCACAAGACTCACACATAGGAGGGTCATCCGCCCTCAGCAAAAAAGAATGTGTCAAATGACAATGTCCTATGCGGGTCCGGGCAAGAACAACTTCCTCCTTACGATTCCTGCGCAGACTAGACTGCCACGGTTCAATTACAGGCTTTATACGATGCAATTTATTTCCGGTCTGTCTATTCCACGAGTCCTGCCATTGGGAATGTAACTTTTGATGTACTATTTGCCTGTAGTCTGTATAGGGGACTAACAGGCAGCAGTTATTATGGGGAATTGCTGATTTGGCTGCGGCGTCAGCCAAATCATTTCCCCTAATCCCAATATGGCTGGGAATCCAGCAGAAGCGGATGTCATATTCGCGTTCATGGAGAACGTGAATCTTCTGCTGAATGCTAGACAGAACTGGATGAGGATTATATCTCACAGATATTAGAGCCTGTAACATGCTAAGAGAGTCAGAATATAAAATGAACCGTTGGTATTGGTATTTACTAATATGATCCAAGGCCAACTCTACAGCGCGCAGCTCTGCAGTAAATATGCTGCATTCAGAGGGGATCTGCTCTGATATAGTGCTGTCTGTAAAGACAGCAGCAGATCCCACATATGATTCCGACTTCGAACCGTCTGTGTAGACTGGCGCGAAGTCAGAATATTCAGTTCGGTGTGCTGAATGAAGCTGCAGGTAGACACATGATGGAGTGTCCGACTTTACCCAGTTTCTAAGCGACAAGTCGCATGCCGGGACACGAGCATGCCAGGGTGGAAAGGGTTGCTTTGATGTTCGGGCAACCTTGTCTACCTTGATATCAAGTTCTTTGAGTAGCTCTTGGATACGAATACCAAAAGGACGATTGGCAGTCTTTCGAGTATTGTATAAATTTTCCCATCGTGGCTCAAAAACGAATGGCCACGTAGGATGGTCTGGCAGGGATTTCAGTTTTAAGGCGTACTTTAGAGACAACTGCTTACGTCGAAGTGATAACGGTGGTTCGTTTGCTTCGACGTATAAGCTCTGGACAGGAGATGTTCGAAATGCTCCAGTAGCGATGCGTATAGCCTGATGATGGACGGGGTCCAGCCACCGCAGGACACTGTCTCGGGCTGAGGAATATACCTGGGACCCATAATCTAGTTTGGATCGCACTAGTGCACGGTAAAGCCGAAGAATGGTACATCGGTCTGCTCCCCAAGATGTAGAGGAGAGCGAGCGGAGAATATTAAGTCCACGTGTGCACTTGGTGCGGAGTTCACGAATGTGATCCAAAAAAGTTAGTTTTTTATCGAATATGAGTCCCAAGAATTTTGTGTTTGCTGCTACTGGAATTGCATTTTGTCCGAGCCTTAATTCGGGTTCAGGATGAAGATTACGCTTGCGACAAAAGTGTACGCAAACGGTCTTCTCCGGCGAGAACCTGAAGCCATTTGCAAGTGCCCAGCAATTCAGACTATCAATGGCTTTCTGCAGTTGTCTTTCAATTACCCTCATGTTGCACGACTGGCAAAAAATGCTAAAGTCATCAACATAGAGGGCACTGTTTACAGTCGGAGGAAGTTGTTCTGTGATGGAATTTATTTTTATGGCAAAAAGCGTGACACTTAATACTGATCCTTGTGGTACTCCCTCCTCTTGGCTAAAGGAGCTGTTGTTGTTGTTGTTGTGCTTGGATTTTTCTGGTGCAAAAGCTACAAAGGCCATATTGCACCTATCATAGTAGTTAATACTAATTTTATTGGTTTCTATGGGAGCAGTTAGAAACGGTTATATAAACCTATTCGTTTCAGAAAGAGAAAGAATTCTGTAATGTTTGAGTTTTCGCCTATGATGTGGCTAAGTGACAATTCCTGTAAGTTTGAGAGAGAAGTGAATGAAATTAGACGGGAGTTGTTATACAAGATGCATTCCAAGAGTATGTGTTTTATTGTTAGTGGCTTGTGGCAATGTGAACACTGTGGAGGGTCATTACCTGATAACAGAAATAGATGGGTCAAATGGGTGTGGCCTATTCGGGCTCTGGCCAGGACGACCTCTTCTTGTCTGTTTGTACGAAAATTGGAGGCCCATAATTGCGGTATAGGTTTAATTTCAAGGAGTTTGTTGTGAATGTGCGTTTGCCATTGTAGTTTCCAGCGTTCCTTACATATATTACGTATATGTACTTTGTAATCCCCGAACGGGACCAGAAAATTCATTGGGGATGTGCTGGATGGATGCTTGGCAGCATCATCTGCAATTTCGTTTCCCGGTATTCCAGTATGGCCTGGGATCCAGCAGAAGACAACATTTTGCCGATGATCTCGGAGACGAATCAATTCTGATCTGATTAGCTGTAGTAGCGGATGAGTAGATGGGGAAATCTTTTGCATTGCTAATAGGGCACTTTGCGAGTCTGTGTAGATTATACTCTTTTTGATTGAGAGATGGGAAATGTTTTCCAGAGCAAGTTTTATGGCATATAGTTCAGTGGTGTAACTGCTGCATTCTGTCGGAAGTGACACGGAAGTGATAGTGTCATGGAATACCACTGCTGCACCTGATCCATTCTCAGACTTTGAGCCGTCAGTATATATTTTCGCAAAGTCAGGATAACTTTGTAAATGTGCAGTGTGGAGCTGCTGGATGTTAATACCCGTTAAAGAGTGTTTTCCCCATTGGTGGAAATAATAGTCACAATACGGCAAGATGACAGACCATGGAGGAACGTGATCTGTAGGTTCTTGGTGGACTTTATTGAGTTGTATATTCCAATTTTCTGCTAGTTCCATTAACCTAATACCTGCAGGCCTCGTTGCATGTGGCTTGTTTCTATAAAACATGGTGAGTGGCGGATCATTAAATATTGACCAATTAGGATGCGTCGACTGACTTTGAATCTTGGTGGCGTAGTTCAATAGTAGCATCTTTCTTCTGATGTTTAGAGGAGCTTCGTAGGCTTCTACATAGAGACTTTGCACTGGAGATGTTCTAAACGCACCTAGAGCTATTCTTAGAGCTGAATGTTGAATAGGGTTGAGACGAGATAAGACACTTTCCCTAGCAGAATCAAAGACAGGTGCGCCATAGTCCAGACGAGATCTAATTATGGATCTGTATAAGTGAAGCAAGGTGTAGCGATCTGCTCCCCAGGTTGTTGCTGATAAGGCTCTGAGTATGTTCATTTTTTTTTGGCAAGCTGTCCGGAGATGTTCAATGTGTTTTTGATAGTTTAACTTACAGTCAAAAATTAAGCCAAGTAGACGAATACTATTTGCTATTGGAATAAGATGGTTATCTAAATGGAGTTCAGGATCAGGATGCATTTTACGTATGGTACAGAAATGAATGGCAGTAGATTTCTGGCTGGATAGTCTGTAACCGTTTTGTGTCATCCAAATCTGGATCTGATTTATTGATATCTGCAATTGTCTCTCAATGTAGTTCATGTTTTGAGAGTGGCAGGAAATTGTGAGATCATCGGCATAAAGATATGAGTCTACTGTTTTCGGAATAAGTTCAGTTAAGTGATTAATTCTAATTGCAAATAGAGTGGCACTGAGAACGGACCCTTGAGGGACTCCTTCTTCCTGAGCAAAGTTTTTAGAGAGAATTCCTTGGTAACGAACTTGAAAGGATCTTTGTTCTAAGAAATTTTTGATGAAATATGGCAAATTTCCTCTCAGGCCAAGAGAATGTAGATCCTTTAAAATGCCGAAACGCCATGTGGTGTCAAAGGCTTTCTCAATATCCAGACAGACCATAATGAGATGTTCCTTTTTGATGAATGCATTTCTGATGTTTGCTTCGGCTTTAATCATAAGGTCCAATGATGATCGATTTTTTCTGAAACCAAATTGATTGTTATTGATTAAGTTTTGGGACTCAAGATACCAAGTCAGACGGTGGTGAACCATTTTTTCGAGGGTTTTGCTCAGACAGCTGGTAAGTGAAATTGGTCTGTAGTTTTGAGGAACAGAATTGTCTTTACCGGGTTTTGGGACAGCCAGAACGTAGGAATGACGCCAGGAGCTTGGGTATGTATGTTCAGTGAATATTCGATTGAGGAAGAACAGCAGTGATGACTGTGACTTTGTATTTAAATTTTTGAGCATTATATAAAATATCCCATCAGGGCCAGCAGCGCTGTTTCTTGTGTTGGTAAGAGCATGCTGGAGTTCAACCATGGTAAATGGTTGATTATATTTTAGTGCACATCTGTCAGTGAAATTCAGTTTGGATTTTTCAGTTACACCTTTAATTTTTTGAAACGATTGGTCATAAGAAGTTGAGGAGGACAACTGGGAAAATACAGATCCTAGCGCATTTGCGATTTCTGCAGGAGTAGAGAGTTCCTGTCCATTCCAATTAATTAGTGGAGTAGATGTTGGAGGAATTTTGCCATTTAACAATTTTATCTTATTCCAGATCAGTCTGATGTCTGTATTTTTATTAACTGAGGAAGCGAATTTAATCCAAGATTCTTTTTTTGCTTTCCGTCTGATATAACGGGCTCTTGCTCTAAGTCGCTTGTAATTAATAAGATTGGAAGTGGTTGGATGTTTGTGGAATTGATTCCAAGCTTTGTTTTTCTCTTTTTTTGCATTGTTGCACTCTTCGTTCCACCAATAGTTTAATTTTCGCTTTTTCCTGACTTGGTATTGTGGAATTGCAGCAGTTGCAGCTGTTAATATTTGGTTTGTTATATGTTCAGTAACATGGTTGATAGAAGAGCACTGTATGATATGGTTGTCGAACGAGACAAGCGAGCTATATTTTATCCAGTCAGCCTTCGGAAATTTCCATTTTACTGGATTGTCTGTTGGTAATGAACGGGAAGTTTGAACTTTGCATATTATTGGGAAATGATCGCTGTTGTGAGGGTCGTTAAGAGTTACCCACTGGATACTTGGATAGAGCACTGGAGAGCAAATGGAAAGGTCTATTGCAGAGGTTGATCCGGTAGGAAAATGAACATAGGTAGGAGAGCCAGTATTTAACAACGTTAGATCCTGTCTATCTATTAACGTTTCAACAAGTTTTCCACGCCTGTCTAAGCTGGAAGAACCCCATAATGGGTGGTGAGCATTAAAGTCACCTAGTAGACAGAAGGGAACTGGTAGTTGCAACACGAGATCTTCGATTTCCTGGATAGAATATGGACGATTTGGTGGAAGATAAATTGAGACCAATGTAACGGTGATTCCAATTACTATGCGTGTGGCAACAGCTTCTAAAGAGGTTTGCAATGGAATGCATCTGGAAGGAACTCTTGAGTCCAACAGGATGGCTACTCCTCCATGAGCACTATTAGTGTCAGATCTATCTTGTCTGTAGATAGTGTAATTTTTGACTGTGGTGGAAACTTGGGGAGTCAAGTTGGTTTCCTGTAGGCACATAGCTACCGGATTGAAGCAGTGAATTAGTTCATTAATATCATCGATGTTGCTACGAAAACCTCTACAATTCCATTGAATGATGTGTTCCATTATTTGGTTTTGTTCGTGGAAGATGTATCTGACTGCTTTTTATATGTTGACTGTTTATGACGGTCCGGTTTTGGTTTTTCTCTTCGGGGAAAAGTGGGACGTCCCGATTCATTGCTGTCGTCCATATCATCTTCTGCATGTATTTCAAGCAGTTCTTCTTGACCGATAGAATCATCCGTATCCATGCTTGTTAGACCTGATACTTTCGTCTCAGCAGAATGCGGTTTTTGCAAATTTTCTGCTGCCTGATGATGCGGAAGTCTCTGGGTTGGAACTGTGAGTGGCGTGTTATTGCTTTGGTCTATTGAATTCGGTTTAGATGGATGCTGGATCAAGAGTACTGATCGTGCCCAGTCTGATATTGATATATTTGGAGAGATGGATACTTCAGTCTGACATGCTACTGATTCATGTTTGAGAGTGGTAGAAGCATAAGTGCGCTTTGGCATACTTAAGTTGATCTGTTTTTTCGCTTCTTGGTAAGAGACTTTATTTTCAATTTTATATTTTTGTATTTTTTTACCTATCTTCCATAGTTCACAGTCTTTAGAGTAGGCTGGATGTTTGCCACTACAATTAGGACACTGTGGTGTTGGAGCTTTGCATTCTGCTTGTGTGTGATTCTTGCAGCTGCAGTTTGGACATATGGCGTCTCCACGGCATGCTGTCTGAGAATGGCCGAACTTTTGACATTTAAAGCATCTGAGCGGATTTGGGATGTAAGGCCTAATGCGGCAATTCAAGTAACCTGCTTTGACAGAATCCGGTAGATTTGGCGTACTGAAAGTCAAGATTATGTTTCGCGTGGGAGTTAAGTTGCCGTCTTTTCTGATCATGATACGTTTTGCATGAGACACATTTTGATCTTTTAGCTCCTGGACAATTTCTTCCTCAGAAACATATAATAGATCCCATTCGGAGATCACTCCTTTGGAAGAATTTAGTGTGTTGTGTGGGGTAACCTGAATTGGTATTCCGCTTAAAGAAGTAAGTTGTAGTAATAACTCAGAATGTCTTGAGTAACAAGTCTCTACTAGTAGATCTCCTGATTGGAGACGTTTAACCATTTTTGGTGAACCTGCAGCGTTTTCAAGGCATCTCTGGATGATGAAAGGTGAGAGCTTGCTCACAGGTTGGGATGACAAAGAGTGTATTATTAGGAAAGCTGGAGATTCCTGCTTCCTAGTGTCTTTTTTAAGTCTCTTTGAAAGAGAGAAGTCATGATCGGTGTCATTGTCAAGTTCATGTTGAGAGCACTTCGGCTCTAAACGTGGAAATTCATTTGTTTCCATCTTTGCTCCTTTTCGCCCCGAGGGTTGGTTTTTCCCCCAGGTTACCGGCCCCGCCACGTGGAGGCAGGAGCGGTGCCACCAGTGACCAAGCGGTTGTTTAAGTTAGTGGATTTGGTTAGTGATATATATATAAGGAATAAGAAAAGAAAGGTGGATTGCCTTTCTGGGTTCTTACTTTTGACTTTTAAAGCACAGAACCACTTCAAGTAAATAAAATAACAGACGCACTGGAAAATAAAGAAACTATATCACTTTGGAGATCACTTTATAATCACTGGAAGAAAATCGCTTGTCACTATCGCTTGGCACTCGGGGCCTTAAAGGAGCGAGAGAGTGAGGATCCCACACGAACTTGGAACGATCGATTGGCTAAAAAGTTTTGAATAAAAAAAGGCAGATGCCCTCTTAGGCCTAGGCTATGTATGTCTTTTAAAATGCCAAATCTCCAAGTTGTGTCATACGCTTTTTCCATGTCAAAGAACACCGACACCAAGTGTTCCCGTTTTAGGAAAGCATCCCGGATGGATGCTTCCATTCTAATAAGATGGTCCAAAGTGGACCGGTTCCGTCGGAAGCCGCACTGGATGTTGGAGAGAAGGTCATTTGATTCTAAATACCATATTAAACGAGAATTGACCATTCTCTCCAGGATTTTGCACAAACAGCTAGTCAGAGCAACAGGACGATAATTGGTGGTGACTTTTGGATCCTTTCCTGGCTTAGGAAAGGCAAGAACGATTGCCTTTCGCCAGGAGTCCGGAAACTGCCCTTCAGTAAAGATTCTGTTATACAGAAGGAGCAGACAATCCATAGATGTTGGTAGAAGATTTTTAATCATTTCATAATGGATGCCATCTGGTCCAACGGCACTTGCTTTGGAAAGAGTGAGCGCTCTGTTCAGTTCCTCTATAGTGAATGCCCCGTTGTAGGGATAGAGGCCCTTGGTCTTAAAATTAAGTGCTTGCCTTTCCAGTTTGTGTTTAAGGACCAGGAACTCTGGGGAATACGAAGATGTTGCAGAGATCTTAAAGAATGTTTCCCCAAGAGCATTGGCTATTGCAGTTGGATCTGCAATAGCGCATCCATTATAATCTAGGATTGAAGAAGGGTGGGATGTATATTTTCCCTTCATTTTCCGGATTTTATCCCAGACTACCTTAGAGTTGGTAGACTGGTTAATAGATGATGTCAAACGGATCCACGATTCCTTTTGACTCTGACGACGGATGTAGCGTGCTTTGGCTCGTGCACGTTTGAAGGCTATAAGGTTGTTCGTGGTGGGATATCGGCGAAATATCCCCCACGCTTTGTTTTGAGTCTTTTTTCTGCTGTGCATTGTGAATTCCACCAAGGTTTGGGAAATGGTGGAAACCGGGCTGATGTTTTTGGGACAGCTTTAGCAGCTGCTTGGACGATGATTTCTGTGATGTACTGTACTGCGTCATTGATCGGCTCTTGACTGACTGTGCTAAGATCGAAATTTGCCTGTTGTTGGAAGGCAGTCCAGTCAGCCTGATCAATCTTCCACCGTGGTAACCTAAAAGGAAGACATGGTCTCCCACTGTGTAACAAGGTTATCACAGGGAAGTGATCGCTTCCGTATGGATTCTCCTCCACTTCCCAGGTGAGTGAAGGGAGTAGAGAAGGGGAGCAGATAGAAAGATCAATGGCAGAAAAAGTACGGGTAGGCATATGGAAGAAGGTGTTTTTTCCAGTATTTAGAAGGGAAAGGTCATTGTCATTGAGCATACGCTCAATGACTCGTCCCCTTCCGTTGACGTTAGCACTACCCCACAGGGTGTTATGTCCATTAAAATCCCCGAGAAGTAAGAAAGGGGGAGGCAGCTGCGTGAGAAGATCATCAAGGTCTGCCTGGGAGATGTCAGTCCCAGGTGGCAAATAGATAGAGCACACAGTTAATAAAAATCCCACCGTAAGGCGAATTGCAACAGCCTCTATTCTAGTTGTAATTAGCAGGGGCTGCACTGGGGTCTGGTTACCCACAAGGATAGCCACTCCCCCATGTACAGAGCCGTCCGCAATTCTATCCTTTCGAAAAACTGTGATGTTATGCATGGTGGGATCATCATTTGCCTTTAGATATACTCCTGCAAGCAAAAGCAAACTGGCTCGTGCTTTTGCAGGAGGGCCTTGATGTCATCTATATTTCGCCGGAATCCACGACAATTCCATTGTAGGAATTTAGCCATTATTTTGGCTTGGTGGGTCCATCAGGCGGCTTCCGAGGTGCTGAGGGCTTACTTTTATCAGTCTTGGATTTATCTTTTTTGGGGAAGAATGGACGCTGTCCCGTGTCCATTTCCTCCTCCGCAAAGAGTTCCAAGACTGAATCATCGGGTACCTCCTTCTGCTCTACATCCATCTTTTCTTGGGAACTAGGGGGGACTTCCCCTTTCTTATTCTTTTCTTTCGTATCTACTTTTGTCATTTGTGGGGCATTAGGAGGTACCGATATAGGAGTGGCAGCTGACTGGTCCTTTTGTGCAGGTTTTTGTGAACTTAATAAATACCGCGCGATGGGAGTGAAAGACTCCTTTGGAGGAATGGTCATGTCCGTCTGAGTTCCGACGGAACATCTCCCTGCTACCTTCTGGGCGTAGGTAGGTCTGTTGATATTCAGGGGTTTGACCGATTTCCTTGCCTCCTGGTATGATATATTTAGCTCTGCCTTCAGCCGTTGAATTTCTTTTTCTTCTTTCCACCTCTGGCATGCTCGTGAATAGGCCGGGTGTTCGCCTTCACAGTTAATACAGGTGGGTTTTGCGGCTGAACATGCTGTTGTTTCGTGGTCCTTTGCACCGCATCGAGCGCATGCAAGGACTCCACGGCAGGCCATTTGAGAATGTCCATACTTCTGACATTTAAAACACCGTAAAGGGTTCGGAATGTATGGACGTACTGGACAGTTGATGTATCCAGCTTTGATCTCATCAGGAGGTTTGGGAGAGTTAAAAGTCAGGATAACACTCCTGGTTTTAACAATTTTCCCATCCCTTCGCGCAGTGATTCTCTTGACGGCAGTAACTCCCTGTGGTTTTAGTTCGGAGCAGATTTCCTCCTCGGTGACGTCGAGAAGGTCCCACTCCGAAATGACACCTCTCGATGAATTGAGTGTTCTGTGTGGTGTCACCGTTACAGGGATTCCTCCGATTGATGTTGTTCGGAGTAGATGTTCAGATTGCCGGTCATTTTTAGTTTCAATTAAAAGGTCTCCAGAACGAAGCCTCTTAACTGATTTGGGTGAACCTGCTACCCCGTCTAACCCTTTTTGTATGAAAAAGGGCGACATTTTACCAATTGGTGTCTCATTGGTAGAATGCATAATTAGGAACCTTGGGATTGGATCTGATGGTACTTCGGTTCTCTGCCTCTTTGTAGCAATAATGCTATCTGCCTCTCCGTCATTATTTTCAGATAGGGACCGGGTTGGGGCCCCTGAAGGAATACGTTTATCAGGATTCATGGAGTTTATTAAAGTGTTCAGTGCCCGGGCTCCCCACCCACCACGGAGCCCAAAGGGACGCCCACTACCCGGCATGCAATAAATGCGCTCGGGAGTGGGACGCCAGGGCTACCCAGACACTATACCCGCACCGCCGCCAGCCTGAATCCTGTCCCTCGGATCATGAGGGTAGGGGCGTGGCATTGACACGGTTGACCCTCGCAGGCGAACCTACTAGCCGATTGATCCTAGCCGGGCCTTCCAGGACCACCCGTCTTGTCGAAGCAGGGGCCAAAGTGGTGTATTGAAGCTGGGCCCCTCAACCACCAGGATCCCCCTTTCCGAATTTCCACGGGTCGCAGCGCACGGCAAACACGCCGGATTCCATTGATGTAAGCCCGGAACCTAGGCTGTGGGCGTTGGATCCCAGTGATGCTAGTCTGGAAGTCCAGCAGCGTCACTGGGAGGTCCCCTCACCACGTACAGGTGCCCACGTCGAGGGGCTATTTACTGCATTCACAAAAGCCCACCCAAAAAACACAGTCAGCTGCCACTCCTATTTCCGTACCTCCTAATGCTCCACCACTACCAAAACCAAGTGGTAAAGTAAAGGTGCAAACATCGGAAGGGTCACCTGCAATACGAGAAACAATGGATGTCGAAGATAAGGAGGTATCGGATGACCCAGTTCTGGAAATCTTTGCAGAAGAAGATATGGACACAGGCCAAAGACCTGTGTTTCCAAAGAAAGATAAAGCCAGGACTGAGAAAATGAAGCCCTCAGCCCTTCGGAAACCACCTGATGGACCCAACAAATCCAAATAATGGGAAAGTTTAAATTTCTACAATGGAATTGTCGTGGATTCCGTCGAAATGGTGACGACATCAAGGCGCTCCTGAGTAAGCATGAGCCTACTTGCTTTTGCTTACAGGAGACGTATTTAAAGGCAAATGAGGACCCATACTTGCGTAACGTTTTCGTTATACGAAAAGACAGAGATGCGGATGGACCTGCCCACGGAGGCGTCGCAATCCTTGTGGGTAACCACATCCCATTTCAAGCTACACCACTTACCACCAACTTAGAGGCTGTAGCAGTTCAAGTTACTGTAGGGTTTCTTTTAACTGTTTGTTCCATCTATTTGCCACCTGGGAATGACATCCCCCAGGCAGACCTTGATGATCTCATTAGACAATTGCCGCCACCTTTTCTGTTACTAGGGGATTTTAATGGACACAATACTCTGTGGCGTAGTGTAGACATTAATGGAAGGGGTCGGACTATAGAGCACATGCTTGAAAACAATGACCTGGCCCTTCTAAATGTTGGACTTAACACCTTTTGCCACATGCCTACCCGTACATTTACCGCGATCGATCTCTCTATATGCTCGCCCTCTCTCCTTCCCATGTGTATATGGGAGGTTGAAGACAATATTTATGGCAGTGACCACTTCCCCGTGATATCCACCCTTTGTAAAGGGAGACCATGCCACCCGTCCAGGATGCCACGGTGGAAGATCGGTCACGCTGACTGGAATGCCTTCAAAAATCTAGCACTATTTGATATCAACACAGTCAGCAAGGAACCGATTAATGACGCGGTAAAGTACATTACAGACGCTGTTGTCCTAGCAGCGGCAATTGCAATACCAAAGACTTCGTCTCGGTTTCCACCATTTCCAAAACCCTGGTGGAATTCCAATTGCACTGCAGCAAGAAAGTCTCAAAACAAGGCGTGGGGTATTTTTCGCCGGTACCCCACAGCAGATAACTTAATAACATTCAAACGTGCACGTGCGAAAGCACGTTACGTAAGACGTCAGAGTCAGAAGGAATCTTGGATCAAATTCACATCTTCTATCAATCAGGCTTCATCATCTAAGCTTGTGTGGGATAAAGTCCGAAAAATGAAGGGGAAATATATATCCCACCCTTTTTCGATTCTGGAGTATAATGGATCTGCAATTGCAGACCAAACTGCAATTGCAAATACTCTTGGGGAGGTATTTGCTAAAGTGTCTGCCAAAACATCTTACCACCCTGAGTTTCTGGCCCTCAAACAAAATGTTGAAAGGCAACCTTTGAAATTGTCGTCAAAGAACTGTGAAGAATACAATCAACCCTTCACTGAATGGGAAATGAAAGCGGCACTATCACTATCCCAGGCGAGTGCCGTAGGGCCGGATGACATCCATTATGAGATGATCAAACATCTTTCGTCTCAATCTCTGGATCAGTTGCTCTGTTTGTACAACAGAGTTTATCTTGAAGATGAGTTTCCGGACTCCTGGCATAAGGCAATCGTGCTTGCGTTTCCAAAACCAGGAAAAGATCCAAAATCTCCGAGTAATTACCGTCCCATTGCTTTGACAAGCTGCTTGTGCAAGATCCTGGAAAGGATGGTGAATGCCCGTCTCATGTGGTATTTAGAAGGGAATGACCTCCTTTCCAAAGTTCAATGTGGTTTCCGAAGGAACAGGTCAACACTTGGTATTGGTATTGGTATTGGTATTGTTATTTCCGGCGCAAGGGCTACTAGGGCCATATTGCGCCTATCAAAGGTATGGAGTTCAGACATTGTGATTATAGAATCATATCAGATGCGATCATATAGTTGTATCTCTTTGAGGAAGCAGAAAAATTCTTGAAGAT
The DNA here is from genome assembly GCF_048544385.1 of Mastigoproctus giganteus. Lineage (NCBI taxonomy): Eukaryota > Metazoa > Arthropoda > Arachnida > Uropygi > Thelyphonidae > Mastigoproctus > Mastigoproctus giganteus. The sequence continues at coordinate 928,393 of NW_028328294.1, read as the reverse complement.
TTGCATCATTGCCTATAATATGACGAAGTGTTAAAGGTTCTTGAAGATTTTGTATAATACTGAAAGAGGATATTCGGGCGTCAGTGTATAGTGTACAATCAATGAGAATGTGTTTGATTGTGAGAAAAGCGTTACAGTGCGTACACTTAGGAGGATCGTCTCCTGTGAGTAGATAAAGATGGGTGAGGTGACTGTGACCGATTCGCGCTCTGGACAGGAGCACTTCTTCCCTTCTGCTTGCACGGAAACTGGAAGTCCATAACTGTGGTTCAGATTTTATTTGCAGGAGCTTGTTCTGCGGTTGAGCTTGCCATAGAAGTGTCCACTGTTCCTTACATACATGTCTTATATAGGATCTGTAGTCAATGTATGGAACGTAGTAATTTGTAGATGTTATGTTGGATGATTGTTTTGCTGCATAATCCGCTTTTTCATTACCTGATATCCCCATGTGGCCTGGGATCCAACAAAAGATGACTACTTGCTGTTGCTCTTGGATATGCATCAGCCGAGATTTTATTATTGCTATTACAGGATGTGTTGGCGAGGAGGAATTTTGCAAGGCTATAAGTGCGCTCTGTGAGTCTGTATATATCACAGTTTTTTGGATTGACAGATGGAGGATATTTTCTAAGGCAAGGTTGATGGCCCATAATTCTGCTGTGTAACTGCTGCATTCAGTGGGCAAGGAAACAGGGATGGTGTTATAGGGAAAGACAGCTGCAGCCCCGACTCCACTTTCAGACTTTGATCCATCAGTGTATACTTTTGTAAAATGTGGATAATTTTGTGTGTGAGCAGTATGAAGTTGCTGTATATTGATATTAGCAAGCGAATGTTTTCCCCAGTTTAGGAAATAGCTGTCACAGGATACTTTAATAGAATACCATGGAGGATCTGCACTGTTTGAATCTTGGAGGACTTTGTCAAGATGTATATTCCACGTTTGCGATAATGCCTGCAATCTGATGCCAGTAGGTTGAACTGCTCTGGGTTTGTTTCTATAGTGCATAAAGAACTGTGGATCATTAAGTATTGGCCTAATGGGGTGAGTAGATATACTTTGAATTTTGGCCGCATAGTTTAGGAGTAACATCTTTCTCCTGAGTCTGAGGGGAGGTTCATGGGTTTCAATATAAAGACTTTGTACTGGCGACGTTCTATAAGCACCTACAGCAATCCTGAGGGCAGAATGTTGAATAGGGGCAAGACATGATAACACGCTTTCCCTAGCAGAATCATACACCGGGGCACCATAATCAAGGCGAGATCTAATTAGGGCTCTATATAAGTGAAGTAGGGTGCAACGATCTGCACCCCACGATGTAGAAGAAATAACTCTTAGTAAGTTCATTTTTTTCTGGCAAACAGTCCGTAGATGTTTAATGTGTTCTTTAAAGTTCAATTTATTGTCAAAAATCACACCAAGAAGACGAACGCTGTTCACAACTGCGACAGGTTGGTTTCTTAAATGTATTTCAGGATCTGGGTGCATCTTTCGTTTGTTACAAAAATGAATGACACTAGATTTCTGATAGGACAGTCGGTAACCATTCTGTGTCATCCATAGTTCGATATTATTGATTGATGTTTGAAGTTGCCTCTCAATAAAACTCATGTTTTGTGAACTGCAAGAGACCGTCAGATCATCAGCATATAGGTATGAAGTCACTGTATTGGGAATAATTTTAGTCAACTGATTTACTCTTATTGCAAACAAAGTTGCACTAAGAACAGAGCCCTGAGGGACTCCTTCTTCTTGTATATATGTTTTGGAAAGGACTTGCCGATAGCGAACTTGAAAGGTCCTCTGCTGTAGGAAATTCTGTATGAAAAGCGGTAAGTGACCTCTCAGATCCAGGGAATGTAGATCTCTCAGGATGCCAAAACGCCAAGTGGTGTCAAAGGCTTTCTCTATATCGAGGCATGCCATGACGAGATGCTTATTTTGAATAAATGCATTCCTAATATTAGTTTCTGCTTTGATCATAAGATCCAGTGATGATCTGTTTTTCCTGAAACCAAATTGATTATCGGATATTATGTTTTGGGAATCAAGGTACCATGTTAGTCTACGGTGTATTATTTTTTCTAGGGTTTTACTTAAGCAGCTGGTGAGAGAAATGGGTCTATAATTATTAGGCATAGAGAGATCTTTCCCTGGTTTGGGTATTGCCAGTACAAAAGAGTGACGCCAAGAACTGGGGAATGAATGTTCTATGAAGATGCGATTATAGAATGTCAGAAGCAAAGATAGCGATTTATTATCTAAATGCTGTAGCATTATGTTGTATATTCCATCAGGGCCAGCAGCGCTGTTCCTTGCAGTGGATAGAGCCTCTTGAAGTTCTAGCATAGTGAGTGGTTGATTGTACGGTAGAAAGGATTTGGTTCTGAAATTCAGGTGGGATTTTTCGGCTGAAGTCTTAATCTTTTGAAATGATGATTCGTATGCTGTTGATTGAGATAACTGCGAAAATACTGCGCCTAGGGCATCTGCAATCTCTGCAGGAGTAGACAGTTCCAACCCGTTCCAGGTGATAAGTGGGGAGGACAATGGGTGAAATTTGCCATTTAATTGCCTGATTTTTTTCCATATAATTCTTACGTCAGTATTTTTATTAATTTCAGTTGCGAATCGAATCCAAGAGTCTTTTTTTGCTTTTTTCCTAATATGGCGGGCCTTAGCTCTAAGTTTTTTGTAGTTTATCAAGTTTGCAGTGGTAGGGTATTTACGGAATAAATTCCAAGCACGGTTTTTTTCTTTTTTTTGCATTTCTACAGTCCTCATTCCACCAGTAGTTTCTGCTTTTACGGATGCTTGACTGTGATTGAGGAATGGCAGTAGATGCGGCTACTAGGATCTGTTTTGTAATATGTTTGGCAGCTTTGTCAATTGGTTGATATTCAATGACCTGGTTGTCAAAGGATACATGGGAAGCGTACTTTGTCCAATCTGCCTTAGAAAATTTCCATTTTTTGCTGGTTTCTGAAGTTATGCAGAGTGAAGTTTGTATTTTACAGATTATTGGGTAGTGGTCACTATTGAGTGGATCGTCCAGAGCAGTCCACTCAATACTAGGAAAGAGGATAGGAGAGCAGATGGATAGGTCTATTGCAGAGACTGATCCTGTTGGTAGATGGAAATAAGTTGGAGAGCCTGTATTTAATATGGTTAGATTTTGTCTGTCGACAAGCATTTCAATGAGTTGTCCTCGGGCGTCTGTGTTGGGAGATCCCCACAATGGATTATGTCCATTGAAGTCGCCCAATAAACAGAAAGGAGTTGGCAACTGCAAAATGAGATCTTGAAGTTCTTGAAACGTACAAGGATCACTGGGTGGCAGGTAGATGGAAACCAGTGTTAGGTTAATGCCAATCGCTATTCGCGTGGCAACGGCTTCAATGGCAGTTTGTAGGGGAATGCGTTTACAAGGGACTCGTGAGTCCACGAGTATGGCTACCCCTCCATGAGCATTTGTGGTTGTAAGTCTGTCTTGCCGAAAGAGAGTATAATTTTTTATCGAGGGAGACAACTGCGGTGTTAAATATGTCTCCTGTAAGCAGATTCCAATTGGATTATGGTTCATAATTATTTCGTGGATGTCGTCAATATTGCTGCGAAAGCCTCTGCAATTCCATTGTACGATGTTTTTCATTGTTTGGGTTTATATGGAGTAGCTGCATCTGTCTGCTTTTTGGAAATCTGTTTCAGGCGGTCAGCTTTCATCTTCTCTCTCTTTGAAAAAACAGGTCTGGTTTCTATTTCGTCTTCTGGATGGATTTCCAAAATGGTTTCATTTTCTTCTTGATTGCAAGTCTCATTTGTGTCCATAGCGGAAGAGGATTCAGCATGCTGCTTATTAATGGGATCAGCATTTTCTTTTTGAGCAGGTCTTACGGAAGTTGCAGCAGCAACAGGTGGTATCGTAACTGGTGTGTTACAAGATCTGGTTGAAGTCTGTTGCTTTGCGGACTGTGGTACGGAAGAGAGTATAGATCGAGCCCACTCAGAAATAGAAATGTTTGGTGGTATTGATGTGTCAGTCTGAACAGATATTGTATGAAATCTTTTGGTAGCATCAGCATATGTATGTTTTGGTATCACTTGCTGTATTTGTTTCCTTGCTTCTGAAAATGAGACTTTTTTTTCTACCTTGTACTTCTGAATTTTCTTTTCATATTTCCATTGGTCACATGTTTTAGAGAAGGCTGGGTGGTTGCCTTTGCAATTAGGGCAGAGTGAGGACTGTGATTTACATTCAGCTTGGGTATGCTCCTTCGAGCCACAGTTAGGGCATACAGCATCACCTCGACAGACTGTTTGGGAGTGTCCGAATTTCTGACATTTATAACATCTTAATGGATTTGGAATATACGGGCGAATGCGGCAGTTCAGATACCCGGCTTTCACCGATGTAGGTAGGTTTGGTGAACTAAATGTCAGTATGATGCTTCGAGTTGGGATAAGTTCGCCATCTTTCTTCAGCATAATTCTTTTCGCCTGTGTGACCTTCTGATCTTGCAATTCATTTACAATTTCCTCCTCTGAGACATTCATTAGGTCCCATTCTGAGATGACACCTTTGGAGGTATTGAGTGTAGCATGTGGTGACACCTTGACTGAAATTCCACCAAATGTGGAGAGTTTCAGAAGGGACTCAGAGTGTTTGGAACTGGTGGTCTCAACCAGTAGGTCGCCAGATTTTAGACGTCTCACCATTTTCGGGGAACCTGCTACACTTTCCAGACATTTCTGTATGAGAAATGGAGATAGATTGCCTATGGCCTGGTCTGTTAAAGAATGCAAGATCAGGAAAGTAGGATGTTCTATCCTGCAAGCATCCGTCTTCAGTCTCTTTCTGGTGTTTGTGTCATCATCGGGATGGTGCAAATCCAATGAGTTAGGATTTGCTGTCTGGATCGGGGGAAAGTTGTCGAAATCCATGTTTTGCTCCTTTTGGCCCTGGGGGTTTGCTTTACCACCCAGGTTTCCGGCCCCGCCACGGGGAGGCAGGAGCAGTGCCACGAGGTGACCAAGCGGCTGTGTTAGTAAGTTAGTACTAATAGAAAAAGGAAACAGAAAGGTGGTTTTCCTTTCTGGGCTTCTGCCTACTCTTTGTAGTGCGAGACAGCTACTCTAATATAGAAATAAAGAGAACGGTGTTTGAAACTAAAAATATAAACTGATTGCTTAAATTCTCTTTTTAGAAAACGCTTTCAGAGACGCACTATAATCGCTTAGCCACGGAACGCTTGGCACCCGGGGCCGTCAACACTTGACCATCTTATAAGACTGGAAACATCTATCCGAGATGCTTTCCTTAAACGTGAACACCTGGTGTCAATTTTCTTTGATATCGAAAAAGCGTATGACACGGCCTGGAGATTTGGAATCTTAAAGGATATCCATGATCTGGGTCTGAGGGACCATCTAGCCCTCTTCATTAAAAAGTTCTTATTGAACCGGTCATTCCAAGTTCGTGTCGGCTCTGTTTATTCTCAATCTTTTTGTCAAGAAGAAGGAGTCCCCCAAGGGTCAGTGTTAAGTGTTACGCTTTTCGCTATCAAAGTTAATTCTATTACTGAACAACTTCCTCCAACCGTAAACAGCGCCCTCTTTGTTGATGACTTTACCATCTTCTGTCAGTCATGCAACATGAGGGATATTGAACGACAATTGCAGCATGGCATTGACCATGTAAAAACTTGGGCAATGGCTAATGGTTTCAGGCTATCACCACAGAAGACCGTCTGCGTACATTTTTGTCGCAAACGGAACCTTCACCCTGAACCAGAACTCAAACTTGGACAACACATCATTCCAGTAGTACCTGAGACAAAATTCTTAGGTCTCACATTCGATAAGAAGTTGACATTTTTACCACATATCCGTCAACTGCGAACAAGGTGCACGAGGGGATTGAATCTCCTTCGTGCCATCTCCTCAAATAAATGGGGGGGGGCAGACCGATGCACTTTACTGCGTCTTTATCGTACACTTGTTCGTTCAAAATTAGACTATGGGTCCCAAGTGTACGCATCGGCTAGAAATAGCGTACTACGGTGGCTAGACCCACTGCACCACCAAGCCATCCGTACTGCAACTGGAGCATTCAGAACATCTCCCGTCCAGAGTTTATACGTCGAAGCAGGTGAACCACCACTATTGCTCCGACGAAAGCAATTGTCGCTAAACTATACCTTCAAACTAAAATCCCTGCCAGACAACCCAACGTGGGCTTGTGTTTTTGAGCCACGATGGGAAACGCTTTATAAAACCCGTCAGACTGCTAACCGATCCTTTGGCATCCGTGTCCAAGATCTGCTCAGAGAGCTCAACATTACGGTAGACAATGTTGCAAAGTCACCAAGGCATCTACTTCCACCCTGGCATGCTCGTTTACCATCATGTGACTTCTCCATAAAAAGTTGGGGTAAAGCCATAACTCCGTCCTCTGTCTACCAACAACTCTATGCTGCCCATCGATCCGATTACTCTGATTTCTTGCCTGTGTTCACTGATGGCTCGAAGTCAGAGTTGTCTGTAGGATCTGCTGCTGTCTTTCCAGATTGTACTATATCTGGGAAGATTCCCCTCGAATGCAGCATATATACAGCTGAGTTGTATGCTATAGAGCTAGCCTTGGACCACATTAAAACCCGGAAGCATCAAAGATGTATGGTGTACACTGACTCTTCAAGTACACTGCAGGCTTTATCGGGGATGAGATATAATCCTCATCCAATATTGACCCGGGTTCAGCAGACTTTACATTCTTTGTTTGAGAGTTCACTCGATATCCGTTTCTGCTGGATCCCAAGCCACATTGGGATCAGGGGAAATGAACTGGCTGATGCTGCGGCCAGATCACCAGAACCCCAAAACACGTATTGCCTGTTAGTCCCCTATACAGACTACAGGCAAATAATACACCAAAAGATTAATTCCCAATGGCAACAATCTTGGCATGAGCAACTCACAAACAAGCTCTATCAGATAAAGCCTGTAATCGGACATTGGCAGTCTAGTCTGCGCAGGAACCGCAGAGAGGAAGTTGTTTTAGCTCGCCTCCGCATAGGACACAGTCATCTTACACATGCTTTTCTGCTGAGGGCAGATGACTGTCCTATGTGCGAGAACTGTGGCACCATTTTAACTATTTATCACATTTTAACCGTGTGTCCACGTTTTACCCCTGAACGTGATTTTTATTTTACCGCTTTTAGTCATCTGGCTGAGCCTTATACACTCAGCCAGATTTTATCCGACAATGACCACGTGTCTGCTGTTTTTAGCTTTTTAAAATCAATAAACGTTTTCGCTTATATATAAAATTTACATTTTATTGTGAATTTTTGTTGATTTACCTTTTATACATTTGCTAAATTTTTTGACATAGTGACCTAATTAATTAGGTCACTGAAAGTTTACTCTTTTATACATGACCTGGTCTTGGCGCATTATAGCCTAAGTTGCTAATGCGCCAATAAAACCCAAATCAAACTCAAACTCAAACGCATACCTACAAGTGAGCTAAGTTAGGGCTCAGTGGCAAAGATTCATTTGATTATGCTGTTGTTGTTGTTGTTTGAGAGCTATTGGCGCAAGAGCAGCTTAGGCTATAATGCGCCTAATCTAGGTTAGTGTTTCATATTTCGACATTTTTTATTATGTTGTTCAGATGGAAGCCAAGATTTTATTTTATAATTACGTAGCTTTTTCGTAAATGTTACACTATTTATTTTTATATGTTTTGATAGTATCCGATTAACTTAAGGAAAAAGAAAACGTCGGTAATATTTGGCCGGTTATCTAAAATTGTTTTGAGCGTTAGGTTGTTTTGTGCGTTCGTGGTTATTTGAAAGGCTTTTATACGTTCTGAAGTAAATCTTGGACAGTTCACCATGAAGTGATGTACAGTCAGTGGAACTTGACAGTTTTGGCATTGAGGAGGGTCTTCACCTCTGATGTTGTTGTTGTTGTTTTGGTGTTTATTGGCGCATCGACAACGGAGATCATAGTGCGCCAGTTCATTTGTTATTGGTATTGGTATTGGTGTTTAAAGGCACAAGGGCAGCTAAGGCCAAAATGTGCCAGGTCCTACATTATTATTCTAAGGTATATGTTCTATTTTGGCATCATAGGCATTCATATATATGTATTTCCTTCAGAAATGTATAGAGTGTAGCTAGGTTAGCACTATTGCCAATCATATGGTTAAGCGATAACGGTTCTTGTAGTTGTGATTGAGAGTGGAAAATTCTTCTGAAAGGAGAGTAGTGAGGACAATCTAAAAGTATATGTTTGACTGTAAGCGGTAGTGAACAATGCGTGCATCGAGGTGGGTCATCCCCCATGAGTAGAAACACATGGGTTAGATGAGTATGTCCAATCCTTAGTCTTGCTAGAACAACTTCTTCCTGTCTATTTTGTCTAAAGCTGGAAATCCATAACGCAGGTTCTTTTTTGATTTGGAGCAACTTGTTATTACTTTGTGCCTTCCATATTTCTGACCACTGAAACATATAGACTTTTTTTATATGCCTCAAATAATCTCTATATGGAACTTTATAATTTGCTGGTGTTGTACTGTTTGGATTTTTGGCTGCCTGATCTGCTCTCTCATTGCCTAAGATACCAGAATGCCCTGGAATCCAGCAGAATTTCACTTTGTGATTCCTACTTCGTAGGTGGTTTAAGTAGCAAATGATTTGTTTTTCAATTGGTTGTGATATTGAAAACTGATTAGCCAAAGCAGACACTGCACTCAATGAATCAGTATATATTATACTGCTAGTATTGTGGATAGTGTTAATATTCTGTAAGGCTAGTTTAATTGCATATAACTCAGCAGTATAACTGCTACATTCAACTGGTAGTGATATGGAGACTGTAAAAGATGGAAAGACAGCTGCGGCACCAACTGTAGAATCTGTTTTTGAGCCATCTGTATATATTTGGTAGCTTTGTATATTGTTGAGGGCATGTTCTTTATGTAGTTGTTTGATATTTTCATTTGCCAGGGAGTTCTTTGCCCATTGCTGAAAGTGCGTATCACAGTGAGGGAGATTTACAGACCAGGGTGGATCAGGAATATCGCTTTCTTTAAGTATGTTATCAAAATCAATATTCCAGGTGTGAAGCAAATCTTTTAGTCTCATGCCAGTTGGTCTATTTTCATTCGGTTTACTGTTATAGAACGTTGTCCACTCAGGGTTAGAAAGCAATGGTCGAATGGGATGGTCTGGAAGGCTCTGAATTTTAGCTGCATAATTTAGAAGCAACATTTTCCTTCGAAGGTGAAGTGGAGGTTCGTGTGCCTCTACATACAGACTCTGAACAGGGGATGTTCTAAATGCGCCGAGAGCAGTTCGAAGGGCACTGTGTTGGATGGTATTAAGTCTGATTAATGCGCTTTTCCTAGCTGAATCATATACAATAGCACCGTAGTCTAAACGAGATCTGATAATAGCACGATACAAATGTAATAGAGTGTATCTATCAGCTCCCCATGTCATAGCAGAAATGGACCTAAGTATATTAAGTTTCTTTAGACAGACAGTTCGGAGGTATGTGATATGTGAAACAAAGTTCAGTTTGGTGTCCAATATTAGGCCTAAAAAACGGAAATTACTGGTGAGAGGGATCAAATGGTTTTTTAATCTGAGTTCTGGTTCTGGGTGTAGCTTACGTTTTTTGCAAAAGTGAACTGCAATTGTTTTTTGACCTGATAAACGATATCCATTCTGCATTGCCCATGCCTCCAAATTATTTATAGAGAGTTGGAGCTGTCTTTCAATGGTCTGTATATTTTGGGAACGGCAAGATATAGTTAGATCATCAGCATACATATATAGTTCTACAGTATTTGGGATGTTGTGTGTTATGGTGTTCAGTCTAAGTGAAAAAAGGGTGGAGCTCAGTACTGATCCTTGCGGGATACCTTCTTCTTGAGTGTAGGACCGGGAAAGTACAGATTGATAGCGGACCTGAAAGGTTCTGTGTTGAAGAAAATTTTGAACGAATTCTGGTAAGTGTCCTCGCAATCCTATGGAATGAAGTTCTCTCAATATGCCATACCTCCAGGTAGTGTCGAAAGCCTTTTCTATATCGAGACTTACCATTACAAGATGTTCATTTTTGACGTAAGCATTGCGGATGTTAGTCTCGGCTTTCACCATTAGATCCAAAGTGCATCTGTTCTGTCGGAAACCAAACTGATTGTTGTTCATCAGTGCTTTAGTTTCAAGAACCCAGGTAAGCCGTCTATGTATCATTCTTTCTAGGATTTTACTTAGGCAGCTGGTTAGAGAAATAGGTCGGTAATTTTCTGGAAGTGTGTGATCTTTTCCTTGTTTAGGAAAGGCTAAAATGATGGAATGATGCCAGGAAGATGGATATGTACCTTAAAGAAAAATCCGATTATAGAAAATTAATAGTAAATTCAATGCCGTACTGTTTATATGTTTCAGCATTACATAATATATACCATCAGGTCCAGCTGCACTGTTGGGTGATCTATTTAGTGCTGTTTGCAGTTCAAATAGGTTAAACGGTTGATTATAGGCAATATATTGGGTAGTATGGAATTTTATTTTGTACCTTTCAGCCGAAGCTTTGATTTTAAGGAAGGAGTTGTCATATGCTGACGTGGCAGATGTTTGGTAGAAATTCTCTGCAAGGGTGTTAGCTATTTCTTGTTCAGAAGAAATTTCCTGTCCATTTTTGATTAAGATGGGAGAAGGAAGAAGTGGATATTTCCCATTTAATTGCCGAATCTTTTTCCAGATGAGACGACTGCTAGTATCCTTTGTAATAGTGGACGCAAACTGTATCCATGATTCCTTTTTAGTTCTTCTTCTAATTTGTCTAGCTTTTGACTTTAGCCTTTTATATTGAATTAGGTTGTTGGTAGTTGGGAACTTCCGGAACAGATTCCAAGCTTTATTTTTTTCCTTTTTGGCATTGGTACAAGCTTCATTCCACCAGTGTTTAAGGTTGTTGTGTTTACATGTGGAGGCTTGAGGTATTGCTTCGGAGGCAATGGTCAGTATTTGCCTGGTAATATGTTCTGTGACATCATCAATGGGTTGTAGTCTGATCAATTGACTATCAAAAGAAAGACGGGTTGAAAACTTTTCCCAATCTGCTCTGGAGAATTTCCATTTTGAGCGATTATCAGGGTATGATGTTTGAAGCGTTTGGATTCTGCATATGATTGGAAAGTGATCACTATTATGTGGGTCGTTTAATACTGTCCATTCTATACTGGGATATAATATGGGGGAACAGAGAGTTAAATCAATTGCTGACATAGATCCAGTGGGAAGGTGAGTATAAGTATTTTCACCAGTGTTCAGTAATGTTAGATTCAATTGGTCTAGTATCATCTCGATCAAGTGTCCTCTATTGTCCATGTGGTCTGATCCCCACAATGGATGATGCGCATTGAAATCACCAAGGATACAAAAAGGTGGTGGTATTTGTCTTATAAGGTCTTCTAGTTCTTTAAACGTGCACATCTTGTTAGGTGGAAGGTACAGAGATACTAGAGTTAGAATTTGCCCAACTGATACACGTACAGCAATGGCTTCTAAGTTGGTTTGAAGCGGAACGTTTCTAGAAGGAATTTTACAGTCAACTAGAATAGCGACGCCTCCACGTGCAGATAATGAGGAGTTTCTATCTTTTCTGTAAAATATAAAATTTCTGATTGATGGAGTTACTTGTGGAGTTAGATTAGTCTCTTGAATACAAATGGCTATAGGACTGTATCGGGAGATTAAATCATAGATGTCATCGGTATTGCTGCGTAAACCTCTACAATTCCATTGAACAATGTTCTGCATTATCGGGGTTTGAGGAGGGAAGGCGAGTCTGTCTGTTTCTTGTGAGTGGTTTGCTTTTGACGGTCATATTTCATTTTATCTTTTTTAGGAAAATTGGGACGTCCGGGATCTGTACTCTCTTCTACGTCATCAGTTTGACCTGATGAAAATCCAGTCTCCATATCATCTTCTGCATGAAGATCAGGTACTGTTTCATCGTGTGTAGTTATATTTTCAGAGTCCATTCTATTTGAGTTTGCCTTTTGTGATTCAGTGGCTTGTTGCCTTCGTGATTTATTTGACATTTTATCACATGATTTTATTTTAGGCGGAACTGTGATAGGGGTATTGCTTATTTCATCAACTACAACGGGTTTGGTGGTAGGTTGAGGTGTTGATAGCACAGATCGTGCCCATTCTGCAATGGATGTATTTGGCGGAATTGATACATCAGTTTGGGTTGAAACAGCTTGGCATTTTAGTGTAATGGCAGCGTACGTGGTTTTTGGGATAGTTGACTTTATTTGCTTTCTTGCTTCTTGATATGTGACCTTATTCTCAGTCTTGTACTTTTGTATTCTTTTTTCAATTTTCCAGAGTTCGCATGATTTTGAGTATGCTGGATGGTCATTTTTGCAATTTGGACATTCCGGAGCCTTTGCAGTGCACTCTGTTTGTGAATGGTTTTTTGACCCGCAGTTAGGACAAGTATTTTCGCCTCTACATGTTGTTTGGGAGTGACCAAACTTTTGGCACTTGAAACATCTTAAAGGATTTGGAATGTATGGGCGGATACGGCAGTTTAGGTAGCCTGCTTTAACTGAGGTCGGCAAATTTGGTGTATTAAAGGTCAGTATAATGTTACGTGTGGGAACAAGTTTGTCATCCTTCTTTATCATAATTCTTCTTGCTTGAGTTACTTTCTGTTCTGCTAATTCCACGACTATCTCCTCTTCAGTTACGTTCAACAAATCCCACTCACTTATTACTCCTTTTGAGGAGTTCAAGGTGTTATGTGGTGAGACTTTGATTGGGATTCCGCTTATAGATGTCATTTTTAATAAAAATTCTGAATTCCTTGCTTGAGTGGTCTCAATTAAGAGCTCTCCTGATTGGAGCCTTTTCACCATTTTCGGCGTACCTGCTGCATTCTCCAGACATCTCTGGATGACAAAGGGAGAGAGTCTGCTTAGTGGCTGCGTCGATAAAGAATGTACAATCAGAAAAGCTGGTGGTTCTAATTTGTTACAGTCTTTTTTCATTCTTTTCGCCAGATTGGGATCGTCTTCCATTCTTCTAGTCTCAGTATGTTGAGAGCCTGTCGGCTCTAGTGGTGGACATGTATCACAGTCCATTGTTGCTCCTTTTAGCCCTGGGAGTGAGCGCTTTTCCTCCCAGACTTCCAGCCCCGCCACGTGGAGGCAGGAGCGGTGCCACCTAGTGGCCAAGCGGTTGGAGAGGTTAGTTTGTTAGTGCAGAAAATTAATAAATATACTAGGAAAAGAAAGGTAATTTTCCTTTCTGGGTTCTTACTTAGGATCTGTTAAGTACAGAACCACTTACAAAGAAATGAGTACGAGAAAAGCACTGGAAAGAAAATATAACAAAATCACTGGGAAAGAGCACTATATATCGCTTTGGAAAATCGCTTGGACACTATCGCTTGGCACTCGGGGCCTTCATTTGTTATACAATGTTCTCTTTATATAATTCTTGTTCGAATGTACAAGGTTAACTGTTTCTGTGGTATTATACTATTATTTACAGCAGATGGTATATGTTGATTGTTTGTATGAATCTAAAAATATCTGACACGTGTTCTTTGTCACCTAAAAGATCTTTAAGGGTGATGTTTTGGTTTCCTTTATATAATGATGAAAAAATTCGGTGTCGATCACTTTCATATGTTGGGCATTTTATAAGTATATGTTTAACTGTTTGGATAGTACTGCATACTTGGCATCTTGGGGGTTCTTCTGCTCGTAATAGATAACCATATGTGAAATGTGTATGGCCTATCCGCAATCTGGTCAGAACAACTTCTTCTCTCCTTGATTTCCTTATGCTCGTTTTCCAGTGCTCAACTTTTGGTTTTATTTCATATAATTTATTCCATGTTTGTTTTTGCCAGTGTTTTTGCCATAGGGTTAGACAGCGATTTTTAATGATTGGCTTGTAGTCCTTATGTGGAACTGTGAAATATTGTTCTTGAAGGTTAGTGGTTCATTTTGCAATTCTATCCGCTTCTTCATTTCCTTTTATCCCTTTGTGTCCTGGTATCCAGCAGAAAAGTATCTCTTGTTTTTTATTTGTGAAGCCTGTTAGTATCTGTTTAATTTTCCAGAGTACTGGATGGGTTGTATTGCTTGTGTTTTGTATGGTTTGGTGTGTGTGTGTTATGGGGGTTTAATGGCGCATAAGCTGCTGTGGCTATAATGCGCCTATTCACATGAAAATGCTAAACACAAAATTTAAGCATAGCTAAAAACATAATTTAGGCATAACAGCTTGGTTGCGTTTACAGAGATACTTTAGAATTTATCATAAAGTCCAATTATTTTCAGATAAGAGAAAAACTCGTTGATGTTTGCATCATCTCCAATAATATGTTGCAATGTCATTGGTTCTCGTAGATTTCTCAGGGAACAGAGGACGGATGTTCTGTCCTGTTGATATTGAGGGCAGTCTATCAGAATATGTTTTACTGTTAAATTTTCTGAACAGTATGGACATTGAGGAGGATCTTCGCCTCTGAGCAGATGGAGGTGGGTCAGATATGTGTGTCCAATACGTGCCCGTGCAAGAACCACTTCTTCTCTTCGCACTGTTTTGGTGCTAGAGCGCCAATGCTTTGGATCCTGTTTCAACTGATAGAGTTTATTATTCTTTTGTGTGTGCCATAGCTCTTTCCACTTCGCGAAACCTGCTGTTCGTATGATGTGACAGTAGTCAGAGGCTGGAACCGGACTGGAGGTTAAATCAAAGGTTGACGGATTTTTAGCATTTTCATCAGCAAGTTCGTTACCCTTTATCCCCGAATGTGCTGGGATCCAGCAAAAGGTCACTGATTGATGACGTTCTTCAATTTGTAATAGGAGTCTTCCGATTTGATTTAACACAGGATGAGCCTTGTAGCAGGAGTTTTGCATTGCAGTTATTGAGCTGAGAGAGTCTGTGTATACAACATATTTTACAGATGGGTTGAGATTCAGGTTTTCTAAAGCTAATTTTATTGCATGAAGTTCTGCGGAGAAGCTGCTGTACTCAGGTGGAAGGGCAGCTGAGATGATAGTAGAGGGAAATACTGCCGCTGCTCCAACGGCTGAATGTGATTTGGAGCCATCAGTATATATGGGCAAAAAATCAACGTATTTCTGAATATGGCTTGCATGGAGTTGCTTCATATTGAGTGTTGGTAGACGATTCTTTCCCCATTTGTCAAGATAAGTATCGAAATATAACTGAGGAGGCGGAATCCATGGCGGTTGGGAGTAATTCATTAAATGTTGCCTGTTGAAAATCTGAACATTCCAACTCTGCATTAACTCAATGAGGCGTAAGCCTGCTGGTCTTATTTTACTGGGTTTATTTCTATAGAGGTTTTGAAGTGGTGGATTAAAGAGGTATGGCTGAACAGGATGATGACCACAATTTTGTATTCGGGCTGCATACTTTAGAAGCAGCGTTTTTCTGCTGAGGTGAAGGGGGGCTCATCAGCTTCAATGTACAAGCTATGAGTAGGAGATGTCCTGAAAGCACCAAGTGCAATCCGCAATGCGCTATGCTGTATAGGATCCAGCCATTTCAATGTACTCTTACGGGCGGAATCATAAAGAGGAGCACCATAATCCAATCGGGATCTGATCAATGCTCTATATAAGAGCAACAAAGATGTACGATCTGCTCCCCAAGACAAGGCAGATAAAGCTCTTAGTATGTTCAGCTTTTTGAGGCAGGATATACGCACAGATTTAATGTGCTCAAGGAAATTCAGTTTCCTGTCAAGGATTAAGCCCAAGAATTTGATGCTGTTAGTCACTGGAACGGTAAAGTTTTGCATCTGAAGTTCGGGATCTGTATGCATTTTCCGTTGATTACAAAAGTGGATTGCAACAGTTTTCTGCTGTGATAGATGATAGCCATTTAACTCTGCCCACCTTTGGACTTTATTTAAACATATCTGCAGCTGCCGTTCAATGGATCTCATATTCAGAGAATGGCAAGAAATAGAGAGATCATCGGCATAAAGGTAGGTCTCAACAGTATTTGGAAGTTCTTTTGTGATGGAATCGATTCTTAGGGCAAACAGGGTTGCACTAAGTATGGACCCTTGTGGCACTCCTTCGTCCTGTAAAAATGTCATAGAAAGCGAGTTGCGGTATTGAACTTGGAACGAACGAGTCCTGAGAAAGTTCCTGATGAATATAGGAAGGTTGCCTCGTAGACCTAGAGCATGGAGGTCACTGAGAATGCCACGACGCCAGGTAGTATCAAATGCCTTTTCTATGTCTATGGAAACCATAACAAGATGTTCGTTTTTCACAAAGGCATTACGAATTGCAAACTCAGCTTTGATCATGAGATCTAAGGAGGACCTGTTCTTTCGAAAGCCATGCTGATTATTGCTAATTAGTTGTTGCGTTTCGATGATCCAAACAAGGCGATTATGGATCATTTTTTCAAGTAATTTACCGAGGCAACTGGATAGAGAAATAGGTCTATAACTGTTAGGACTGGTAGGATCTTTACCGGGTTTCAAAAAGGCAAGAACTGTGGCATGATGCCAAGAGCTGGGATAAATGTTTTCCATAAATATCCGGTTATAATAGACCAGCAGTATTTGTAAATTTCTCTCACCAAGGTGTTGTAACATAATGTAAGAGATTCCATCTGGTCCAGCGGCACTGTTGCGTGTTGTTTTAATGACATGTATAAGTTCATGATATTGCAGAGGCTGATTATATGGAAAGAAAACTGAAGTTCGAAAGTTGATGGCTCGTTGTTCAGTCTGGGTCTTTATTTTCTGGAAATCCGGAGAATAATTTGATGCCGCAGAAACTTCGGCAAAAGTTTTAGCCAAGGCATTTGCAATGTCTTGATGAGCAGATAGTTCTTGCCCATTCCATGAAAGAATTGGTGAAGGGGTGGTTGGAAATTTTCCAGAAATCTGCCTGATTTTCTTCCATATTAACCTGGAGTTAGTGTTTCTGTTTATGGTGGATGCAAACCGAATCCAAGAATTCTTCTTTGCTTCTCTTTGAGTGCGACGTGCTTTTGCTCTTAGTTTCTTGTAATTGATAAGATTAGCTGTGGTTGGGGATCTACGAAATAAATTCCACGCTTTATTTTTTAACTTCTTAGCTATTGTGCATTCTTGATTCCACCAATAGTTAAGGTGCCGTCGGGACTGGGGATTCGACAATGGAATCGAACATTTAGCTGCAGATATTATATGTGAAGTGATATACTCTGTGGCTTCATCTATCGACTGTGTTTGTATATATTGTTCATCCAGGGTGACAACTGATTGAAATTTGACCCAGTTGGCTTGAGAGAACTTCCATTTCCTGCAGGGTATGATTAATGGTGGTTGTGCAGTGAGCAGGTCGCAAATAATCGGAAAATGGTCGCTGCCCATGGGATCGTCTATAACAGACCATTCTATAATTGGATACAGAATCGGGGAACATATTGATAGATCGATTGCAGAGGTTTGTCCAGTTGGTAGTTGTATGTGAGTAGGTGCACCAGTATTAAGAACAGTAAGGTTTTCCTTATCCAGAAAGGTTTCAATTAAGCGGCCATGGATATCTAATTTTGTCGATCCCCATAAGGGGTTGTGGCCATTGAAATCACCCAAGAGACAGACAGGGGGTTCTAGTTGCATTAGCAGGTTTTCAAGGTCTTGGTAAGAGAAGGTATGACTTGGTGGGAGATAGACTGATACCAGTGTTAAAGCAATCTGGGTTATCAAACGTACGGCGACAACTTCAATTGTAGTTTGCAAAAAAATTTGCTTGGTCGGGATATTTGAGCTGACTAAGATGGCCACACCCCCACGGGCAGTATTTGAATTATTACGATCGTGCCGATAGATTACATAGTTCTTTATGTTGGTGGAAATTTGCGGAGTTAGATAGGTTTCCTGTAGACAGAAACCAACTGGAGAGTAGCGGTTAATTAAGACTTGAATATCGTTAAGGTTGCTACGAAATCCTCTACAATTCCATTGTAGAATGTAAGGCATTACTGATGTTTAGTAGAAGAAGCTGCTTCTGACTGTTTTTTTTAATGTGACTGTCTTGTGACGTTCAGGCCTTGGTTTATCTTTTTTTGGGTTGGTTGGTTGGTTGGTTATTTGATGTTTAATGGCGCATCAGCATCAAGGCTATCATGCGCCAAGTCTAAGGTAATAAAATGTAAATATTTAGAAATATAAAGTAGCATATCTAGTTAATATATTATAAACACTAAAATATGGCATAAAATATTTACAGTATATTAAACATTAGAGCAATCTAAATAAAACTATGTAAATTAATCAGTTGTAAGAACCTGAATACATCTGACACATTGTCATCGTCGGATAAAATCTGTCTGAGTGTATAAGGCTCAGACAGATGGTTAAAACATGAGCGGCGTTCATTACTAAAAAAAGTACATTCGACTAAAATGTGACGGATGGTTAAAATTGCTTTACAATGTCTACACACAGGACATTCATCAGCCCTCAGCAAATACGAATGCGTCAGGTGAGAATGTCCTATGCGTAGCCGAGCCAAAATTACTTCCTCCCGTCGGACCCTGCGCTGACTAGAATGCCAGTGCATTATTACAGGCTTAATTTCATTCAGCTTGTTGGTAGGGCACCCATTCCAAGATTCTTGCCAACGCGCACATAATTTTTTGTAGATCAGTTGCTTGCAGTCTGTATAGGGGACTGACAAGCGGATGGGATTTTGTGGCGCTGCTGATTTTGCCGCTGCATCAGCTAAGTCATTGCCTCTAATACCAACATGGCTAGGAATCCAGCAAAATCGAATATCAAATTTTAACTCTAAGAGCGAGTGTAGTATTTGCTGAACCCGGCATAATACTGGGTGAGTGGTCCTCACATTGGACAGGGCCTGTAATACACTTAGAGAGTCCATATATAGCATGCACTTTTGGTAGTGGTGGGTTTTTATATGATCCAAGGCCAGTTCTACTGCGTGTAGCTCTGCAGTGTATATGCTACATTCACTTGGAATACGACTGCAGATTGTTTTGCTTGGAAAGATACAAGCAGATCCCGCAAACTCTTCAGACTTCGAGCCATCTGTATAAACCGGCAAGAATTCAGAGTATTCGGCAAGGTGTGCTGCAAAGAGTTGCCGATATATACATGGCGATGTGTTAGCTTTCAGCCAACTCCTAAAACTGAAGTCACAAGACGGAGATCGTATATTCCAAGGGGGAAGGACTTGCTTGACTGACGTGGATATATTATCCAACGTGAAGTTAATATCATGAAGCAGCTCTTGAATCCTGATACCAAAAGGCCGACTAGCAGTTTTACGGGTATTATATAGATTTTCCCACCGTGGCATATAAATAGATGTCCACGTAGGATGGTCAGGCAGGGATTTTATTTTTATTGTTGTTGTTGTTGTTGTTGTGGGGGTTTTATGGCGCATAAGCAACTTTGGCTATAATGCGCCTATTCTTTTAATGTAATAATATATAAGAAATTCTTGTCACGTCAGAAAGGGCAGTAATCAGAAATGACTAAAAACTCCAATTTTTTTCAGAAAGTTAAAAAATTCCGGAATGTTTGCATTGTCACCTATGATATTCTCTAGAGTTATTGGTTTTCGATCGTTAACCAAAGATAGCAGGATTGTATTTCTGTTTTGTTTATAGTATGGACATTCAATGAGAATGTGTTTCACTGTCAAATTTAGAGAACAATGTGGACACTGTGGTGGATCATCTCCTGTGAGTAAATGAAGATGGGTCAGGTAAGTATGACCTATTCTTGCTCTTGAAAGAATTACTTCTTCCCGTCTTGATGTCCGGATACTGGAGAGCCAGATTTTCGGAACCTGTTTAATCTGTAAGAGTTTATTATTCGTTTGGGAATGCCATAGTGCTGTCCATTCTGATAGGCATGCAGTATGAATCATTAGTGCACAGTCTGAGGCTGGGACAGGGATATTGGTTAAATCTAAGCTGGTTGGGTTTTTTGCAGCTTTATCAGCCTGTTCATTGCCTAAAATACCAGAATGTGCTGGTATCCAGCAGAAGGTGACCAGTTGGTGATGTTCTTTTATCTTTAGTAATAATTTTCTAATCTCATTTATAACAGGGTGAAATTTATCTGAGGAATTACACAAAGCCTTGATTGAGCTGAGGGAATCAGTGTAAATTACTGATTTTAAAGAGCAGTCAGAAGGGAGATTTTTTAAAGCTAATTTAATTGCGAATAATTCAGCTGAGAAGATACTGAAATCAGGAGGAAGGGCTGCTGATACAATTGTATTCGGAAACACTGCAGCTGCTCCAACTTTTGAATTGGATTTAGAGCCATCTGTGTATATTGGTAAAAAATCAACATACTTTTGAGTGTGAACAGCATGAACTTGTCTGATATTTGATGATTGCAAAACATTCTTCCCCCACTGACAGAGGTAAGTGTCACAGGTTGGTAAAGGAGGTTGAACCCATGGTGGTTGAGTACATGTGGCTACTTGTTGTACGGAATGGATGGATATATTCCAAACCTGCAGTAGTTCAAGAAGGCGGTGACCAGCTGGTTTTCCTATGCTAGGTTTATTTCTGTACAGATTTTCTAATGGTGGATTGAAAAGATAAGGCTGGATGGGATGCGAAGTACAACTTTGTATCTTGACAGAATACTTTAGCAATAGCGATTTCCTACGTAAAGATAGTGGCGGCTCGTGAGCATCAATGTAAAGGCTATGTGCTGGCGATGTTCTGAATGCGCCAAGTGCAATCCTCAGTGCACTGTGTTGTACTGGATCAAGCCAGCGTAATGCGCTCTTTCTGGCAGAGTCATAAATGGGAGCTCCATAATCAAGACGGGATCTGATTAATGCCCTGTATAATCGAAGAAGGCAGGTACGATCTGCACCCCACGTTTGTGCAGATAAAGCTCTGAGTATGTTTATCTTTTTTAAGCAGGCAGTACGTACTTTTTTAATGTGTTCTAAGAAATTTAGCTTGTTGTCCATGATTAAACCTAGAAATCTAATGTTACTAGTGACTGGGATGGAAATATTAGAGATGTGAAGTTCAGGATCCAGATGAAATTTGCGTTGTCTGCAAAAGTGGATAGCAACTGTTTTCTGCTGTGATAGCCTATAGCCATTAAGGCTGGCCCATTGCTGTATTTTATTTAATGATATCTGAAGCTGTCGTTCAATAGATCTCATATTTTGGGAATGACAGGAGATGGAAAGGTCATCTGCATAAAGGTAAGTTTCGACAGTATTTGGAAGTTGTTTGGTGATAGAATCTATTCTTAGAGCAAAAAGTGTGGCACTCAGTACTGATCCCTGTGGAACACCTTCTTCCTGAATGAAAGTTGCAGAGAGGGCATGTTGGTATCGTACTTGAAACGATCTACTGTGTAGAAAATGCTTTATAAATATAGGAAGGTTGCCCCGTAGACCAAGAGAGTAAAGATCTCTTAGTATGCCATGCCGCCAGGTGGTATCAAAAGCCTTCTCGATATCTATGGAAACCATTACTAGATGTTCATGCTTAATAAAGGCATTACGAATGGCAAATTCAGCCTTAACCATAAGGTCCAGGCATGACCTGTTTTGACGAAAGCCATACTGACTATTGCTCATTAGCTGTTCTGACTCAATGATCCAGACGAGTCTACAGTGGACAATTTTTTCTAGAATTTTGCTGAGGCAGCTGGAAAGAGATATTGGTCTGTAGCTATGGGGATTGGTTGGATCTTTTCCGGGTTTAAGGAATGCCAAAACAGTAGAATGATGCCAAGAAGTTGGATAGACATTTTCTAGAAAAATACGATTGTAAAAGACCAGAAGGAGACGCAAAGCTTTGTCATTAAGATGTTTTAGCATGACGTAATAGATTCCATCTGGTCCGGCAGCACCATTGTGGGCTGCTCCAATAGCATGCAAGAGTTCGGAATATTGTAGGGGTTTGTTATACGGCAGAAGGAGGGAAGTTTGGAAATTAATAGAGTGCCGTTCTGCAGTGTTTTTAATTCTCTGGAAAGGTGGAGTATAAGCTGCTGCCGCTGAGATTTCAGCAAAAGTTTTGCCCAAACTATTTGCGATATCCAGAGGACCAGATAGATCTTGCCCATTACAGGACAGAATTGGTGAAGGTACGGTAGGAAACTTACCAGAAAGCTGTCTAATTTTTTTCCATATTATATTGGTGTCAGTGTTTTTGTTAATGCTTGATGCAAAACGGGTCCAGGATTCTTTCTTGGCTTGCCTTTGTATGAAACGTGCTTTTGCTTTTGACTTCTTATAATTTATTAGATTGGGTGTTGTTGGATACTGCCTAAACAAATTCCAGGCTTTATTTTTTGCTTTTTTGGCTTTTGTGCATTGTTCATTCCACCAATAATTATAATGCCTACGAACCGAGGGATTTGATAGTGGTATTGCTTCTTTAGCCACATTTAACAGATGTGACGTGATGTATTCTGTCACATCATCGATAGACTGGAGACGGATTTTTCCCTCATCAAAAGATACTGATGACCGGAATTTTGGCCAGTTTGCTCTGGCAAATTTCCATTTTCTGAAGGGTTTAGCAGGAGGAGCCTGTGCTATTAATAGGTTGCATACGATTGGGAAGTGATCACTACCCATTATGTCATTTAAAACATACCATTCTATGGTCGGGACCAGTAATGGAGAACAAATGGAGAGATCTATGGCTGAGCTATGTCCACTTGGGAGCTGAACGTGGGTGTGTGTGCCAGTATTGAGTATAGTGAGGTTTACTGCCTCTATTAGGCTCTCAATGAGTCGTCCTCGTCTATCTAATTTAGGATCGCCCCATAAGGGATGGTGCCCGTTGAAGTCCCCTAACATACAGAGAGGTGGAGGTATCTGTATAAGGAGATCTTCAAGATCTTTTAAACAGTAAGTATGGTTTGGCTGTAAGTAGATTGATACTAATGTTATTTCAATATGGAGCATTATACGCACAGCAACGGCTTCTATTTCAGTTTGAAGTGGAATATGTTTAGTTGGGATCTTGGAATTTATCAGGATTGCGACACCACCATGGGCAGCATTTGTTGTATTACGATCCCTTCGATAAAGGCAATAGTTCTTTATCGAAGGAGAAATTTGCAAAGTTAAGTAAGTTTCCTGAAGGCAAAGGGCAACTGGAGAAAATCGATTAATTAGATCTTGGATATCGTCTGTATTGCACCGAAAGCCTCTGCAGTTCCATTGTAAAATACAAGGCATTATTTGTGTTTAGTTGATGGAGCTGATTCTGACTGCTTTTTGAAGGTGACTGGTTTATGGCGTTCTAATCTAGATTTATCTTTTTTGGAGAAAACTGGCCTACCAATGTCCATTTCTTCTTCTTCGGCATGGATTTCTAAAACAGGATCTTCCTGAATAGATGTGCCATCTGTGTCCATGGTTGGGTCCTGAATAATTTTCACAGTATTTGTGTTTGTAATACAAGATGTGGTAGCAATCACTGGTGGAGGAGTTACCGCTGGTATTGTCAGAGGTGTATTATTTGCTTGGTCTGTGGTCTTGGATTGTTGCTTGCATACATTTGGTTGCATGTCAGAGAGGACATTTCTAGCCCAATCTGAAATTGATTTATTAGTAGGGATTGTGACGTCGGTTTGAACGGAGACTGCTTGATATTTTTTTACAGCATTTGCATAGGTAATATTCTGGTTTATATTTGGTGCAACTAGTCTTCTTGCTTCTTGATAACTGACTTTGTTTTCAACCTTGTATTTTACTATTTTTTTCTCGGTTTTCCACTTTTCACAGGTCTTTGAATATGCAGGATGGTCGCCTTTGCAATTTGTACATGTCATTTTTGTAGCAGTACAGTCATTTTGTATATGGTCTGAGGACCCACAGTTGGGGCAGACAGGAATTCCTCGACATACAGTTTGAGAATGCCCATACTTTTGGCATTTATAACATCTTAAAGGGTTGGGAATGTATGGGCGAATGCGACAAAATAAATAACCTGCTTTTACAGAGGAGGGTAAATTTGGCGTATTGAAGGTGAGAATAATATTTCTTGTAGGTGTCAGTTGATTATCTTTTTTAATCATTATTCTTTTCGCTTCAATTACGTTCTGTCCCTGCAGTTCTTGAGTTATTTCTTCCTCGGTGACAGTTAATAAATCCCAACTCGATATGACACCCTTAGATGAATTTAGGGTTGCGTGAGGGGATATTTTTACAGGAATTCCAGCAAAGCTTGTCAGTTGTAGAAGCTTTTCAGAATGTCTTTGATTCATGGTTTCTATGAGTAAGTCTCCTGATTGCAGTCTCTTCACCGTCTTGGGAGATCCTGCTATACCCTCTAGATGTTTCTGTATAACAAAGGGAGACAATTTGCTCATAGGCTGGTTACTGAGAGAGTGGAAGATTAGGAAAGATGGGCAGGGTTGCTCCATCCGATCTGTCTTCAATCTCTTTGGGTTGTCATTATTCATGTCATTTTGGTTTGTGTTATCCATGATTGCTCCTTTTAGCCCTTGGCAAGTGGACTTACTTGCCAAGATTTCCGGCCCCGCCACGGGGAGGCAGGAGCAGTGCCGCAAGGAGGCCAAGCGGTTAGAAAAGTTAGTTGTTAGTAAAGAATATAATATATATAACAAAAAGAAAGGTGAATTTCCTTCCTCTGTCCTTACTTGATACTTTACAAGTGGAGAACTTATTTATGAGAAATAAACTGCTGATAGAAAACGATATAAATAAAAAGAACTTTTATCTCTCAGAAATATCACTCTTTGATTCGCACTAGATACGCTTGACCTCGGATTCGCTTGGCACCCGGGGCCTTTTTTTTTTTTTTTTTTTTTTTTTTTTTTATGGCATATTGTAACGACAATTGCTGACGTCGAAGCATCAGAGGTGGTTCATTGGCTTCAACGTATAGACTTTGGACAGGCGAAGTGCGGAAAGCCCCCGTGGCAATCCGAATGGCTTTATGGTGGATTGGATCAAGCCATCGGAGTACAGAAATTCTAGCAGAAGAGTAAGCTTGGGAACCGTAGTCAAGTTTAGAGCGAACAAGTGCTCGGTATAGACGCAATAATGTGCTTCTATCTGCTCCCCAAGTGTTGGAGGAGATTGGTATTGGTATTGGTATTGGTGTTTAAAGGCACAAGGGCAACTAAGGCCAAAATGTGCCAGGTCCTACATTATTATTCTAAGGTAATATAATATGTTCTATTTTGGCATCATAGGAATTCATATATATGTATTTCCTTCAGAAATGTATAGAGTGTAGCTAGGTTAGCACTATTGCCAATCATGTGGTTAAGCGATAACGGTTCTTGTAGTTGTGATTGAGAATGGAAAATTCTTCTGAAAGGAGAATAGTGAGGACAATCTAAAAGTATATGCTTGACTGTAAGCGGTAGTGAACAATGCGTGCATCGAGGTGGGTCATCCCCCATAAGTAGAAACATATGGGTTAGATGAGTATGTCCAATCCTTAGTCTTGCTAGAACAACTTCTTCCTGTCTATTTTGTCTAAGGCTGGAAATCCATAACGCAGGTTCTTTTTTGATT
The DNA here is from genome assembly GCF_048544385.1 of Mastigoproctus giganteus. Classification (NCBI taxonomy): domain Eukaryota; kingdom Metazoa; phylum Arthropoda; class Arachnida; order Uropygi; family Thelyphonidae; genus Mastigoproctus; species Mastigoproctus giganteus. The sequence goes on along the minus strand of NW_028328294.1, from coordinate 902,774 downwards.
TGGAGCAACTTGTTATTACTTTGTGTCTTCCATATTTCTGACCACTGAAACATATAGACTTTTTTTATATACTTCAAGTAATCTCTATATGGTACTTTATAATTTGCTGGTGTTGTACTGTTTGGATTTTTGGCTGCCTGATCTGCTCTCTCATTGCCTAAGATACCAGAATGCCCTGGGATCCAGCAGAATTTCACTTTATGATTCCTACTTCGTAGGTGGTTTAAGTAGCAAATGATTTGTTTTTCGATTGGTTGTGATATTGAAAACTGATTACCCAAAGCAGACACTGCACTCAAAGAATCAGTGTATATTATACTGCTAGTATTGTGGATAGTGTTAATATTCTGTAAGGCTAGTTTAATTGCATATAACTCAGCAGTGTAACTGCTACATTCAACTGGTAGTGATATGGAGACTGTAAAAGATGGAAAGACAGCTGCGGCACCAACTGTAGAATCTGTTTTTGAGCCATCTGTATATATTTGGTAGCTTTGTATATTGTTGAGGGTATGTTCTTTATGTAGTTGTTTGATATTTTCATCTGCCAGGGAGTTCTTTCCCCATTGCTGAAAGTGCGTATCACAGTGAGGGAGATTTACAGACCAGGGTGGATCAGGAATATCGCTTTCTTTAAGTATGTTATCAAAATCAATATTCCAGGTGTGAAGCAAATCTTTTAGTCTCATGCCAGTTGGTCTATTTTCATTCGGTTTACTGTTATAGAACGTTGTCCACTCAGGGTTGGAAAGCAACGGTCGAACGGGATGGTCTGGAAGGCTCTGAATTTTAGCTCCATAATTTAGAAGCAACATTTTCCTTCGAAGGTGAAGTGGAGGTTCGTGTGCCTCTACATACAGACTCTGAACAGGGGATGTTCTAAATGCGCCCAGAGCAGTTCGAAGGGCACTGTGTTGGATGGTATTAAGTCTGATTAATGCGCTTTTCCTAGCTGAATCATATACAATAGCACCGTAGTCTAAACGAGATCTGATAATAGCACGATACAAATGTAATAGAGTGTACCTATAAGCTCCCCATGTCATAGCAGAAATGGACCTAAGTATATTAAGTTTCTTTAGACAGACAGTTCGGAGGTGTGTGATATGTGAAATAAAGTTCAGTTTGGTGTCCAATATTAGGCCTAAAAAACGGAAATTACTTGTGAGAGGGATCAAATGGTTTTTTAATCTGAGTTCTGGTTCTGGGTGTAGCTTACGTTTTTTGCAAAAGTGAACTGCAATTGTTTTTTGGTCTGATAAACGATATCCATTCTGCATTGCCCATGCCTCCAACTTATTTATAGAGAGTTGCAGCTGTCTTTCAATGGTATGTATATTTTTGGAACGGCAAGATATAGTTAGATCATCAGCATACATATATCGTTCTACAGTATTTGGGATGTTGTGTGTTATGGTGTTCAGTCTAAGTGAAAAAAGGGTAGAGCTCAGTACTGATCCTTGCGGGATACCTTCTTCTTGAGTGTAGGACCGGGAAAGTACAGATTGATAGCGGACCTGAAAGGTTCTGTGTTGAAGAAAATTTTTAACGAAGTCTGGTAAGTGCCCTCGCAATCCTATGGAATGAAGCTCTCTCAATATGCCGTATCTCCAGGTAGTGTCGAAAGCCTTTTCTATATCGAGACTTACCATTACAAGATGTTCATTTTTGACGTAAGCATTGCGGATGTTAGTCTCGGCTTTCACCATTAGATCTAAAGTGGATCTGTTTTGTCGGAAACCAAACTGATTGTTGTTCATCAGTTGTTTAGTTTCAAGAGCCCAGGTAAGCCGTCTGTGTATCATTTTTTCTAGGATTTTACTTAGGCAGCTAGTTAGAGAAATAGGTCGGTAATTTTCTGGAAATGTGTGATCTTTTCCTGGTTTAGGAAAGGCCAAAATGATGGAATGATGCCAGGAAGATGGATACGTACCCTCAAGAAAAATCCGATTATAGAACATTAATAGTAAATTCAAGGCTGTACTGTTTATATGTTCCAGCATTACATAATATATACCATCAGGTCCAGCTGCACTGTTAGGTGATCTTTTTAATGCTGTTTGCAGTTCAAATAGGTTAAACGGTTGATTATAGCCAATATATTGGGAAGTATGGAAATTTATTTTGTACCTTTCTGCTGAAGCTTTGATTTTAAGAAAGGAGTTGCTATATGCTGACGTGGCAGATGTTTGGTAAAAACTCTCTGCAAGGACGTTAGCTATTTCTTGACAGGAAGAAATTTCCTGTCCATTTTTGATTAAAATGGGAGAAGGAAGAGGTGGATATTTCCCATTTAATTGCCGAATTTTTTTCCAGATGAGACGACTGCTAGTATCTTTTGTAATAGTGGAGGCAAACTGTATCCACGATTCCTTTTTGGCTTTTCTTCTAACTTGCCTAGCTTTTGACTTTAGTCTTTTATACTGAATTAGGTTGTTGGTAGTTGGGAACTTCCGGAACAGGTTCCAAGCTTTATTTTTTTCCCTTTTGGCATTGGTACAAGTTTCATTCCACCAGTGTTTAAGGTTTTTGTGTTTAAATGTGGAGGCTTGAGGTATTGCTTCGGAAGCAGTGGTCAGTATTTGTTTGGTAATATGCTCTGTGGCATCATCAATGGATTGTAGTTTGATCAATTGGCTATCAAAAGAAAGACGGGTTGAAAACTTTTTCCAATCTGCTCTGGAGAATTTCCATTTTGAGCGATTATCAGGATGTGATGTTTGAAGCGTTTGGATTCTGCATATGATTGGAAAGTGATCACTGTTGTGTGGGTCGTTTAATACTGTCCATTCTATACTGGGGTATAATATGGGGGAACAGAGAGTTAAATCAATTGCTGACATAGATCCAGAGGGAAGGTGAGTATAAGTATTTTCACCAGTGTTCAGTAATGTTATATTCAGTTGGTCTAGTATAGTCTCGATCAAGTGTCCTCTACTGTCCATGTGGTCTGATCCCCACAATGGATGATGCGCGTTGAAATCACCAAAGATACAAAAAGGTGGTGGTATCTGTCTTATAAGGTCTTCTAGTTCTTTAAACGTGCACATCTTGTTAGGTGGAAGGTACAGAGATACTAGAGTTAGAATTTGCCCAACTGATACACGTACGGCAATGGCTTCTAAGTGGGTTTGAAGCGGAATTTTTCTAGATGGTATTTTACAGTCAACTAGAATCGCGACGCCTCCGCGTGCGGATAATGAGGAGTTTCTATCTTTTCTGTAAAATGTAAAATTTCTGATTGATGGAATGACTTGTGGAGTTAGATTAGTCTCTTGTATGCAAACGGCTATAGGACCATATCGGGATATTAAATCATAGATGTCATCGGTATTGCTGCGTAAACCTCTACAATTCCATTGAACAATGTTCTGCATTATCGGGGTTTGAGGAGGGAAGGCGAGTCTGTCTGTTTCTTGTGAGTGGGTTGCTTTTGACGGTCGTATTTCATTTTATCTTTTCTAGGAAAATTGGGACGTCCGGAAACTGTACCCTCTTCTACGTCATCAGTTTGACCTGATGTAAATCCAGTCTCCATATCATCTTCTGCATGAAGATCAAGTACTGTTTCATCGTGTGTAGTTATATTTTCAGAGTCCATTCTATTTGAGTTTGCTTTTTGTGATTCACTGGCTTGTTGCCTTCGTGATTTATTTGACATTTTATCACATGATTTTATTTTAGGCGGAACTGTGATAGGGTTGTTGTTGTTGTTGTTGTTTGGGGGCTTTACGGCGCAAGGACAGCAAAGGCCATAATGCGCCTAACTATGGTGATGTTAAATCTTGAATTGCGTCCGTATAGATGCTGTTCAAATTTATATTTATATTGTGTTGTATAGTTTTATATGTTTGAGGAAATCAAAAATTTTGGACACCTGTGGTGTGTCTCCTAGTAGATCAGAAATGCTGAGAGAGGTGTTCGTCGTGGGAAATGAAATAAACAGAGCCTGTCGTTGAATACTGTACTTGGGACAATCAATAAGTAGATGGTGGACAGTGAGCTGAGTGTTGCAGTTTGTACACAGTGGTGGGTCAGTGGCTGCCAGCAAATAAAGATGTGTCAGGTGTGTGTGGCCTATCCTTAATCGGGCTAATACGACTTCTTCATGTCGGTTCTCACGGATACTAGATCTCCATGGTTTTAGATATTTTTTTATGCCAAGTAGCTTATTGTTGGCTTGATTCTGCCAGATATGTTGCCATAGTTCAAGGCATCGCTTATTTATAATGTATTTATAGTCAGATATAGGTGTAGTGAAGGATTGGTCTATAGGATCGGTAGCAGTTTTGGCAGCTAGGTCGGCCTGTTCGTTTCCGGAAATGCCAGCGTGACCAGGGATCCAACATAACAGAACCTGTTGTTTCTTCTGGTTTAACTTGGTCAGAGTATTCCAGATCTGTCTAAGTAAGGGGTTATCATTTTTTGTATTGTGTTGTATAGATTGAATAGCACTAATGGAGTCGGTATAAATAACGCTGTGGAGTCTTGTTCTTGAGAGTATGTAGTTTAAGGCTATGTGGATAGCACAGAGTTCTGCAGTATAGCTGCTACATTCGGTGGGGAGTTTTTTGGACAAAGTGATGTTAGGAAATACTGCTGCTGCACCGACATGCTTTTCAGTTTTAGATCCATCTGTGTAGATCGGTGTGTACTGGCCGTGCTGGGTTCTCAGTGCGGCATGTATTTGTAGCACGTTCTGTTGGGACATGGTGTGTTTTCCCCAGGCTGTGAATGAAAAGTCACACGGCGGTATATGATACATCCATGGTGGGACTGCATGAGAGGTAGTAGGCTGTATCTTACTCAGGTCAATTTGCCAGTCAACTTGTAGTGAGCGAAGACGTATCCCAGTTGGTGGGTTTATTGATGGGTAAGCTCTATAAAGGTTTTCCCATTTAGGATAAAAAACACCATTCCAAGTAGGGTGGTTTGGATGCCCTTTGAGTTTTGCAGCATAATTTAATAAAAGCATTTGTCTCCGTAGCTGTAAGGGTGTTTCATGCGCTTCGGTATATAGGCTCTGTACCGGTGATGTACGGTACGCCCCCAGTGCAAGACGAAGGGCGCTGTGGTGTACAGGATCAAGCCAACGTAAAGCGCTTGGTCTAGCAGAGCTATATACGACAGAACCATAATCCAGACGTGACCGAATTAGTGCACGGTAGAGATTTAGCAGCGTGTAACGGTCAGCTCCCCACGTTGTGCCCGATAGAACTCTTAGAATGTTAAGCTTTTTAAGACAGTTAGTCCGGAGCGTTTTTATATGATCAAGGAAAGTGAGTTTTTGGTCGAATATCACACCCAGAAAGCGAACACTAGGGACCACTGGTATGACCTGATTTTCTAGTCTAAGTTCCGGATGTTGGTGTAGGTTACGCTTTCTACAGAAATGTATCCCAACTGTTTTTTGGTGTGAGAGACGAAAACCATTGTTTTGGGACCATTTGGCTATTTTATTGATAGCACATTGCAACTGCCTTTCTATCATTCGCATGTTAGGCGAATGGCAGGCGATACTGAAGTCATCAGCGTACAGGGTAGTGGATATCGTTTGTGGTAGGTCGTGTGTTATTGAATTCATTATTATACTAAAGAGAGTAGCACTTAGCACTGACCCTTGTGGTACTCCTTCTTCCTGGATGAATTTTGAAGATAACTGGTTGTGAACTCTAACTTGAAAAGAGCGGCAATGCAGGAAGTTTCTGATAAACTGTGGTAGGTGTCCGCGAAATCCCAGATCGTATAGGGTTCGCATAATACCATATCTCCAAGAAGTGTCAAATGCTTTTTCGATGTCAAAGAAGACCATTGCAAGATGTTCTTTTCGGACGAAGGCATCCCGGATGTTTATTTCTGTCTTGATCAAAAGGTCAAGAGTGGATCTGCCTTCCCGGAAACCGCATTGCACAGGATTTAGGAGATCATTTTCAGCTAGAAACCAGGTTAGGCGGGCGTTAACCATTTTTTCCATGACCTTGCTCATACAGCTAGTGAGTGCAATAGGTCGATAATTTTGCGGATTTGTAGGGTCTTTGCCTGGTTTTGGAAAAGCCAGAATGTACGCGTGGTGCCATTTGTCGGGGAACGTGTTTTCTTTGAATATTCTGTTATAGAGGAGTAACAGAGTCTTGAGAGCCGGTTCGCTGAGTTTTGCTATCATGATGTAGTGGATTCCATCTGGCCCTGCTGCACTGAGTTTAGTAGACGATAGAGCATGATGCAACTCTGACATTGTGAAGGGGAGATTGTACGCAGAAATTGATGCTGATTCAAAATTGATACGTTTTTTTTCAGCTTGTGCTTTGTGTGCCTGAAAATATTGCGAGTATGATGTTGCGGCTGATATATTCATGAAAGTTTTACCCAGGGTGTTTGCGATATCCTCAGGTTTTGTGATATCGTGGCCATTGACAGTGAGCATGGGACAGTTGACACGTGGGTATTTTGCGTACATTCGCTGTATTTTTGCCCATATTGTTTGAGTTTTTGTCGTGCTTGTGATTGTGGATGCGAAGCGTCTCCATGCTTCCCTTCTACTAGTCTGCCTGACTCGTTTTGCCCTTGCTCTTGCCTGTTTAAAGCGGATGAGGTTTTCTGTTGTGGGGAACTTCCTGAAGATGTTCCATGCTTTGTTCTTCTGTTTTTTAGTTGCATTACATTCATCATTCCACCACACTTTTGATTTGGCCGATATTTTTGTGGATTGTTTTGGAATTGCTTTGTCTGCTGCCTGCAGTATTTGATTAGATATGTATTCTACTGCCAGGTTTATGGATTTTTGTTGAATCTGGTTTTCTTCTAGTATTGCTAGCTGCTTGTACACATCCCATTCAGCTTTTGAGAAGTTCCATTTGGGGATCCGATAAGAGAGGTGGGGAATGCTTGTGTTAATGCGACATATCACAGGATAATGATCACTGCCCAGTGGATTGCTGTGAATAGTCCATCCAAATAGAGGATATATGGTTGCTGTGCACAGAGAGACATCAATAGCTGATGTGGATCCTGTCGGAAGATGTGTATAGGTGTGAGCCCCATTATTGAGAGTTATCAGATTCTGTTGATCGAGTAATTTTTCAATGATTTGTCCACGCTTGTCCAGATTGTGGTTTCCCCACAGCGGATGGTGACTGTTGAGGTCTCCTAAGATACAGTAGGGTTTGGGAAGTTGTATTACTAAGTCTTCTAAATCGGCATAGCTTATATTTTGGTTAGGTGGCAAGTATAGTGAGACTATGGTTAAATCAAAGTTGATATGGACTCGTGCAGCAACTGCCTCAAGGTTTGTTTTTAGTGGGAGTGGCTTTGAGGGTATCTGGGCATTGATAATCAGTGCTACTCCTCCATGGGCAGGATTGTTCGAATTTTGTGCAACACGATCTTGACGATGTATTATGTATTTCCGAAGGGAAACATTTATATTTGGTGTCAGATTGGTTTCCTGTAAGCAAAAGGCAATAGGGTCATATTGTGAAAGAAGATCTTGGATGTCGGACAAGTTACTGCGATAGCCTCTGCAGTTCCACTGTAAGAAAGTAAGCATTATTTGGGTTTAGTGGAACCCTCGACTTCTTTTCGAGGGACAGAAGATTTGCCTCGGTCAAGTTTAACTTTTCCCTTCTTTGGGAAATAAGGTTTCCCTGTATCCATATCCTCATTGGAGAACAGTTCTAGAACCTGTTCGTCGTGATTTAAATTGTCTTCTGAGTCCATGTGTTCTGTTTGGTTTGAGTCAGGAGTAGAAGATACTGTGGTATTCTGTTGAATGGCATCAGGTTGTACTGAGATTGGTGTATTTATGGCTTTGCTTTGTTTGTTTTTCGTTTGGGGCGTTGGTACTGGGGACAACAGTGACCTTGCCCATTCAGCTAGTGATTTACTTGGTGGTATAGATACTTCCGTTTGGGTAGAAATTGATATGTGTTTTGTGGTTATTTGTGCATAAGTGGGCTTATTAGTATTTGGAACCGGTAGGGATTTTTTGGCCTCTTGGTAGGTTACGTTATGTTCGGTTTTGTACCGCTGTATCTTTTTTTCACGCTGCCAAAGGGAACACTCTTTGGAATATGCTGGGTGTGCCTCTTTACAGTTCAGACAGATTGGTCTTGTGGCTGTGCAGTCAGTACTAATGTGTTCAGTGGATCCACACGTGGCACAGGCAGCTACTCCTCTGCAGACTGTCTGTGAGTGCCCAAATTTCTGGCATTTATAGCAGCGTAATGGGTTCGGGATGTACGGTTTAACTCGGCAGTTAAGGTAGCCTGCTTTTATCACTGTTGGTGGCTTGGGATTGTCAAAAGTAAGTATTATGTTCCGTGTAGGAACTAGTATGCCATCTTTCTTTGTCATAATTCGTCTGACATTAATGATTCCTTGGTCGTGTAATTCTTGTTTTAGTTCTTCGTCCGACACGTTCATGAGGTCCCATTCGGTGATGACACCTCTTGACGTGTTCAGGGAAATGTGGGGTGAAACGGTGATAGAAGTTCCACCAAAAGTTTTCAGTTTTTGTAGTTGCTCAGCCTGTCGAGCAGTGGCAACTTCAACTAGTAGGTCACCTGATCTTAGACGACGGACTGTCTTTGGAGTTCCTATTGTGCTTTCTAGGCATTTCTGCACTAGAAATGGAGAGAGCTTTCCAACTGGTTGTTCTTCAGTTGAATGAATAATCAAGAATGTTGGAGTTCGGATTCTGCCTACGTCAGTCTTTTGACGTTTTGCTGCGACAGAACCAGACTCCTCTTGTTCTTGCCTTGTCAAGGTTTCTTCTATGCACCCAGTGTTTTTCTGGGTTTTACGGACTTCTTGCTCCATTTCGCCCTGGAAGGGAGACCTTTTCCCCTCCAGGTTACCGGCCCCGCCACGTGGAGGCAGGAGCAGTGCCACCTTTGTGACCAAGCGGTAGTGGGTTAGTAGTAATGCAAAAATAAAAGAAAAAAAAGAAAGAAGGTTACTTTTCCTCCTGTTCAAGTAAAGTGATTTCTTTACTGAAGCTTATTTAATTGATTGTTAGTGTAACGCTGTAAATAAAGAAGACGATTTTATTTATTCAAGAGAGCGCAAATTCACTGGCAAAGACACTTGATCACAAAATCGCTTGGCACCTGGGGCCCTGTGATAGGGGTATTGCTTATTTCATCAACTACAACGGGTTTGCTGGTAGGTTGAGGTGTTGATAGCACAGATCGTGCCCACTCTGCAATGGATGTATTGGGCGGAATTGATACATCAGTTTGGGTTGAAACAGCTTGGCATTTTAGTGTAATGGCAGCGTACGTGGTTTTTGGGATAGTTGACTTTATTTGCTTTCTTGCTTCTTGATATGTGACCTTATTCTCTGTCTTGTACTTTTGTATTCTTTTTTCAATTTTCCAGAGTTCGCATGATTTTGAGTATGCTGGATGGTCATTCTTGCAATTTGGACATTCCGGAGCCTTTGCAGTGCACTCTGTTTGTGAATGGTTTTTTGACCCGCAGTTAGGACAAGTATTTTCGCCTCTACATGTTGTTTGGGAGTGACCAAACTTCTGGCACTTGAAACATCTTAAAGGGTTTGGAATGTATGGGCGGATACGGCAGTTTAGGTAGCCTGCTTTAACTGAGGTCGGCAAATTTGGTGTACTAAAGGTCAGTATAATATTACGTGTGGGAACAAGATTGTCATCCTTCTTTATCATAATTCTTCTTGCTTGAGTTACTTTCTGTTCTGCTAGTTCCACGACTATCTCCTCTTCAGTTACGTTCAACAAATCCCACTCACTTATTACTCCTTTTGAGGAGTTCAAGGTGTTATGTGGTGAGACTTTGATTGGGATTCCGCTTATAGATGTCATTTTTAATAAAAATTCTGAATGCCTTGCTTGAGTGATCTCAATTAAGAGATCTCCTGATTGGAGCCTTTTCACCATTTTCGGTGTACCTGCTGCATTCTCCAGACATCTCTGGATGACAAAGGGAGAGAGTCTGCTTAGCGGCTGAGTCGATAAAGAATGTAAAATCAGAAAAGCTGGTGGTTCTGATTTGTTACAGTCTTTTTTCATTCTTTTTGCCAGATTGGAATCGTCTTCCATTCTTCGAGTCTCAGTATGTTGAGAGCCTGTCGGCTCTAGTGGTGGACATGTATCACAGTCCATTGCTGCTCCTTTTAGCCCTGGGAGTGAGCGCTTTTCCTCCCAGACTTCCAGCCCCGCCACGTGGAGGCAGGAGCGGTGCCACCTAGTGGCCAAGCGGTTGGAGAGGTTAGTTTGTTAGTGCAAAAAAATTAATAAATATACTACGAAAAGAAAGGTAATTTTCCTTTCTGGGTTCTTACTTAGGATCTGTTAAGTACAGAACCACTTACAAAGAAATGAGTAGGAGAAAAGCACTGGAAAGAAAAATATAACTAAATCACTGGGAAAGAGCACTATATATCGCTTTGGAAAATCGCTTGGACACTATCGCTTGGCACTCGGGGCCGTTGGAGGAGATAGCACTGAGCATGTTCAAACCCCTCATGCATTTTGTTCTAAGCTGACGGATATGGTGTAGGAATGTCAATTTTTTATCAAAGATAAGTCCCAAAAATTTTGTTTCTGCTACCACAGGAATTGGATTTTGTCCAAGTCTGAGTTCTGGGTCAGGATGAAGATTCCGTTTGCGGCAAAAGTGCATGCAAACGGTCTTTTGGGCAGAAAACTTAAACCCATTGGTTAAAGCCCAGGAACTAAGGTGATTGAGTGCTTGCTGCAATTGTCGTTCAATAACTCTCATGCTACAGGAGTGACAGAAAATACTAAAATCATCAACGTACAAAGCACTATTTACTGATGGAGGAAGCTGTTTTGTAATGGAGTTAACTTTGACTGCAAACAGCGTTACACTGAGGACAGAGCCTTGGGGAACTCCTTCCTCTTGACAAAAGAAGCGAGACAGACTGGATTTAACACGAACCTGGAAGAGTCGTTTAGATAAAAAGTTTCTAATAAAAATAGGGAGGTGGCCTCTCAGACCAAAGGAATAGAGGTCTTTTAAAATACCATACTTCCAGGTTGTGTCATAAGCTTTTTCCAGGTCAAAGAAGACTGATACCAAGTGCTCACGCTTTAAAAAAGCATCGCGAATCGCTGTTTCCAGTCGGATTAAATGGTCCAAAGTAGATCGATTCCTTCGGAAGCCGCACTGAATTTTGTTCAAATGGTCGTTTGCCTCAAGGTAATATATAAGGCGGGCGTTCACCATTTTTTCCAAAATCTTACATAAGCAACTGGTCAGAGCAATTGGACGATAGTTGCTAGGAATTTTTGGATCTTTTCCTGACTTTGGGAAAGCGAGGACAGTTGCCCTACTCCAAGAAACAGGAAATTGATCCTCTAAGTAAATTCGGTTGTAGATGTGTAGCAACAGCTCTAGAGAGTGAGATGAAAGATGTTTTATCATCTCATACTGAATTTCATCTGGCCCTGCGGCACTCACTTTCGAGGTAGCAAGTGCAATAGTTAATTCTACTTCACTAAAAGGCAGGTTATAAGTCTCGGCTTTGCTTGAAGGGAAGTTAAGTTTTTGTTTCTCCACTTTCTTCTTTAAGACTAGAAACTCAGCAGAGTATGAAGTTTCAGCAGATATAGTGGAGAATACTTCTCCTAGAGCGTTGGCAATAGCAGTTGGGTCTGCTAATGTACAACCATTATATTGTAACATAGATGAAGGAACTGATGTGTATTTACCCTTCATCTTCCGAATTTTATTCCAGACGACTTTGGCACTGGTCATCTGGTTAATTGAGGATGTAAACTTGACCCAGCATTCTTTTTGGCTCTGTCGGCGTATAAATCGTGCCTTGGCACGGGCACGTTTAAAGGCTATAAGATTTGCGGTGGTGGGATAACGTCGAAATTTTCCCCATGCCCGATTTTGTAACTTTCTTGCTTCTTTACAATCTTGGTTCCACCATGGCTTTGGAAAGCTGTTGTTGTTGTTGTGATGGGGGTTTAATGGCGCACGAGCTGCTGGGGCTATAGTGCGCCTATTCATAGGAAAATGATAAAATTCAAATTTCTGATAGAATCAATTTATGATTTATTACAGTGATGGTTTAGAATTTATCATACAATCCAATTTTTTTCAAAAACGAGAAGAATTCGTTGATGTTTGCATCGTCACCTATAATATTTTTTAATGTCTTCGGTTCCGGAAGATTTTTTAGGGAAAGGAGGATGGATATTCTGTCCTGATCGTAGTGAGGGCAGTCAATGAGAATGTGTTTGACTGATAAGTGCGAGGAACAGTGTGGACAATGAGGAGGATCCTCTCCTGTAAGTAGGTGAAGGTGTGTCAGATATGTATGTCCTATCCGCGCTCGTGCAAGCACTACTTCTTCTCTGCGTACTGTTTTGGTGCTAGAGCGCCAAAGTTGTGGATCCTGTTTCAACTGATAAAGTTTATTATTGCTTTGGGTGTGCCATAGCTCTCTCCACAGTGCAAGACATGTTGTTTGTATGATATTATTATAGTCATAGATTGGAATAGGAGCATGGGTTAAATCATAAGTTGATGGATTTTTGGCAGTTTTGTCAGCCAGTTCATTCCCTTTTATCCCCGAATGGGCTGGGATCCAACAAAAGGTCACTGATTGATGACGTTCTTCAATTTTTAATAAGAGGCTTCTGATTTGGTTTAAAATAGGATGAACCTTGTAAGAAAAGTTTTGTATTGCTGTAATTGAGCTTAGAGAGTCAGTATATACAATATATTTTAGAGATGGGTAGCGATTCAGGTTTTCTAAAGCTAACTTTATTGCATGAAGTTCTGCAGAGAAGCTGCTATACTCAGGTGGAAGGGAAGCAGAAATGATTGTAGAGGGAAATACTGCTGCTGCTCCAGCGGCTGAATGTGATTTGGAGCCATCAGTATATATTGGCAATAAATTAGCATATTTCTGAATATGGCTTGCATGGAGTTGTTTCACGTTGAGTGACGGTAGGTGATTCTTTCCCCATTTTTGAAGATAAGTATCACAAGTTAATTGTGGAGGAGGTGTCCAAGGTGGGTGAGGGCATTTCACTACATCTAGCCTGTTGACATTAGGAATATTCCAATTCTGTGTTACTTCAATTAGGCGTAAGCCTGCCGGTCTTATTTTACTGGGTTTATTTCTATAAAGGTTTTGCAGTGGTGGATTAAAGAGATATGGCCCAATAGGATGCTGACAGCAACTTTGTATTCGGGCTGCATACTTAAGAAGTAGTGCTTTCCTGCGGAGACAAAGAGGGGGCTCATGTGCTTCAATGTATAAACTGTGGGTAGGAGATGTTCTGAATGCGCCAAGGGCAATCCGCAATGCACTATGCTGTATAGGGTCCAACCAGCGTAGTGTACTCTTTCGAGCAGAATCGTAGATTGGAGCACCATAATCCAAACGGGATCTGATCAATGCTCTATATAATAGAAGCAAAGATGTACGGTCTGCTCCCCAAGACATTGCAGATAAAGCTCTGAGTATGTTCAGTTTTTTGAGGCAGGAAGTACGCAGCGATTTAATGTGATCTAAGAAATTTAATTTTCTGTCAAGGATTAATCCCAAGAATCTGATATTGTTGGACACTGGAATGGTAAAATTTGACATCTGAAGTTCAGGATCTGCATGCATTTTTCGTTGATTACAAAAGTGGATTGCAACAGTTTTCTGCTGAGATAGACGATAGCCATTGAGTCCTGCCCACCTTTGGACCTTATTCAAGGATAACTGTAGTTGCCGCTCAATGGATCTCATATTCTGAGAATGGCAAGATATGGAGAGGTCATCCGCATAAAGATAGGTCTCAACTGTATTTGGAAGTTCCTTTGTGATAGAATCAATTTTAAGGGCCAAAGAGGGTTGCACTCAATACTGAACCTTGTGGCACTCCCTCTTCCTGTAAGAATGTCATAGAAAGCGAGTTGTGGTATCGAACTTGGAACGAACGAGTCTGGAGAAAGTTCCTGATGAAAATAAAGGAAGGTTGCCTCGTAGACCAAGGGCATGGAGGTCGCTGAGAATGCCATGACGCCAGGTAGTGTCAAATGCCTTCTCTATGTCTATGGACACCAAAACGAGATGTTCATTTTTTACGAAGGCATTGCGAATTGCAGACTCTGCCTTGATCATGAGATCTAAGGAGGACCTGTTCTTACGAAAGCCATGCTGATTATTACTCATTAGATGTTGTGCTTCGATGGCCCATGCAAGTCGATTATGAATAATTTTTTCAAGTAATTTTCCGAGGCAACTGGAGAGGGAAATTGGTCGGTAATTTGTATGGAATTGTAGGGTCTTTTCCAGGTTTCAAAAAGGCAAGGACTGTGGCATGATGCCAAGAGCTGGGATAAATGTTTTCCATAAATATCCGGTTATAATAGACCAGCAGTATTTGTAAATTTCTGTCACCAAGGTTTTGTAACATAATGTAAGAGATTCCATCTGGTCCAGCGGCACTGTTGCGTGTTGTTTTAATGACATGTATAAGTTCATGATATTGAAGAGGCTGATTATATGGAAAGAAAACTGAGGTTCGAAAGTTGATGGCTCGTTGTTCAGTCTTGGTCTTTATTTTCTGGAAATCCGGAGAGTAATTTGATGCCGCAGAAACTTCGGCAAACGTTTTTTGCCAAGGCATTTGCAATGTCTTGAGGAGCAGATAGTTCTTGCCCATTCCATGAAAGAATTGGTGAAGGGGTGATTGGAAATTTTCCGGAAATCTGCCTGATTTTCTTCCATATTAACCTGGAGTTAGTGTTCCTGTTTATGGTAGATGCAAACCGAATCCAAGAATTTTTCTTTGCTTCTTTTTGAGTGCGACGTGCTTTTGCTCTTAGTTTCTTGTAATTGATAAGATTAGCTGTGGTTGGGGATCTACGGAATAAATTCCATGCTTTATTTTTTAACTTCTTAGCTATTGTGCATTCTTGATTCCACCAATAGTTAAGGTGCCGTCGTGATTGGGGATTCGACAATGGAATTGAACATTTAGCTGCAGATATTATATGTGAAGTAATATACTCTGTGGCTTCATCTATTGACTGTGTTCGTATATATTGTTCATCCAGGGTGACTACTGATTGAAATTTGACCCAGTTGGCTTGAGAGAACTTCCATTTCCTGCAGGGTTTTGACTGTTGGTGGCTGTGCAGTGAGCAGATCACAAATAATCGGAAAATGATCACTGCTTAAGGGGTCATCTAAAACAGACCATTCTATGATTGGAAACAGATTCGGGGAACATATTGATAGATCAATTGCAGAAATTTGTCCAGTTGGTAATTGTATGTGAGTGGGTGCGCCAGTATTAAGAACAGTAAGGTTTTGCTTGTCTAGAAAAGTTTCAATTAGGCGGCCATGTGTATCTAATTTTGTTGATCCCCATAAGGGATGGTGGCTATTGAAATCACCCAACATACAGACAGGGGGTGGGTAATTGCATTAGCAGGTTTTCCAGATCTTGGTAAGAGAAGGTATGACTTGGTGGGAGATAGACTGATGCTAGTGTTAACGCAATCTGAGTTATCAAGCGTACGGCTACAACTTCAATTGTAGTTTGCAAAACAATTTGCTTGGTAGGGATCTTTGAGCTGACCAAGATGGCCACGCCCCCACGGGCAGCATTTGAATTATTACGATCGTGCCGATAGATGGCATAGTTCTTTATGTTGGTGGAAATTTGCGGAGTTTAGATAGGTTTCCTGTAGACAGAAACCAACTGGAGAATAGCGGTTAATTAAGACTTGAATATCGTTAAGGTTGCTACGAAATCCTCTACAATTCCATTGTAGAATGTAAGGCATTATTGATGTTTAGTAGAAGAAGCTGCTTCTGACTGTTTTTTTGATGTGACTGTCTTGTGACGTTCAGGCTTTGGTTTGTCTTTTTTTGGGAATAATGGTCGACCGGTGTCCATTTCTTCTTCCGCATATATTTCTAAGATCGGTTCTTCTTGTCTGGATGATTCAATAGTATCCATAGATGTTTTCTTGGATATTCTTTTTTAAATTTGAGTTACGATTATTCGATATAGAAGAAATCACTGGGGGAGGAGAAGGAGATGTAGCTGGTACTGTAAGTGCAGTATTACTTGCCTGGTTCAACTGTTTCGGGACATTGGACTGTTGCTGAGAGAGAACAGTCCGAGCCCAGTCAGAGATTGAGGTGGTTGAAGGGATGGGTAACATCAGTTTGGGTGGCTACTGATTGATATTTTTGCGCAATATTGGCGTACGTACGTTTATTTATAGTGGGGAGTGAGTAATTTCCGTGCTTCTTGAAAGCTTACTTTATTTTCTATCTTATATTTTACGATTTGCTTTTCGGTTTTCCATTTGTCACATGTCCTTGAGTAGGCAGGATGGTTTCCTTTACAGTTGGGACAAGTCATTTCTTTTGCCAAGCAGTCACTTTGGGTGTGGTCAGCGGACCCACAATTAGGACAAACCTGGTTTCCTCTGCACGCCGTTTGAGAGTGGCCATACTTCTGGCACTTAAAACATCTCAATGGGTTAGGAATATATGGTCTAATGCGGCAGAGTAAGTAGCCTGCTTTTATCGATGATGGTAGGTTTGGCGTGTTAAAAGTTAGAATAATATTCCTTGTAGGTGTGAGTATATTTTCTCTTTTCACCATAATTCTTTTCACAGCAATGACACTTTGATCTTGAAGCTCTTGTGTTATCTCCTCCTCCGTGACATTCAATAGATCCCAGCTGGATATAACGCCCTTAGATGTATTTAGGGTAGCATGGGGAGAAACTTTTACTGGAATTCCAGCAAAGCTTGTAAGTTTTTAGCAGTTTCTCTGAATGTTTACAATTTACTGTTTCCAATAGAAGGTCACCTGATTGTAGCCTCTTGACTGTCTTAGGAGATCCTGCCAGACTTTCCAGGTGTTTCTGGATAAGGAACGGAGAGAGCTTACTCAGAGGTTGATCTGCAAGAGAGTGTATTATAAGGAATGTAGGATAAATTGTCGCTGAGGAAGTGGTTTTCAACCTTTTGGGTTGCGACATGTTATGGTCAATGTCTATCTCTGGCCGAGAGCTTGTCGGCTCTAGGGGCGGAAACGTATTTTGGTCCATGCTTGCTCCTTTTGGCCCTTGGCAGATTAGCTTTTCTGCCAAGATTTCCGGCCCCGCCACGGGGAGGCAGGAGCAGTGCCCGGTGTGACCAAGCGTAAAGTAGTAAGTGTTAGTAAAAGATACAAGAAAAATAAAGAAAGGTAACTTTTCTACAAGTACTTTTGTAACAGTAGCTGATTTTAAATAAATAAATTTAAGGGCAGGAACTTAATATAACTCTAAATCGCTTTTGAATAATCACACTTTAATCACAGAGAAAACGCTCGATCACAATCGCTTGGCACCCGGGGCCGCTTTGGAAAGCGTGGAAATCGGGAGGATGTTTTTGGAATTGCAATTGCCGCTGCGTGGATAATACACTCTGTGATATACTTCACTGCTTCATCAATTGACTCCTGTTGAATTTGTACAGGGTCAAATTCAGTAAGCCGTGAAAATTTACTCCAGTCTGCTTGATCATACTTCCACCGTGGAGTTCTAAATGGATGACAAGGTGGTCCATCCATTATGGTAGATATTACGGGGAAATGATCGCTTCCATAAGGATTCTGTTCCACTTCCCAGGAAAGCAAAGGTAACAGAGAAGGCGAGCAGATGGAGAGATCGATAGCAGAGAACGTACGGGTAGGCATATGGAAATAGGTGTTTATTCCCATATTTAGTAATGAAAGGCTGTTATTGTCAAGAACACGTTCAACAATACGACCTCGTTCATTAGTTTCTGCACTACCCCACAGAGCACTATGTCCGTTAAAGTCTCCAAGAAGTAGAAGAGGAGAGGGCAATTGCGTAATAAGATCGTCAAGATCTGCCTGGGAAATGTGTGTCCCAGGAGGCAAATATATAGAACATATTGTAAGTAAAGACCCTATAGCTAAACGAATGGCTACTGCTTCCAAGTTAGTGTTCAACTGAACTTGTGAGAAAGGGGTATGGTTGCCCACTAGGATTGCGACTCCTCCATGAGCCGGACCATCCCTGTTTCTGTCTTTACGAACAGCAGTAAAATTTCGCAAGATAGGGTCATCATTTGCCCTTAGGTACGTTTCCTGCAAGCAAAAGCAAACAGGTTCGTGTTTGCGCATTAGCATTTTGACATCCTCCATATTTTGTCGGAATCCACGACAATTCCATTGCAGAAATTTAGCCATTATTACTTGGAATTAGTGGAACCGTTGACTGGCTTCCGAAGTGATGCGGGTTTTGATTGGCCCGCTTTCGGTTTTATTCTGCCTTTGGGAAATTGAGGGCGCCCTATATCCATTTCTTCCTCCGGATGAAGATCCAGAATAGATTCTTCCACACTTTCAGCTTGTTCATTTACCTCCATTTCCTCCTGTACCTCACTAATAACAGGCGGGGCTTTAGTTGGAGGTGATTTTCCTTTAGGTGCTACTTCCTTGGGTGGTATTGAAATGGGAGTAGCGACTGCTTTATCTTGCTGTACTTGTGTCAACAAGTATCTAGCTTGGGTTGTTGTTTGTTGTTTATGGGGTTTTAAGTGCAATGGCTACTTAGGCCATATTGCACTTAGAAAAGTGGTTCATACTGCCTGTTTGTTTCATGTAGAAGCAATTAGAAACGGCTATACATTCCTATTTGTTTTAGGAAGGAGAAGAATTCTGCGATGTTTGATTTTTCGCCTATGATATGGCTAAGTGACAATGGTACCTTTAAGCTTGCTAGAGAACTGAATGACATTAGTCGAGCATTACGATACAGAGTACATTCTAGAAGTATGTGTTTCACTGTAAGTGGTGTATGACAATGATTACACTCAGGAGGGTCATTCCCTGAGAGTCTAGCTTGGGGTGCAAAAGAATCACGTGGCGATATTGAAATATCAGTTTGCGTCGAAATTGAAACCTTCCTCAAAACTGCTTGTGCATAAGATTTTCCACTGTTTACTGGTGTTACCTGTTTCTTTGCTTCCACATATGGGATGTTCTGTTCAGTCTTAATTTTTTGAATTTGTTTCTCGTCTTTCCATTTTGGTTTTTCCATCCATGCTCTTGAATATGCAGGGTGTTCACCGCCACAATTCAGGCATGCTGGTTTCGAGGCAGAACATTCCTTTGTATCATGTTCTTTTGCTCCACAGCGGGCACAAGCGGGTGATCCACGACATGACATCTGAGAGTGGCCATATTTTTGACATTTGAAACAACGCAACGGGTTTGGAATATACAGTCTTACAGGACAGTTCAGATAACCAGCCTTGATGGAAGTAGGCGGTTTAGGTGTGTTGAATGTAAGGATAAGAACCCTAGTTGGGACTAGTTTTCCCTCCTTACGCATAAATATCCTCTTAACGGCTGTTACTCCTTGATCACTAAGTTCGGTGCATATCTCCTCTTCAGATATTTCAAGGAGATCCCACTCGGCAATTACGCCACGCGATGTATTCAATGTCCTGTGTGGTGATGTCTTAATTGGAATGCCCCCAAGAGATGTTGCTTGGAGAAGCATTTCTGAATGTCGCACTGAGGAAGTTTCTACTAAAAGGTCACCCGATCTAAGTCGTTTTACCGACTTCGGGGACCCTGCTAGCCCTTCTAGACCCTTCTGAATAAAGAAGGGCGACATTTTACCTATTTCCTTTTCACCGGTAGAATGTATGATAAGGAATCGAGGTACAGGAGGTGGTGCAGCTTCTGTTCGGTGTTTCTTTTTTGATGATACATTATCTTCATCAGTTTCAGGTAGGGACCTCGTAGAGGCCCCAGAGGGGTTTGAAAGATTTAAATTACTCATAAGAGTAAAGAGAAAGTGTCTGATGCCTAAGTACCTCACCCACCACCGAGCCCAACGAGGGGGCGCCCACTCGTGAACTAGCAGGTACTGCGTACACGAATGGGACGCCGAGTTCGCTTAGAGCACCATACCCACGTTACCAATAAGCCTTTATCCCGTCCCAGGACCAAAGGGAGGGAGACTTATTGGAACGCAGTTGACCCTAGCAGTAAAATACCACCCGCCGATTGATCCCAGTCGAGCCGATCCGGGACCGCCCGTCTTGTCGAAGCAGGGGCCAAAGTGGTGTATTAAGGCTGGGCCCCTCAACCACCAGGATCCCCCTTTCCGCTTCCACGGGTCGCGGCGCACGGCTGCACACGCCGGATTCCAATGTTGTAACCCTGGAACCAAGGTATGGGCGTTGGATCCCAGTGATGCTAATCTGGAAAACCAGCAGCATCACTGGGAGGTCCCCTCACCACGTACAGGTGCCCACGTCGAGGGGCTTTTTTTTGGGAATAATGGTCGACCGGTGTCCATTTCTTCTTCCGCATATATTTCTAAGATCGGTTCTTCCTGTCTGGATGAGTCAATAGTATCCATAGACGTTTCTTGGATATTCTTTTTTAAATTTGAGTTGCCATTATTCGGTATAGAAGAAATCACTGGGGAAGGAGAAGAAGTTGTAGCTGGTACTGTAAGTGCAGTATTACTTGCCTGGTTCAACTGTTTCGGGACATTGGACTGTTGCTGAGAGAGAACAGTCCGAGCCCAGTCAGAGATTGAGGTGGTAGAAGGGACTGTAACATCAGTTTGAGTGGCTACTGATTGATATTTTTGCGTAATATTGGCGTACGTACGTTTATTCATACTGGGAGCAATTACTTTCCGTGCTTCCTGAAAGCTCACTTTATTTTCAATCTTATATTTAACGATTTGCTTTTCAGTTTTCCATCTATCGCACGTCCTTGAGTAGGCAGGATGGTTTCCCTTACAGTTGGGACAAGTCATTTCTTTTGCCAAGCAGTCAGTTTGGGTGTGGTCAGCGGACCCACAATTAGGACAAACCTGGTTTCCTCTGCATGCCGTTTGAGAGTGGCCATACTTCTGGCACTTAAAACATCTCAATGGGTTAGGAATATATGGTCTAATGCGGCAGAGTAGGTAGCCTGCTTTTATCGATGGTGGTAGATTTGGCGTGTTAAAAGTTAGAATAATATTCCTTGTAGGTGTGAGTATATTTTCTCTTTTCACCATAATTCTTTTCACAGCAGTGACATTTTGATCTTGAAGCTCTTGTGTTAACTCCTCCTCCGTGACATTCAATAGATCCCAGCTGGATATAACACCCTTAGATGTATTTAGGGTGGCATGGGGAGAAACCTTTACTGGAATTCCAGCAAAACTTGTAAGTTTTAGCAGTTTCTCTGAATGTCTACTGTTCGCTGTTTCCAATAGCAGGTCGCCTGATTGTAATCTCCTGACTGTCTTAGGAGATCCTGCCAAACTTTCCAGTTGTTTCTGGATAAGGAACGGAGAGAGCTTACTGAGAGGCTGATCTGCAAGAGAGTGCATTATAAGAAATGCAGGACAATTTGTCGCTGAGGAAGTGGTTTTCAACCTCTTGGGTTGCGACGTATTATGGTCAGGGTCTAACTCTGGCCGAGAGCTTGTCGGCTCGAGAGGCGGAAAGGCATGTTGATCCATGTTTGCTCCTTTTAGTCCTTGGCAGATGAGCTTTTCTGCCAAGACTTCCGGCCCCGCCACGAGGAGGCAGGAGCAGTGCCCGGTGTGACCAAGCGTAGAGTATTAAGTGTTAGTAAAAGAAGTATGAAAAATAAAGAAAGGTAGCTTTTCTTTCTTGCTCTGTACAAGTACTTTTTGTGACAGTAGCTGATATAAAAAATAAATTTCTTAAGGGCAGTAACTTAATATAACTTTAAATCGCTTTTATATAATCACTTTTTAAGCACAGAGAAAACGCTCGATCACATTCGCTTGGCACCCGGGGCCTGTATGGTTTGGATTACACTTAATGAATCACAGTATATTACTGTTCTCAGGTGGTAGGTGGTTCTGAAACGCTCCAGGGCTATCTGAACTGCTACTAATTCTGCAGTGTAGACACTGCATTCTTTTGGGTTTGTTTGTTTGTTTGTTTGTGTTTTATTGGCGCATCAGCAGCTGAGGCTATAATGCGCCAAGAAGAGGTAACATAAAAATTTAAGCTCTCGGTGACCTAATTGGTTAGGCCACCGCGTCACGGTATATAATAACAAATAGCTAAAAAATAAATTAATAAAGAAATAACAATAACGTATACATTTCAGATACAATTAAAAACTTTTCTTAATTTAAAATAGCTAAAGACAGCAGACACATGGTCATTGTCGGATAAAATCTGACTGAGTGTATAAGGCTCAGTCAGATGATTAAAAGCGGTAAAACGGATATTCCTAAAATTTGGACAATCGATTAAAAGGTGTCTGATAGTTAAAACTGTGCCGCAGGACTGACACATAGGAGGGTCATCAGCCCTCAGCAAAAACGAATGAGTCAAATGACTGTGTCCTATGCGGGTCCGGGCAAGAACAACTTCCTCCTTACGATTCCTGCGCAGACTAGACTGCCACGGTTCAATTACAGGCTTTATATGATATAATTTATTCGCAGTCTGTCTATTCCACGAATCCTGCCATTGGGCATATATCTTTTGGTGTATTATTTGCCTGTAGTCTGTATAGGGGACTGACAGGCAGCGGTTATTATTGGGAATTGCTGATTTGGCTGCGGTGTCAGCCAAATCATTTCCCCTAATCCCAATGTGGCTGAGAATCCAGCAGAAGCGGATGTAATATTCGCGTTCATGGAGAACGTGAATCTTCTGCTGAATGTTTGTTTGTTTTGGGGCTTTACGGCGCAAGGACAGCAAAGGCCATAATGCGCCTAGCTATGGTGATATTAAGATACATAGTTCTATCTGTATAGATGATATTCAGAATTATATCATGTTGTATAGTTTTATCTGTTTGAGGAAGTCAAATATTTTGGTCACATGTGGTGTGTCTGCTAGTAGGTCAGAAATGCTGAGAGAGGTGTTCGCCGTTGGAAATGAGGTAAACATAGCTTGTCGCTCAGTACTGTACTTGGGACAATCAATAAGTAGATGATGGACAGTGAGCTGGGTGTTACAGTTTGTACACGTTGGCGGATCAGTGGCTGCAAGCAAATAAAGATGTGTTAGGTGCGTGTGGCCTATCCTTAATCGGGCTAGTACAACTTCTTCGTGTCGGTTTTCACGTATACTAGATCTCCATGGTTTAAGACCTTTCTTTATGCCAAGTAGCTTATTGTTGACTTGATTCTGCCAGATATGTTGCCATTTTTCAAGGCATCGTTTATTTATAATGTACTTATAGTCAGATGCAGGTGTAGTGAAGGATTGGTCTATAGGATTGGTAGCAGTTTTGGCAGCTAGGTCGGCCTGTTCATTTCCAGGGATTCCAGCGTGACCAGGAATCCAACATAGCAGAACTTGTTGTTTATTCTGGTTTAATTTGGTCAGAGTGTTCCAGATCTGTTTAAGTAAGGGGTTATCATATTTTGTATTGCGTTGTATGGCTTGGATAGCACTAATGGAATCGGTATAAATAACGCTGTGCAGTTTAGGTCTTGAGAGTGTGTAGTTTAAGGCCATGTGGAGTGCACAGAGTTCTGCAGTATAGCTGCTACATTCAATGGGAAGTTTTTTGGACAAAGTGATGTTAGGAAATACTGCTGCTGCACCAACATGGTTGTCTGTTTTAGACCCATCTGTGTAGATTGGTGTGTACTGGCCGTGCTGGGTTCTCAATGCGGCAAACATTTGCAGTATGTTCTGTTGAGACAGGGTGTGTTTTCCCCAGACTATCAATGAAAAGTTACACGGTGATATATAACATGTCCAAGGTGGGACTGTATGAGAGGCAGTGGGCTGTATTTTACTAAAGTCAATTTGCCAATCGGCCTGCAATGCGGAAAGACGTATCCCGGTTGGTGGATTGATTGATGGATACGCTTGGTATAGGTTTACCCATTTAGGAGAGAAAAGTCCGTTCCAAGTGGGATGGTCTGGATGTCCTTTGAGTTTTGCTGCATAGTGTAGTAAAAGCATTTGTCTGCGTAGCTGAAGGGAGGTTTCATGTGCTTCAGCATATAGGCTGTGGACAGGTGATGTACGGTATGCCCCCAGTGCAAGACGAAGAGCACTGTGGTGCACAGGATCAAGCCAGCGTAAAGCGCTTTGTCTAGCAGAGCTATAAACAACAGAACCATAGTCTAGACGTGAACGTATTAGCGCATGGTACAATTGTAATAGTGTGTATCGGTCAGCTCCCCATGTTGTGCCTGATAGAACTCTTAAAATATTTAGCTTTTTTAGACAGGTAATCCTAAGTGTTTTTATATGTTCCAGGAAGGTGAGTTTTTGGTCAAGTATCACACCAAGAAAGCGGACACTAGGGACAACTGGTATGATTTGATTTTCTAGTCGAAGTTCTGGGTGTGGATGTAGATTACGCTTCCTGCAAAAGTGTATACCGACAGTCTTTTGGGTTGAGAGGCGAAACCCGTTGTTTTGGGCCCATTTTGCTATTTTGTTGATTGCACATTGCAGCTGTCGCTCTACCATTCGCATATTAGGCGAATGACAGGCGATACTAAAGTCATCGGCATACAGGG
The DNA here is from genome assembly GCF_048544385.1 of Mastigoproctus giganteus. Taxonomy (NCBI): domain Eukaryota; kingdom Metazoa; phylum Arthropoda; class Arachnida; order Uropygi; family Thelyphonidae; genus Mastigoproctus; species Mastigoproctus giganteus. The sequence continues at coordinate 878,234 of NW_028328294.1, read as the reverse complement.
TAGTGGATATTGTTTGTGGCAGGTCCTGTGTTATTGAATTCATTTTTATATTAAAGAGGGTAGCACTTAGCACTGATCCTTGTGGCACTCCTTCTTCCTGTATGAACTTTGAAGATAAGTGATTGTTGTTGTTGTTGTGGGGGTTTCATGGCGCATAAGCAACTTTGACTATAATGCGCCTATTCATTTATATTAAAGGAAAAGGGAAAGAATCATACTGTCTGAGATGTCCTTAATCAGAAAAGATTAAAAATTTTAATTTGCTTCAGAAAACGGAAGAATTCAGATATATTTGCCTTGTCACCTATCAAATTCTCTAGGGTTATTGGTTGTTGAAGGATAACCAGTGATTGCAGGGTTGAAATTCTGTCTTGTTTATAATAGGGGCAGTCAATGAGAATGTGTTTAACTGTCATATTTATATAGCAATGTGGACACAGTGGTGGATCATCTCCTGTAAGTAAATGAACGTGGGTCAGGTAAGTATGACCTATTCTTACTCTTGAAAGAATTACTTCTTCTCGTCTTGATGTTCGGACACTGGAGGGCCAGATTTTCGGAACCTGTTTAATCTGAAAGAGTTTATTGTTCGTTTGGGAATGCCACTGCGCTGTCCATTCTGTTAGGCATGCAGCATGAATCATTATTGCATAGTCTGAGGCTGGGACAGGGATATTGGTTAAATCTAAGCTGGTTGGGTTTTTTGCAGCTTTATCAGCCTGTTCATTGCCTAAAATACCAGAATGTGCTGGTATCCAGCAGAAAGCGACCAGTTGGTGACGTTCATTAATCTTTAGTAATAAATTTCTAATTTCATTTATAACAGCGTGCAATTTATCTGAGGAATTACTCAAAGCCTTGATTGAGCTGAGGGAATCCGTGTAAATTACTGATTTTAATGAGCAGTCAGGATGGAGATTATTTAAAGCTAGTTTAATTGCGAATAATTCGGCCGAGAAGATACTGAAATCAGAAGGAAGGGCTGCTGATACAATTGTATTCGGAAACACTGCAGCTGCTCCAACTTTTGAATTGGATTTAGAGCCATCTGTGTATATTGGTAAAAAATCAATATACTTTTGAGTGTGGACAGTATGAACTTGCCTGATATTTGATGATTGCAAAATATTCTTTCCCCACTGGCAGAGGTAAGTGTCACAGGTCGGTATAGGAGTTTGAACCCATGGTGGTTGGGTACAAGTGGCTACTTGTTGTACGGAATGGAGGGATATATTCCAAACCTGCAGTAGTTCAAGAAGGCGATGACCAGCTGGTTTTACTATGTTAGGTTTATTTCTGTACAGATTTTCTAATGGTGGATTGAAAAGATATGGCTGAATGGGATGCGAGGCACAACTTTGTATCTTGACAGAATACTTTAGCAATAGTAGTTTCCTACGTAAATATAGTGGCGGCTTTGATTGATTGATTTTGATTTTTGTGGCGCAAAAACAGCAGGGTTATAGTGCGCCAGGAAAAAGGTAAGACTGGCAACTTGTAAAAAGCTACTTCGTCTTAAGGTGCATACAGTCATAAAATCAGTACAATGACAAAAGCAAATTGTTTATTTCATATGACTGTATACAAATTGATCGACTTTAAAAATTTAAAAACTGCTGACACATTGTCGTTGTCATTTAAAATCTGACTGAGTGTATACGGATCAGTCAGATGGGTAAAAGCAGTAAGACGAGCATTTATAAAACTAGAACAATCACATAAAATGTGTTCGACGGTTAAAACGGTGTCGCATTGCTCACACATAGGAGGGTCATCAGCCCTCAGCAAAAAGGAGTGTGTCAAATAACAGTGTCCTATGCGGAGCCGAGCAAGAACAACTTCCTCTTTGCGATCCCTGCGAAAGCTGGACCGCCAAGGATGGATCACAGGCTTAATTCGACATAGTTTGTTTGTAGTAATCAGTCGATGCCACGAATCTTGCCACTGAGATTGCAGGTTACTACGGATCACTTGCCTGTAGTCTGTATAGGGGACTAACAGGTCAAGATTATCCGTCAGGGCTGTCGATTTGGCTGCAGTGTCAGCCAAATCATTTCCTCTAATCCCGATGTGACTGGGGATCCAGCAGAAGCGGATATCGAATCCGCTTGCATCGAGGCTGTATATTATCTGCTGAATTCGGGACAGGGTTGGATGATTGGTGTGTGACATCGCTGATAAAGCCTGTAGTGCACTCATTGAATCGGCATATATAATACACCGTTGGTAACGGTGTTTTCTTATGTGATCTAGAGCTAACTCTATGGCATGCAGCTCTGCAGTGTAAATGCTGCAGTTAACAGGTATCTGCTCTGATATGGTTTTATCTGGAAAAACAGCAGCAGATCCTACATATGATTCCGACTTCGAGCCGTCTGTGTAAACTGGCAAGAAGTCAGAATGTTCTGCACGGTGTTGTGAATAGAGCTGAAAGTAGACAGAGGGCGGAGTATTAGACTTCGTCGCAAGTTTGAGCGAGAAGTCACATGCTGGTGTTTGTGCATGCCAGGGTGGAAGGGGCTCCTGTGATGATCGAGCAACCTTGTCTACCGAGATGTTAAGCTCATTGAGTAGCTCTTGAACACGAATGCCGAATGGCCGATTGGCATTGCGTCGTGTGTTATAAAGATTTTCCCATCGTGGCTCGAAAACGGATGTCCACGTGGGGTGGTCCGGCAGGGACTTCAGCTTGAAGGCATATTGCAGAGACAACTGCATTCGCCGAAGCGACAAAGATGGTTCATTTGCTTCGGCGTACAGACTTTGGACAGGCGAAGTTCTAAAAGCACCGGTAGCAATGCGGATGGCTTGATGATGGACGGGGTCAAGCCAACGAACAGCGCTATTTCTGGCAGATGCATATACCTGAGACCCATAGTCCAATTTTGAACGTACAAGTGCACGGTACAGACGTAGAAGAGTGCATCGGTCTGCACCCCAAGAGGTAGAAGAGAGAGAGCGGAGGATGTTAAGCCCTCTCGTACACTTCGTACGTAGCTGACGAATGTGTTGAACAAATGTCAACTTTTTGTCAAAAATGAGTCCCAGGAATTTCGCCTCTGATACAACTGGAATGGTGCTTTGTCCAAGTCGTAATTCAGGCTCAGGGTGGAGGTTACGTTTGCGACAAAAATGGACGCAAACGGTCTTCTCCGGTGAGAACCTGAATCCATTGGCCGTGGCCCAGGTGTTAACGCGGTCAATAGCTTGTTGCAGTTGTCTCTCAATAACCCTCATATTGCATGATTGAGAGAATATGCTGAAGTCATCGACATAGAGTGCACTGTTTATAGTTGGAGGAAGTTGTTCAGAAATAGAATTTATTTTAATGGCAAAAAGCGTAACACTTAAGACAGATCCTTGCGGTACCCCCTCCTCTTGATAAAAAGGCCGTGAAAGGGAGGATCCTACACGAACTTGGAAATAACGGCAGGATAAAAAGTTTTTAATAAAAATGGGAAGGTGGCCTCTCAGACCGAGATTGTAAAGGTCTTTTAAAATACCAAATCTCCAAGTTGTGTCGTACGCTTTTTCCATGTCAAAGAAGATGGACACCAAGTGTTCTCTTTTTAGGAAAGCATCACGGATTGATGTTTCCAGTCTAATTAAGTGGTCCAGTGTGGACCTGTTTCTTCGGAAGCCGCACTGAAAGAGGGAGAGAAGGTCGTTCGATTCTAAATACCATAAGAGACGAGCATTGACCATTCTCTCCAATATTTTGCACAGACAGCTGGTCAGAGCAATAGGACGATAGTTTTTTGGACATTTAGGATCCTTTCCCGGCTTAGCAAAAGCAAGTATAGTTGCCTTGCGCCAGGTATCCGGAAAGTGCTCTTCAAGGAAGATTCTGTTATACATGAAAAGCAAACAGTCCATGGATTCTGGTGAAAGATGTTTGATCATTTCATAATGGATGTTGTCTGGTCCAACAGCGGTAGCCTTTGTATGGGCAAGTGCTGTTTTTAGCTCGTGGATAGTAAATGGCCCATTATATGGGTGGGAACCCTTCGATGTGAATTTAAGGGCCTGATTTTCAGTCTTGCACTTTAAGACCAGAAACTCTGGGGAGTAAGATGACGTTGCAGAGATCTTAGAAAATGTTTCCCCAAGAGCATTGGCTATTGCAGTATAGTCTGCAATAGTACATCCATTATATTCAAGGACCGATGAGGGGTGTGCTGTGTATTTACCCTTCATTTTCCGGATTTTTTCCCAGACTACCTTAGAGTTGGTAGACTGGTTAATAGATGATGTAAAACGGATCCACGATTCCTTTTGACTCTGACGACGGATGTAGCGTGCTTTGGCTCGTGCACGTTTAAAGGCTATAAGGTTGGTCGTGGTAGGATATCGACGGAATATCCCCCACGCTTTGTTTTGAGCCTTTTTGGCTGCTGTGCATTGTGAATTCCACCATGGTTTGGGAAATGGTGGAAACCGGGCAGATGTTTTTGGAACAGCATTCGCAGCTGCTTGGACAATATTTTCTGTGATGTACTTAACTGCATCATTGATAGGCTCCTGACTGACTGTGCTACGATCAAAATTTGCCTGATGTTGGAAGGCAGTCCAGTCAGCCTGATCAATCTTCCACCGCGGTAACCTGAAGGGAAGACATGGTCTCCCACTGTGTAACAAGGTTATCACAGGGAAGTGATCACTTCCGTATGGATTCTCCTCCACTTCCCAAGTGAGTGAAGGGAGTAGAGGAGGGGAGCAGATAGAGAGATCAATGGCAGAAAAAGTACGGGTAGGCATGTGGAAGAAGGTGTTTGTTCCAGTATTTAGAAGGGAAAGGTCATTGTCATTGAGCATACGCTCTATGACTCGTCCCCTTCCGTTGATGTTAGCACTACCCCACAGGGTATTGTGTCCATTAAAATCCCCGAGAAGTAAGAAAGGGGGAGGCAACTGCGTTAGAAGATCATCAAGGTCTTCCTGGGAGATATCAGTCCCAGGTGGCAAATAAATAGAGCAGACCGTTAATAGAAATCCCACTGTAAGGCGAATTGCAACAGCCTCTATGCTGGTTGTAATTAGCAAGGGCTGAACTGGAGTCTGATTATTCACAAGGATAGCCACTCCTCCATGAGCAGGACCATCCGCAATTCTATCCTTACGAAAGATTGTGATGTTATGCATGGTGGGATCATCATTTGCCTTTAGATAAGTCTCCTGCAAGCAAAAGCAAACTGGCTCGTGCTTTTGCAGGAGGGCCTTGATGTCATCTGTATTTCGCCGGAATCCACGACAATTCCATTGTAGGAATTTAGCCATTATTTTGGCTTGGTGGGTCCATCAGGCGGTTTCCGAGGTGCTGAGGGCTTACTTTTATCAGTCTTGGCTTTATCTTTTTTGGGGAAGAATGGACGCTGTCCGGTGTCCATTTCTTCCTCCACGAAGAGTTGCAAGACTGAATCGTCCGGTACCTCCTTGTCCTCTACATCCATTGATTCTGTTAATTTTGGTTGCTCTTTTTTACCACTTGGTTTTGTTAGTGGTGGGGCACTAGGAGGTACGGATATTGGAGTAGCAGCTGATTGTGTTTTTGTGGTGGGCTTTTGTGAACTCAATAAATAGCGGGCAATCGGCGTGAATGACTCTCTTGGTGGTATAGTCATATCTGTTTGTGTACCGATAGTGCACTTCGCAGAAACCTTCTGAGCATATGAAGGCTTCCCGCTATTTATTGGTTGTATGCGTTTTCTAGCCTCTGGGTAGGAGATGTTAAGCTCCGTTTTTAACTTTTGTATCTCCTTTTCGTCCTTCCACCGCTGGCATGCTCGAGAGTATGCAGGGTGCTCTCCTTGGCAGTTAATACAGTTAGGCTTAGGAGCTATACATTCCTTGCTCTCGTGATCTTTAGCACCACATCGAGCACAGGCAGGGTTACCACGACAAGCTGTTTGTGAGTGGCCGTACTTTTGACATTTAAAACACCTCAGTGGGTTTGGAACATAAATCCTCACTGGGCAGTTTAAGTACCCTGCCTTGATGGAACTTGGAGGCCTTGGGGTGTTGAATGTTAGGATGAGAACTCGGGTAGGGACAAGATTCCCATCCTTACGCATGGATATTCGCTTGACAGCTGTTACTCCTTGTTCTTTTAATTCAGAGCAGATCTCTTCTTCAGAAACATGAAGGAGATCCCACTCTGATATGACACCTCGTGAAGAGTTCAAAGTTTTGTGAGGGGTTACAATAATGGGTATTCCCCCTATAGATGTGGCTTTCAAAATTTTTTCTGCTTGATTTATATTCGATGCTTCAATAAGAATATCTCCAGAACGCAGCCGTTTTACGGATTTGGGTGAACCTGCCATCCCTTCTAATCCTTTCTGGATAAAGAAAGGTGACATTTTCCCTATTGACTGCTCTCCTGTGGAATGGAGAATGAGGAAAAGCGGTGTCACAGATGGTGTTTTCTCCTCAGTTCTGGCTCTTTTAGCAGAATTGCTCTCACTTTCTTCCGACGATCGATTAGGTAGGGGCCTTGTTGGGGCCCCAGAAGAAGAATTTAAATTACTCATAGGAGTAAAGAAAAAATGTCTGATGCCTAAGTACCTCACCCACCACGGAGCCCTACGAGGGGGCGCCCACTCGTGAACTAGCAGGTACTGCGTACACGAATGGGACGCCGAGTTCGCTTAGAACACCATACCCACGTTACCAATAAGTCTTTATCCCGTCCCAGGACCAAAGGGAGGGAGACTTATTGGAACGCAGTTGACCCTAGCAGTATAAAACCACCCGCCGATTGATCCCAGTCGAGCCGGTCCGGGACCGCCCGTCTTGTCGAAGCAGGGGCCAAAGTGGTGTATTAAGGCTGGGCCCCTCAACCACCAGGATCCCCCTTTCCGCTTCCACGGGTCGCGGCGCACGGCTGCACACGCCGGATTCCAAAGATGTAACCCTGGAACCAAGGTATGGGCGTTAGATCCCAGTGATGCTAATCTGGTAAACCAGCAGCATCACTGGGAGGTCCCCTCACCACGTACAGGTGCCCACGTCGAGGGGATAGTGGCGGCTCATGAGCATCAATGTAAAGGCTATGTGCGGGCGATGTTCTGAATGCGCCAAGTGCAATCCTCAGTGCACTGTGTTGTACTGGATCAAGCCAGCGTAATGCGCTCTTTCTGGCAGAATCATAAATGGGAGCTCCATAATCAAGACGGGATCTGATTAATGCCCTGTATAATCGAAGAAGGCAGGTTCGATCTGCACCCCACGTTTGTGCAGATAAAGCTCTTAGTATGTTTATCTTTTTTAAGCAGGCAGTACGTACTTTTTTAATGTGCTCTAAGAAATTTAGCTTGTTGTCCATGATTAAACCTAGAAATCTAATGTTACTAGTGACTGGGATGGAAATATTAGAGATGTGAAGTTCAGGATCCAGATGAAATTTTCGTTGTCTACAAAAATGAATAGCAGCTGTTTTCTGCTGTGATAGCCTATAGCCGTTAAGGCTGGCCCATTGCTGTATTTTATTTAACGATATCTGAAGCTGTCGTTCAATAGATCTCATATTTTGGGAATGACAGGAGATGGCAAGGTCATCCGCATAAAGGTAAGTTTCTACAGTATTTGGAAGTTGTTTAGTGATAGAGTCTATTCTTAGGGCAAAAAGAGTGGCACTCAGTACTGATCCCTGTGGAACACCTTCTTCCTGAATGTAAGTTGCAGAGAGGGCATGTTGGTATCGAACTTGAAAAGATCTAGTGTGTAGAAAATGCTTTATAAATATAGGAAGGTTGCCCCGCAGACCAAGAGAGTAAAGGTCTCTTAGTATGCCATGCCGCCAGGTGGTATCAAAAGCCTTCTCTATATCTATGGAAACCATTACTAGATGTTCATGTTTAATAAAGGCATTACGAATGGCAAATTCAGCCTTAACCATAAGGTCCAGGCATGACCTGTTTTGACGAAAGCCATACTGACTATTGCTCATTAACTGTTCTGACTCAATGATCCAGACGAGTCTACAGTGGACAATTTTTTCTAGAATTTTGCTGAGGCAGCTTGAGAGGGATATTGGTCTATAACTATGGGGATTGGTTGGATCTTTTTCAGGTTTTAGGAATGCTAAAACAGTAGAATGATGCCAAGAAGTTGGATAGATATTTTCTAGAAAAATGCGATTGTAAAAGAGCAGAAGGAGATGCAATGCTCTGTCATCAAGATGTTGTAGCATGACGTAATAGATTCCGTCTGGTCCGGGAGCACCATTGTGGGCTGTTCCGATAGCATGCAAGAGTTCGGAATATTGTAGGGGTTTGTTATATGGCAGAAGGAGAGCAGTTTGGAAGTTAACAGAGTGCTGTTCTGCAGTGTTTTTAATTCTCTGGAAAAGTGGAGTGTAAGCTGCTGCCGCTGAGATTTCAGCAAATGTGTTGCCCAAAGCATTTGCGATATCTAAAGGGCTAGATAGATCTTGCCCATTATAGGACAGAATTGGTGAAGGTACGGTAGGGAACTTACCAGAAAGCTGTCTAATTTTTTTCCATATTATTTTGGTGTCGGTGTTTTTGTTAATGCTTGATGCAAAACGGATCCAGGATTCTTTCTTGGCTTGCCTTTGTATGAAGCGTGCTTTTGCCTTTGACTTCTTATAATTTATTAGATTGGGTGTTGTTGGATATTGCCGAAACAAATTCCAGGCTTTATTTTTTTCTTTTTTGGCTTTTGTGCATTGCTCATTCCACCAATAATTATAATGCTTACGAACCGAGGGATTTGACAGTGGTATTGTTTCTTTAGACACATTTAGGAGATGTGACGTGATGTATTCTGTCACATCATCGATAGGCTGCAGACGGATTTTTTCCTCATCAAAAGATATTGATGACCGGAATTTTGCCCAGTTTGCTCGGGCAAATTTCCATTTTCTGCACGGTTGAGCTGGAGGAGTCTGTGCTATTAATAGGTTGCATACAATTGGGAAGTGATCACTACCCATTATATCATTTAAAACATACCACTCTATGGTCGGGACCAGTAATGGGGAACAAATGGAGAGATCTATAGCTGAGGTATGTCCATTTGGGAGCTGAACGTGAGTGTGTGTGCCAGTATTGAGTATGTTGAGGTTTACTGCCTCTATTAGGCTCTCAATTGGTATTGGTATTGGTATTGGTATTTTGGGCACAAGGGCAACTAAGGCCAAAATGTGCCTGTTCCTATAACATGTTTTCATATAATATTTCATTCCAGTTTTTAATCATAGAAAATCATATATTTGTATCTGCTTAAGAAAAGTAAAAAGTTCATTTAAATTCGCATTGTTTCCAATAATATGAGCAAGTGATAGAGGCTCTTTCATTTGTGAGAGTGAAAGAAAACTAGTCCTTCGGAAGTAGGAATACTGCTTACAATCTATGAGTATATGCTTCACAGTAAGTGGTAAAGCACAATGAGTGCATTGAGGTGGGACATCCTGCTTCAGTAGATATACATGGGTTGGATGCGTATGCCCTATGCGTAATCTTGCTAGCACAACCTCTTCTTGTCTGTTTTTCCTTAAGCTAGATTTCCATAGTGCTGGTTCCTCTTTGATTTCAAGCAATTTGTTGTTCGTTTGTGACCTCCAGATTTCAGACCACTGGATTGTATAGATTTTTTTAATGCGCTGCAAATAATCTATGTATGGTACTTGGTAATGTGATGGTATTGCACTGATTGGTTGTTTGGCTGCCTGATCTGCTCTCTCGTTACCTGTGATACCAGAGTGCCCTGGAATCCAGCAAAATAACACTTTATGATTCTTACTTCGTAGGTGGTTTAAGCAGGAAAGAATTTGTTTTATGATGGGATGCGATATTGAAAGATTATTGTCGAAAGCAGACACTGCACTCCTGGAGTCTGTGTATATTATACTGCTAGTATTATAGGAAGTGTTTATATTTTCTAGGGCTAATTTTATTGCATATAATTCTGCAGTGTAACTGCTACACTCAACTGGTAGTGATATAGAAATTGTAAAAGAGGGAAAAACAGCTGCAGCACCAACAGAAGAGTCTGTTTTCGAACCATCTGTATATATTATACAGCGTTGAGCATTATTGAGGGCATGTCCTTTATGGAGCTGTTTAATACTTTCATCTGGCAGGGATTTCTTTCCCCATTGCTGAAAATATTTATCACAGTGAGGGAGAGTTACAGACCAGGGTGGATTAGGTACATCATTCTCTTGAAGCATATTGTCAAAGTTTATGTCCCAGGCATGTATCAATTCTTTTAATCGAATACCAGTGGGTCTATTTTCTGTAACTTTGCTGTTGTAGAACGTGATCCAATCAGGGTTGAGAAGCAATGGTCGAACAGGATGGGCTGGAAGGCTTTGAATTTTGGCTCCATAATTAAGGAGTAGCATTTTCCTTCTAAGGTGAAGTGGAGGTTCGTACGCCTCTACATACAGACTCTGGACAGGGGATGTTCTAAAGGCTCCTAGCGAAGTACGAAGGGCACTATGTTGGATGGTGTTCAGTCTGCTTAGTGCACTTTTCCTAGCAGAGTCATAGACAACAGCTCCATAATCTAATCGTGACCTGATAAGAGCACGATACAGATGTAGCAGAGAGTATCTGTCGGCACCCCATTTCATGGCAGAAATGGACCGAAGAATATTTAATTTCTTTAAACATACAGTTCGGAGATATGTTATGTGAGAAACAAAGTTAAGTTTGGTGTCCAACATTAAACCTAGGAATCGAAGGTTACTGGTGAGTGGTATCAGGTGGTTCTGTAGCCGAAGCTCCGGTTCCGGATGCAGCTTACGTTTTTTGCAGAAGTGAATTGCAACAGTTTTTTGTTCTGACATACGATATCCGTTCTTCTGTGTCCATGTTTCTAGCTTATTTATGGAGAGTTGCAGCTGTCTTTCAATAGTATGAATATTTATTGAACTGCAAGATAGAGTGAGATCATCAGCGTACATGTATAATTCGACAGTATTGGGAATGTTGTGGGTTATAGAGTTCAGCTTGAGTGAAAAAAGAGTAGCGCTAAGTATTGACCCTTGTGGGACACCTTCTTCTTGGGTATAAATACGAGAAAGCACTGTTTGATAACGAACCTGAAATGTTCTGTTTTGGAGAAAGTTTTGAATAAATTTCGGTAAATGTCCCCGCAATCCTAGGGAATAAAGTTCTCGCAATATGCCATACCTCCAGGTTGTGTCAAAAGCCTTTTCAATGTCCAAACTTACCATTACAAGGTGTTCGTTTTTTACATAAGCATTACGAATGTTAGTCTCTGCTTTCACCATGAGATCTAAAGTGGACCTGTTTTGTCGGAAACCAAATTGATTGTTGTTTAGCAGCTTTTCAGTTTCAAGAACCCAGGTAAGTCGCCTGTGTATCATCTTTTCTAGAGTTTTACCTAGACAACTGGTGAGGGAGATTGGTCGATAATTTTGTGTGAGTGATTGATCTTTTCCTGGTTTGGGAAAGGCTAGAATAACGGAGTGATGCCAGGTAGAGGGATATACACCTTCAAGGAAGATGCGATTAAAGAATGTTATTAGCAAATTCAGAGCTATATTGTTTAGATGTTTCATCATTACATAATAGATTCCATCAGCTCCGGCAACGCTATTTGGCGATCTGTTTAGTGCTGTTTGGAGTTCAAAAACACGAAAAGGTTGATTATAGGCTAGAGACTGGGTAGTTTGGAAATTTATCTTATATTTTTCTGCAATGGCTTTAGTTTGTAGGAAGGAAATATCATAAGCTGTAGTGGCTGAAGTTTCAGAGAAAGTCTCTGCAAGCGCGTTGGCTATTTCTTGTGGTGAAGATATTTCTTGTCCGTTCTTGGTTAAAATTGGAGCAGAAACCGGTAAAAATTTGCCATTTAGTTGTCGAATTTTTTTCCAAATAATTTTACTGCTAGTGTCTTTTGTGATAGAAGATGCAAACTGTATCCATGATTCTTTTTTGGCTTGTCTTCTAATTTGCCGTGCTTTTGCCTTAAGCCTTTTAAACTGAATCAGGTTGTCGGTGGTTGGAAACTTACGGAACAGATTCCAGGCTTTATTTTTTTCTTTTTTCGCTATGGTACAAGCATCATTCCACCAGTGTTTCAGGTTTCTATGTTTGGAAGCAGAAAACGTTGGTATTGCTTTGGAAGCTGCTGCTATTATTTGTTTGGTAATGTGCTCGGTGACATCATCAATGGACCCTAGTTGTATCAATTGGCTATCAAAGGAGATGGAGACAGAGAACTTTTCCCAATCTGCTTTAGAAAATTTCCATAATACCCGATGATTAGGGCAAGGTGTCTGCGTTGTTTGGATTCTGCATATTATTGGGAAGTGATCACTGTTGTGCAGATCATTTAAAACCGTCCAATCAATAATAGGAAGTAACTCAGGGGAACAAATAGACAAGTCAATTGCTGACATACATCCCGTGGAGAGATGAGTGTAGGTGTTTTGACCAGTGTTTAGCAAAGTTAGGTTCACTTGGTCTATGAGCTTTTCTAGCAAGTGCCCTCTATTATCCATGTGAGCAGATCCCCATAGCGGATGATGTGCATTTAGGTCACCAAGAAGACAAAAAGGAGATGGTATTTGTTTTATAAGATCTTCTAATTCTTGAAACGTGTAAATATTGTTAGGTGGAAGGTACAGGGAGACAAGAGTTATTGTTTTTCCCATTGCTACACGAACTGCAACGGCTTCTAAGTGGGTCTGAAGAGGAATGTTTCTTGCTGGAAATTTACAATTCACTAAAATTGCAACTCCACCATGTGCATATGAGCGATATTGGAGACAGCCCTGTCTTGCCTGAATACAGTGTAATTTTTGATTGCAACTGAGACCAGTGATGTCAAATTAGTTTCTTGCAAGCACATTGCAAGAGGTTTATAGTGATGAATTATTTCATGTATATCGTCTATGTTACTGCGAAGACCTCTACAGATCCATTGGATAATATGTTGCATTATTTGGTTTTGAAAGAGGAAGATGAATCTGTCTGCTTTTTATGCGTAGGTTGTTTGTGACGGTCAGATTTAGATTTTTCTTTTCTAGGAAAATTAGGGCGTCCTGAATCATTTTTATCCTCCATATCTCCATCTGCATATAACTCAAGAAAATCTTCTTGGTTGGGCATATCATCAGTATCCATGCTTGTTGGTTGTTTCACTTCCACAATATCTGATTTATGCAATTTTTCTGCCACTGTATTGTGGGTTATGTTCTGAGTTGGAATTGTGAGTGGTGTATTATTACTCTGGTCCACTAACTGCGATTCAGATGTAGGCTGAGTTGATAGTACTGATCGAGCCCAGTCGGCGATCGATTTGTCTGGAGAGATTGACACTTCTGTCTGACATGCTACTGATTTGTAACTATGGGCAGCCGAAGCATAAGTAGTTTTTGGAATAGTTGATTTTACTTGTCTTCTAGCTTCTTGAAAAGATACTTTATTTTCAGTCTTGTATTTCTGTATTTTTTTTCCTAACTTCCAAAGATCACAATCTTTGGAGTAGGCTGGATGATTGCCCTTGCAGTTAGGACACTGCGGAGTTTGTGCCTTGCATTCAGATTGAGTGTGAGTTTTGCAACCGCAGTTTGGACATGTTGCATCTCCACGGCATGCTGTCTGGGAGTGGCCAAATTTCTGACATTTGTAGCATCTCAGAGGGTTTGGAATAAAGGGCCGAACACGACAGTTTAAATAGCCCGCTTTCACCGAGGATGGTAGATTCGGCGAACTAAAGGTTAAAATTATGTTACGGGTTGGGACTATGGTGCCGTCTTTTCGTATCAGGATTCTCTTGGCCTGAGTTACATTTTGATCTTTTAGTTCCTGAATTATTTCTTCCTCGGAAACGTTCAATAGGTCCCATTCACTGATCACTCCCTTGGAAGAGTTCAGGGTGTTATGTGGAGTGACTTGAATTGGAATTCCACTTAAAGATGTAAGTTTTAACAGGAGGTCAGAGTGTCTTGGAAGAGAGGTCTCTATTAGCAAGTCACCAGATTGAAGACGTTTCACCATTTTTGGAGATGCTGCTGCATTTACAAGGCATCGTTGTATGATGAAAGGCGAAAGCTTGCTGACAGGTTGTGAAGATAGAGAATGGATGATCAGGAAAGCTGGCGCTTCCTGCTTGTTTGCATCCTTTTTTAGTCTTTTCGACAATGAGAAGTCATGATCAGTTTCGTGGTTGTCATGTTGCGAGCTCTTTGGCTCTAATCGTGGGAAATCATTAGTATCCATGTTTACTCCTTTTAGCCCTGGGAGAAGGACTTTCTTCTCCCAGACTACCAGCCCCGCCACGTGGAGGCAGGAGCAGTGCCATCAGTGACCAAGCGGTTATTAAGATTAGTAGAGTGAGTTGGTATTTAATAAGAATATTAAAGAAGAAAGGTAGATTCCCTTTCTGGGTTCTTACGTAAGATTTTTTAAGCAAAGAACCACTTTGAGTGAACAAAACAGAAGAAAATCGCACAACAAAAATAGAACTATATCACTTTCAAAGATCACTTTATAAGTCGCAGCTAAAAATCGCTTGTCACTATCGCTTGGCACTCGGGGCCAGTGCATTATTAAAAATGCTGGTAAGTCTGTCACCGAGGGATTTGTTTTCAACCTCTTTGCTTGTGACGAGTCATGTTTATTTTCGGTATCTGGTCGACAGCTTGTCGACTCTATAGTTGGAAACATATTTTTTTCCATGTTGGCTCCTCTTAGCCCCTGGCAGATGGACTTTTCTGCCAATGTTACCGGCCCCGCCACGGGGAGGCAGGAGCAGTGCCTGGTGTGACCAAGCGAAGTTAGTAGTGATTAGTCTATTAAATATGAAAAAAGAAAGGTTACTTTCCTTTCTTGCTCTCGATCAGTACTTTTGAAAAAAGAGCTGCTATTAAATAAAAGGATTTATTAAGGAGAAGAACGTAAAAGAGAACTAGAATTCACCTTTTGAGAATCGCAGTGAAAGCACAGAGAAATCGGTTAGTCACAATCGCTTGGCACCCGGGGCCACAACTGAGGTGTTAAATATGTCTCTTGTAAGCAGATTCCAATTGGATTATGGTTCATGATTATTTCGTGGATGTCGTCAATATTGCTGCGAAAGCCTCTGCAATTCCATTGTACGATGTTTTTCATTGTTTGGATTTATATGAAGTAGCTGCATCTGTCTGTTTTTTGGAGATCTGTTTCAGGCGGTCAGCTTTCATTTTCTCTCTCTTTGAAAAAACAGGCCTGGTTTCTATTTCGTCTTCTGGATGAATTTCCAGAATGGTTTCATTTTCTTCTTGATTGCAAGCCTCATTTGTGTCCATAGCAGAAGAGGATTCAGCATGCTGTTTATTAATGGGGTCAGAATTTTCTCTTTGAGCAGGTCTTACGGAAGCTAAAGCAGCAGCAGGTGGTATCGTGACTGGCGTGTTACTAGATCTGGTTGAAGTCTGTTGCTTTGAGGACTGTGGTACTGAAGAGAGTATAGATCGTGCCCATTCAGAAATAGAAATGTTTGGTGGTATTGATGTTTCAGTCTGAACGGATATTGTGTGAAATCTTTTGGTAGCATCAGCATATGTATGTTTTGGTATCAGTTGTTGTATTTGTTTTCTTGCTTCTGAAAATGAGACTTTTTTTTCTACCTTGTATTTCTGGATTTTCTTTTCATACTTCCATTGGTCACATGTCTTAGAGAAGGCTGGGTGGTTGCCTTTGCAGTTAGGGCAGAGTGAGGACTGTGATTTGCAATCAGCTTGGGCATGCTCCTTCGAGCCACAGTTAGGGCATACCGCATCACTTCGACAGACTGTTTGGGAGTGTCCGAATTTCTGACATTTATAACATCTTAATGGGTTTGGAATATACGGGCGAATGCGGCAATTCAGATACCCAGCTTTCACCGATGTTGGTAGGTTTGGTGAACTGAATGTCAGTATGATGCTGCGAGTTTGGATAAGTTCTCCATCCTTCTTCAGCATAATTCTTTTCGCCTGTATGACCTTCTGATCTTGCAATTCATTTACAATTTCCTCCTCTGAGACATTCATTAAGTCCCATTCTGAGATGACACCTTTGGAGGTATTGAGTGTAGCATGTGGTGACACCGTGACTGGAATTCCACCAAATGTGGATATTTTCAGAAGGGAATCAGAGTGTTTGGAGCTGGTGGTCTCAACCAGTAGGTCGCCAGATTTAAGACGTCTCACCATTTTCGGGGAACCTGCTACACTTTCCAGACATTTCTGAATGAGAAATGGAGATAGTTGCCTATGGCTTGATTTGTTAAAGAATGCAAGATCAGAAACGTTGGATGTTCTATTCTGCAAGCATCCGTCTTCAGTCTCTTTCTGGTGTTTTTGTCATCATCGGGATGGTGCAAATCCATTGAATTAGGATTTGCTGTCTGGATCGGGGAAAGTTGTCAAAATCCATGTTTTGCTCCTTTTGGCCCTGGGGGTTTGCTTTACCACCCAGGTTTCCGGCCCCGCCACGGGGAGGCAGGAGCAGTGCCACGAGGTGACCAAGCGGCTGTGTTAGTAGTTAGTACTAATAGAAAAGAAAACAGAAAGGTGATTTTCCTTTCTGGGCTTCTGCCTACTTCTTGTAGTGCTTTGATTTTGATTTGATTTGATTGAGTTTTTTTTTGGCGCATCAGCAGCTATGGCTATAATGCGCCAAACCCTAGTTATAAAAAGTAAATGTCAGTGACCTAGTGAATTAGGTCACTACGTCACATTATAAAAACAAGTATAAACTGTAACAGTAGTAAATCTTAAAAAATAATAAGATTTTTTAAATATGAGTAAAAAGGTTAACTAATTTTAGAAAATTAAAAATAGCAGACACATGGTCATTGTCGGATAAAATCTGACTGAGTGTATATGGCTCAGTCAGATGGTTAAAAGCGGTACAACGGATATTGCTAAAATCTCGACATTCAATTAAAATATGATGAATAGATAAAATGGTGCCACAGTTCTCGCACATAGGACAGTCATCTGCCCTCAGCAGAAAAGAATGTGTAAGATGACTATGTCCTATTCGGAGGCGAGCTAGAACAACTTCCTCCTTACGATTCCTGCGCAGACTAGACTGCCACGGTTCAATTACAGGCTTTAAACGATATAATTTATTCGCAGTCTGTCTATTCCACGAATCCTGCCATTGGGAATGTACCTTTTGATGAACTATTTGCCTGTAGTCTGTATAGGGGACTAACAGGCAGCGGTTATTATTGGGAATTGCTGATTTGGCTGCGGCGTCAGCCAAATCATTTCCCCTAATCCCAATGTGGCTGGGAATCCAGCAGAAGCGGATGTCATATTCACGTTCATGGAGAACGTGAATCTTCTGCTGAATGCTAGACAGAACTGGATGAGGATTATACCTGACAGATATTAAAGCCTGTAACATGCTAAGAGAGTCGGAGTATAAAATGAACCGTTGGTATTCGCATTTACTAATATGATCCAAGGCTAACTCTACAGCGTGCAGCTCTGCAGTAAATATGCTGCAATCAGATGGAATCTGCTCTGATATAGTGGTGTCTGTGAAGACAGCAGCAGATCCCACATATGATTCCGACTTCGAACCGTCTGTGTAGACTGGCGCGAATTCGGAATATTCAGTTCGGTGTGCTGAATGAAGCTGCAGGTAGACACATGATGGCGTGTCCAACTTTCCCCAGTTTCTAAGCGACAAGTCGCATGCCGGGACACGAGCATGCCAGGGTGGAAAGGGTTGCTTTGATGTTTGGGCAACCTTGTCTACCTTGATATTAAGTTCTTTGAGTAGCTCTTGGAAACGAATACCAAAAGGACGATTGGCAGTCTTTCGAGTATTGTATAAATTTTCCCATCGTGGCTCAAAAACGAATGGCCACGTAGGATGGTCTGGCAGGGATTTTAGTTTTAAGGCGTACTTTAGAGACAACTGCTTACGACGAAGCGATAACGGTGGTTCGTTTGCTTCGACGTATAAGCTCTGGACAGGAGATGTTCGAAATGCTCCAGTAGCGATACGTAGAGCCTGATGATGGACAGGGTCCAGCCATCGGAGGGCACTGTCTCTGGCTGAACTATATACTTGGGACCCATAATCTAATTTGGATCGCACAAGTGCACGGTAAAGCCGTAGCAGGGTGCAACGGTCTGCACCCCAAGATAAAGAAGAGAGCGAGCGGAGCATATTAAGGCCTCTTGTGCACCTTGTGCGGAGTTGACGAATATGATCCAAAAATGTTAATTTTTTATCGAAGATGAGTCCCAAGAATTTTGCGTTCGCTACTACTGGAATAGCATTTTGTCCGAGCCTTAATTCAGGTTCAGGATGAAGATTACGCTTGCGACAAAAGTGTACGCAAACGGTCTTCTCCGGCGAGAACCTGAAGCCATTAGCAAGTGCCCAGGAATTCAGACTATCAATGGCTTTCTGCAGTTGTCTTTCAATAACCCTCATGTTGCACGACTGGCAAAAAATGCTAAAGTCATCAACATAGAGGGCACTGTTTACAGTTGGAGGAAGTTGTTCTGTGATGGAATTAATTTTGATGGCAAAAAGCGTGACACTTAATACTGATCCTTGTGGTACTCCCTCCTCTTGTCTAAAGGAGCGAGAGAGTGAGGATCCCACACGAACTTGGAACGATCGATTGGCTAAAAAGTTTTGAATAAAAAAAGGGAAAGATGCCCTCTTAGGCCTAGGCTATGTAAATCTTTTAAAATGCCAAATCTCCAAGTTGTGTCATACGCTTTCTCCATGTCAAAGAACACCGACACCAAGTGTTCGCGTTTTAGGAAAGCATCCCGGACGGATGCTTCCAATCTGATGAGATGGTCCAAAGTGGACCGATTCTTTCGGAAGCCGCATTGGATGCTGGAGAGAAGGTCATTTGTTTCTAAATACCATATTAAACGAGAATTGACCATTCTCTCCAGGATTTTGCACAGACAGCTAGTCAGAGCAATAGGACGATAACTGGTGGTAATTTTCGGATCCTCTCCTGGCTTAGGAAAGGCAAGAACGATTGCCTTTCGCCAGGAATCCGGAAACTGCCCCTCAGTAAAGATTCTGTTATACAGAAGGAGCAGACAATCCATAGATTTTGGTGAAAGATGTTTAATCATTTCATAGTGGATGCCATCTGGTCCAACAGCACTGGCTTTGGAAAGAGTGAGGGCTCTTTTCAGTTCCTCTATAGTGAATGCCCCATTGTAGGGATAGAGGCCCTTGGTCTTAAAATTAAGTGCTTGTTTTTCCATTTTATTTTTCAGGACCAGGAACTCTGGGGAGTACGAGGATGTTGCGGAGATGTTAGAGAATGTTTCCCCAAGAGCATTGGCTATTGCAGTTGGATCTGCAATAGCGCATCCATTATAATCTAGGATTGAAGAAGGGTGGGATGTATATTTTCCCTTCATTTTCCGGATTTTATCCCAGACTACCTTAGAGTTGGTAGACTGGTTAATAGATGATGTAAAACGGATCCACGATTCCTTTTGACTCTGACGACGGATATATCGGGCTTTGGCTCGTGCACGTTTAAAGGTTATAAGGTTCGTTGTGGTGGGATAGCGGCGGAATATCCCCCACGCTTTGTTTTGAGCCTTTTTTGCCGCTGTGCATTGGGAATTCCACCAAGGTTTAGGAAATGGTGGAAACCGGGCAGATGTTTTTGGAACAGCATTCGCAGCTGCTTGGACAATATTTTCTGTGATGTACTTAACTGCAACATTGATAGACTCTTGACTGACTGTGCTAAGATGAAAATGTGCCTGATGTTGGAAGGCAGTCCAGTCAGCCTGATCAATCTTCCACCGTGGCAACCTAAAAGGAAGACATGGTCTCCCACTGTGTAACAAGGTTATCACGGGGAAGTGATCGCTTCCGTACGGATTCTCCTCCACTTCCCAAGTGAGTGAAGGGAGTAGAGAAGGGGAGCAGATAGAGAGATCAATGGCAGAAAAAGTACGGGTAGGCATGTGGAAGAAGGTGTTTGTTCCAGTATTTAGAAGGGAAATGTCATTGTCATTGAGCATATGCTCTATGACTCGTCCCCTTCCGTTGATGTTAGCACTACCCCACAGGGTGTTATGTCCGTTAAAATCCCCGAGAAGTAAGAAAGGGGGTGGCAGCTGCGTAAGGAGATCATCAAGGTCTGCCTGGGGGATGTCAGTCCCAGGTGGCAAATAAATGGAGCACACAGTTAATAGAAATCCCACTGAAAGGCGAATTGCAACAGCCTCTATGCTGGTTGTAATTAGCAAAGGCTGCACTGGGGTCTGGTTACCCACAAGGATAGCCACTCCCCCATGTACAGGGCCGTCCGCAATTCTATCCTTTCGAAAAAATGTGATGTTGTGCATGGTGGGATCATCATTTGCCTTTAGATATGTCTCCTGCAAGCAAAAGCAAACCGGCTCGTGCTTTTGCAGGAGGGCCTTGATGTCATCCATATTTTGCCGGAATCCACGACAATTCCATTGTAGGAATTTAGCCATTATTTTGGCTTGGTGGGTCCGTCAGGCGGCTTCCGAGGTGCTGAGGGCTTACTTTTATCAGTCTTGGATTTATCTTTTTTGGGGAAGAATGGACGCTGTCCCGTGTCCATTTCTTCCTCCGCAAAGAGTTCCAAGACTGATTCTTCGGGTACCTCCTTTTGCTCGACATCCATTTTTTCTTGGGTAGTAGGGGGGACTTCCCCTTTCTTATTCTTTTCTTTCGTAATTACCTTTGTTAATTGTGGAGCATTAGGAGGTACCGATATAGGAGTGGCAGCTGATTGGTCCTTCTGTGTAGGTTTTTGCGAACTTAAGAGATACCGCGCGATGGGAGTGAAAGACTCCTTGGGAGGAATGGTCATGTCCGTCTGAGTTCCGACGGAACATCTCCCTGCTACCTTCTGGGCGTAGGTAGGTCTGTTGATATTCAGGGGTTTGACCGATTTCCTTGCCTCCTGGTATGATATATTTAGCTCTGCCTTCAGCCGTTGAATTTCTTTTTCTTCTTTCCACCTCTGGCATGCTCGTGAGTAGGCCGGATGTTCGCCCTCACAGTTAATACAGGTGGGTTTTGCGGCTGAACATGCTGTTGTTTCGTGGTCCTTTGCACCGCATCGTGCGCATGCAAGGACTCCACGGCAGGCCATTTGAGAGTGTCCATACTTCTGGCATTTAAAACACCGTAAAGGGTTCGGAACGTATGGACGCACTGAACAGTTGATATATCCAGCTTTGATCTCGTCAGGAGGTTTAGGAGAGTTAAAAGTCAGGATAACGCTCCTGGTTTTAACTATTTTTCCATCCCTTCGCGCAGTGATTCTCTTGACGGCAATGACTCCCTGTGGTTTTAATTCGGAGCAGATTTCCTCCTCGGTGACGTCGAGAAGGTCCCACTCCGAAATGACACCTCTCGATGAATTGAGTGTTCTGTGTGGTGTCACCGTTATAGGGATTCCTCCGATTGATGTTACTCGGAGTAGATGTTCGGATTGCCTGTCATTTTTAGTTTCGATTAAGAGGTCTCCAGAGCGGAGCCTCTTAACTGATTTGGGTGAACCTACTAACCCATCTAATCCTTTCTGTATAAAGAAAGGTGACATTTTTCCAATCGGTTTTTCATTGGTGGAGTGCATGATTAAAAACCGCGGGATAGGACCTGATGGTAATTCAGTTCGCTGCCTCTTATTAGCAATAATGCTATCTGATTCTCCGTCTAAATTTTCAGATAGGGACCGGGTTGGGGCCCCTGAAGAAGTAAGTTTCTCAGGATTCATAGAGTTTATTTTATTGTTCAGTGCCCGGGCTCCCCACCCACCACGGAGCCCAAAGGGACGCCCACTACCCGGCATGCAATAAATGCGCTCGGGAGTGGAACGCCAGGGCTACCCAGACACTATACCCGCACCGCCGCCAGCCTGAATCCTGTCCCTCGGACCATGAGGGTAGGGGCGTGGCATTGACACGGTTGACCCTCGCAGGCGAACCTACTAGCCGATTGATCCTAGCCGGGCCTTCCAGGACCACCCGTCTTGTCGAAGCAGGGGCCAAAGTGGTGTATTGAAGCTGGGCCCCTCAACCACCAGGATCCCCCTTTCCGAATTTCCACGGGTCGCAGCGCACGGCAAACACGCCGGATTCCATTGATGTAAGCCCGGAACCTAGGCTGTGGGCGTTGGATCCCAGTGATGCTAGTCTGGAAGTCCAGCAGCGTCACTGGGAGGTCCCCTCACCACGTACAGGTGCCCACGTCGAGGGGTTCTTGTAGTGCGAGAGAGCTACTCTAATATATATAAATTAAGAAAACGGTGTTTGAAACTAAAATATAAACTGATTGCTTAAATTCTCTTTTTAGAAAACGCTTTCAGAGACGCACTATAATCGCTTGGCCACGGAACGCTTGGCACCCGGGGCCGGCTACTGTAGCATGCAGAGTTATGTACTCACTGATATCGATAATTTCTTAATGTCAGCAGTCTCCAGCTATTATTCTAAGGGCAATAAAAGTCATTTTAATATTTTCCCTTCATCATCTTCCTTACTGGTGGATTTACCGCTAAAAAAACTTCCGGATGGACAACACTGACAGCATGCAATTTAGTAGATAAGGGGAGGAACTGCTTTATTCATTTATTTATTTATTTTTTTTTTCAATCGTGGTAAAGGTGGCCTTGTCCACTCTTTTGACGACGTGTTCTACCTTGTCCTTTACAAAACCCCTCAAAAGACGTTCAAGAAATCAATGGCGTGACAAAAACAGGAACGTTGTTTTTTCCCCTCACCTTCGATTCTATGCTCTGTTCAGGAAACTGTAGACGATGCAGACTCTCTTTCTTCATATATCTCAGTCTCGAGCGGTTCCGCATGACGTCCGTATGGCGTAAGTAATATGGGCGGACGTACCGTGTTATATTGCCAGGGCTCTCTCCTCCGTATCTTACGGCTTCTGCTCCCAGGCATGAGCGCTGCGACCGTACAGTCACGAAAGGTGTACCCCATGAATGGCGACAGGTGAATAATACTCGGAGCCCTGTCAGGACCTGTGTGTGTGCGTGCTTCTAATCAAAGGCAGATGTACTGTTAACCATTAGGAGCTGTATCGTGTCGGTTCAACCTCTCATTGGGGATTGCATGCAGAAATCTGATAACGCTAATGTTCGTATAATTATGTAGCCATCGAGGCTAACATGATAGCGATGTAGTGTCTCTTGCTTCAACGGAAGCGGTTTTACTAGGGACGCGACGCACCGCATCGTGAGACCCACGTAGATAAGGCCACCATTGCTACGCCCAAGGATTTTTTCAAAGTTCGGACAGTCCCCATAGCACACCCTCGCTTTATTTATTTATTTATTATTTTTTTTCTCTTTTAGACACGATCCCTGAACACAGCGATGCGAAGGATATCCCGTCCGTCGATCGGCCTCTATGTGCACGAAAAGAGGTAGTCGGTGTTACCAAGACATCCGGACCGGTTATGATCCTTATGATGATGACTCCCAGTTTCCGCCTGTATTAGCAGTGAGGGCGATCTGGTGGCACGCAAACCAGATAATCTCCTTCATTGCGTTCCACCTCACTAACAGGTGGCAACTTCGTCAATAAAGAAAACGATGCTTTTTTTTATTTTTATTACTCATTTTTTTTATAGTGACGTGTCTTGGAGCAGTTCGTGTGTTGCACATTTGGATACCTTTCGTCTGATCGTTGACTTGTTGGCCGCTAACACCTCCCAATCGGCTAGTCACGACTCTTGTTAGTCCTGACACTGTGTTTTGTAACTCATGTCATCGCCGTGTGATGGTTATTGGTTCTGGTATCTCTTCTCTGCCTACCTTCCCCTCGATATAGCTTCTTATTTCCTCAAACCCATACACATTGTTGTTGTTGTATTTGAGGTTTTTTGGCACAAGGGCCTCTTGGGCCATATTGTGCCTGTTCATGGTTTGGGTATCACTGATTTCACGTTATGATTAGAGACTATTATAAAAATTGATGCGTTTTAAATACTTAAACAGATCCTCAAAATTTGCTTCGTTGCCAAGAATATGTGATAACGTTAAGGGTTCCTGCAAATTGGAGAGGGAGCTGAAGCTGGAATTCCGGACAGATGAAAGGTGTGGACATTCAATGAGAATATGTTTTATTGTTAGTTGCGACTGGCAGAAAAAACACTTAGGAGGTTGTTTGTTGTTGTTTGTTAGATTTATTGGTGCATCAGCAACTTAGGCTATAATGCACTAATTACTGTCGGATATTTCCTTCGTTTTTCTTACAGGAGATAGCAGTTCAGATAAGGTGATATTTATGAATAAATTTTAGAAAAAGAAAAATGTCATCTATGTTCTCTCGATCTCCTAGGACACACTGCAGTGTTAAATGATTGTAATCATGGAAATTAGAGGAAAAAGCTGTTTTCCGTTCTTTTTGATATTGCGGGCATTCGATGATGATATGCTTTACTGTTAGTGGGCATAAACAATTACTGCATTGTGGAGGGTCACTGTTTGTTAGTAGATAGCTATGAGTGAGGAAAGTATGACCAATGCGTAATCTGGCTAAAATAGTTTCTTCCTTTCTGTTTCGTCTCATGCTGGATTGCCACTGTTTAGGTTCTCTCTTGATTTCAAAAAGTTTATTATTTTTCTGATCTTTCCACAAGCGTGTCCACACTTCTTTATATGTCTGTTTGATAAAGGACTTTTGATCAATATATGGAGTCCTGAAATTTGATGGTATCTCATTTGTAACAATTTTAGCAGCTAAATCTGCCTGCTCGTTTCCTACGATTCCAACGTGTCCAGGGATCCAGCAAAATATTACGATCTGTCCACGTCCATGAAGTGCTAATAACTGTGCTAAAATTTTCTGTATCAGAGGATGACTAGGGAAGGATTTACAGTGTAGAGCATTAACAGCACTCAACGAGTCCGTATAAATGATGGATTTAGCGTACGAGGCTTCTTTTATATTCTCTAGGGCTAGTAGAATACCATATAACTCTGAGGTATAATTACTGCATTCTGGTGGGAGCTGTCTGGAGATGGTGGCATTTGGTAGTACTACAGCTGTGCCAACTTTATTACCAGTTTTGGATCCATCTGTGTATAGCTGAATGAAGCTGCTAAACTCTGTAGAGTGAGCCATATGTATTTGTCTAATGTTGATATCGGAGAAGCTATTCTTTCCCCATTGCTGAAAATGTCTATCAATATTTACTGGAGCCATGGAAAACCACGGCTGCGTTTCCATGCTAGTATCCTGGAGGGTGTTTGAAAACTTCAGGCCCCAGCTTGTGATCAAAGCTTCAAGCCTAATGCCAGATGGTTTGTTGTAACGCCGTTTAGTTTGATAGATTTCTCTCCATTTTGGCGTGAAGAGGTATTGCCACATGGGATGATGTGGGAGACTGCTGATTTTGGCTGCATAATTTAGTAGTAGAGTTTCACGCCTAAGGTGTAACGGCGGTTCATAGGCTTCGGTATACAGGCTTAAGATTGGTGATGTGCGAAAAGCCCCCAGTGCAACTCTTAATGCACTGTGATGTACAGGGTCAAGCCATTTCAATACACTTGGCCTGGCTGAGTCATATGCAGGAGACCCATAGTCTAACCGGGATCTGATTAGTGAGCGGTATAGATGTAACAGCACGTAACGATCTGCACCCCATGACATAGAAGAAATTACTCTGAGAAGATTTAGTTTTCTAAGACAACTTGTACGAATATGTTTTATATGTTCCAGGAAGTTTAATTTTTTATCAAATATTACACCAAGAAATCTAATACTAGGTTGGAAGGTAATACAATGAGAATCCAACTGAAGGTCTGGATCCGGATGTAAAGAACGTTTGTGACAGAAGTGTACAGCAGTCGTTTTTGGTTTAGAAAGCCGATATCCATTATTTTTGGCCCAAGAGACTATTTTGTTAATGGTGCTTTGTAGTTGTCTTTCAATAAGTCTCATATTTTGAGAATGACATGACATGGCAAGATCGTCAGCGTACAAGTATGCGTCAAACTGTGTTAGGTATGCACTTGGTAATAGAATCAATCCTAATGGCAAAGAGTGTGGCGCTCAACACTGATCCTTGGGGAACTCCCTCTTCTTGTACATATGCTCGAGATAATGAAGAGTGGAAACGGACTTGAAAGGATCTATTGCCTAGAAAGTTCTTAATAAATTTCGGGAGATGACCCCGAAGTCCAAATTTATGCAAGTCCTGAATAATCCCATATCGCCAAGTTGTATCGAAGGCCTTTTCGATGTCAACACATACCATAACTAGGTGTTCATTTCTCAAGAACGCATTCCGGATATTTGTTTCGGCCTTGATAATGAGATCAAGCGTACATCTTTTTCTCCGGAAACCATACTGACTTGGGCTTAAAATGTTTTGAGTCTCTAATAACCATGTCAGTCTGGCGTTAATTATTTTTTCCAATGTTTTTCCCAGACAACTGGTTAGAGAAATAGGCTGGTAATTTTTGGGATCTGTTTGGTCTTTTCCCGGTTTCGGGAAAGCTAGCACATAAGAATGGCACCAGCTAGCAGGATAATACTCCTCTAAGAAAATTCTGTTATACAGTTGTAAGAGTACAGTTAATGATTCCTCACTTAGATGACAGATCATCGTGTAATAAATCCCGTCAGGACCTGGAGCACTGTTTTTCACTCGTGCAAGTGCATTACGCAATTCATTCATGGTCAGAGGCAGATTATAAGAATGAAGGATGGCAGTATTAAAATTTAGTTTGTATTTTTCTGTCTGGGATTTTAGCAATTGGAATGCAGGTTCATATGTGGCAACAGCTGAAAGCGTTTCAAACGTAGTACCTAAGGCATTGGCAATTTCTGTAGGTTCAGAGATTTCTTTCCCTTTCACAAGTAGAATAGGAGAAGTTGTCTGTGAGTATTTACCATTAATTCTTTTGATTTTTTTCCATATTGTAGAAGTATCCGTGGATCTGTTTATGGTGGAGGCATAATGCGCCCATGCTTCTTTTTTACTCTCCCGTCTTATGTGACGAGCTTTAGCTCTGACACCTTAAACTGTAGGAGGTTAGCTGTGGTTGGATGTTTTCGAAAAATATTCCAATATTTGTTCCTTTCTTTTTTAGCACTGTTGCATGCTTCGTTCCACCACATTTTTGGATGAAGCCGGATTTTGGATGATGATTTTGGTATAGCAGTCTCGGATGCTTTCATTATTGTATCTGTAATGTAGCTTACTGCAGAGTCAATTGTGTGGGTTGCTATGAAGACAGCATCTAAGTGAGCTATTTCTTGGTATTTAATCCAGTTCGCCTTAGCAAATTTCCAGGTTGTCCTAATGTTACTCTGAGGAGTAGAACTTATACAGAAAGTACAGATGATAGGAAAGTGATCGCTACCGCGAGGGTTATTAGTAACGGTCCAGTCTATGAGAGGAAATATCACTGGAGAGCATATTGAAAGATCAATAGCAGAGGTTGAGCCAGATGGTAAATGCACGTATGTGTGAGCACCAGTGTTTAAAATTGTCAGGTTATGTTTGTCTAAAATTTTTTCAATTATCTGTCCTCTGGAGTCAAGATGTTGAGAACCCCATAGCGGGTGATGGCCATTCCAGTCACCCATAATACAAAAGGGGGCAGGTAGTTGCATTACTAAATTATCTAAATCAGCAAAGGTGCATGTATGATTTGGTGATAGATACAATGAAACTAATGTTATTGTGATTCCGAAGGTGACACGGACAGCAATAGCCTCTAAAGATGTTTGCAGGGGGATAGGTCTAGAAGGCACCGAAGAGTTCACTATGAGTGCTACTCCTCCATGAGCTAAATTAGAAGAGTTTCTATCTTTTCTATACATATTGTAATTCTTAATTTTCATAGATATTGCATTTGTGAGATTTGTCTCTTGAATGCATAGTGCAACAGGCTTGGATTCAGATAGGAGATCGTAAAAATCGTCAAAATTAGCACGGAGCCCACGACAATTCCATTGAATAATTGTATCCATTGTTTGGTTTTAGCTAGTGTCTGCTAACTTCCGTGAGGTAGTTTGCTTACGCCTGTCAATTTTTCCTTTATCCTTCTTTGAGAAGACTGGTCTGCTTGTGTCAATGTCACCTTCTGGATGAATTTCAAGAAATGTGTCATCTTCATCCACTTTTTCATCAGTGTCCATGGTATCAGATCTGAATGTGTGCGTATCAGTTCTTTCAGAGCTCTTAGTTTGTACTTTCGGTTGCTGATTAAGATTCTTATCTGGAGGTATTGTTACCGGAGTATTTACTTCTTGGGTTGCATATTTGGATGGAGATTGTTCTTTTAATGAAGTAAGTATTGATTTCGCCCAACCAGATATAGAGATATTTGGAGGGACGGAGCAGTCAGTCTGAGTTGATATTGTGCGTAGCTGTTGAGTAACTGAGGCGTATGTAGATGATTTAGTAGGGATTGCAAAGTGTTTCTTTGCCTCTTGATATGAGACTTTGTTCTCTATTTTATATCTCTGAATGTTCTTCTCTCTTTTCCATTGGATACAGTCCTTAGAGAAGGCAGAATGATTTCCCTGGCAGTTAGGACATTTTTGGGTTTCATTATTACAGTCCGTATGTGTGTGTTCTTTTGAACCACAAGAAGCACAAGTGACTATACCTCTGCACAAAGTTTGCGAATGACCGAATTTTTGGCACTTAAAGCACCGAACTGGGTTGGGAATGTACGGTCGAACATGGCATCTGAGATATCCAGCTTTTATAGTTGCGGGGAGATTTGGTGACTTAAATGTCAATATGACTGTTCGTGTAGGGACAGGCTCTCCATCTTTTTTGATGACAATTCGTTTTGCCTGGACTACATTTTGGTTACTTAATTCGGAGACAAGTTCATCCTCTGATACATTTAGAAGATCCCATTCAGATATTACCCCTTTAGAGGAGTTCAAGGTGGCATGTGGGGTAACCTTTGTGGGAATTCCACCAAAGGTAGATATTTTCAAGAGTCTTTGAGCATGTCTGTATTCACTCATCTCCACTAATAGGTCTCCAGATCTTAGTCGCCGGACCATTTTTGGAGGCCCAGCCACATTTTCGAAACATTTCTGAATCAAAAATGGGGAGAGTTTACTCAATGGTTGGTCTGTGGAGGAATGTAATATTAAGAAGAGAGGAGCAGAAAACTCTGTCCCTTCTTTTTTTTGTCTCTTAGCATGGGATTTATTCAAATTATCATGGTCGTCATGTCTACTTGAATCTGGATCAAGAGATCCATAGTAGGACTGTTTTGTGTTGTCCATAGTTGCTCCTTTTAGTCCCGGGAGAGTGGATTTCTCCTCCCAGGCTTCCAGCCCCGCCACGTGGAGGCAGGAGCGGTGCCACCAGTGACCAAGCGATAAGGTTGTTAGTGTTAGTGCGTTAGTAGATTAGTTTTATATACAAGAAGAAAGGTGGCTTTCCTTTCTGTTGAGTAAGCTGACTTCTTTACTTTAGAAGAGCAAAATTATATAACTTTGGAAATAAGAAACTAACGTTCAACTACAATCAATCGCTCTTTTAAGAAAATCGCTTTCAAATCACTATAGAATCGCTTTAGTCACTCGCTTGGCACTCGGGGCCCACTTAGGAGGAGTCTCTCCCAAAAGCAAATGCAGATGAGTTGGGTGTGAATGACCGATGCGAAGCCTTGCCAGAATTACTGCTTGTCGCCTGTTTCTTCTAAAACTAGATGTCCACAGTTGGGGCGCTTTTTTTATCTGGAACAGTTTATTATTGGTTTGAGATTGCCAGAGATCAGACCATTGTTTCCAACATGTTTTTTTAATAATGGATTTATAGTCTGTGTATGGAGCTTTCAGCTGACTGTAAGATCCAGAGTCGGGATGTTTAGCAGCCTCATCTGCACAATCATTACCTTGGATGCCAACATGACCAGGAATCCAGCAGAAGGTAACCTTGTAGTTGGCTGTTTGATGGTAAGATAATTTAGACCGGATCTCTTTAAGAACGGGATGAGAGGGAGGAAAGGTAGATTGAAAGGCAT
Organism: Mastigoproctus giganteus; assembly: GCF_048544385.1. Lineage (NCBI taxonomy): Eukaryota > Metazoa > Arthropoda > Arachnida > Uropygi > Thelyphonidae > Mastigoproctus > Mastigoproctus giganteus. The sequence continues at coordinate 848,240 of NW_028328294.1, read as the reverse complement.
TGATTGCACTTAAAGAGTCTGTATATATCAAAGATTGTTTGATATGATATTTGTTTATGTTATCCAGAGCCAGTTTTATTGCAAATAATTCTGCAGTATAGATACTGCATTCGGAGGGAAGAGAGGCAGCTGTTATGAAAGTGGCGGAAACTGCTGCTGCACCAACAGCCGTATCTGTTTTGGAGCCGTCAGTATAGATATGAACTTTCTCTGAGTTTTCCAAAGAATGCAGTTTATGTAGCTGTTGAATGTTGGTATTTGCCAGGGAGGATTTTCCTCATCTTGAGAAGAAATTGTCACAGAGAGGTATGAATTCAGTCCAGGGAGGTTCAGGAGTGGCAAGGTCTTGGAATATATTCTTAAAGTTAATTTTCCAACTAATCATGAGTTCTTGCAGTCGAATCCCTGCGGGGCGGTTTTCATTAGGTTTATTGTGATATAGCAGGGTGTGTTGAGGATCAAACAGATACTGCCAGCTGGGGTGGGCTGGATTACTTCCAATCTTTGCTGCATAATTTAACAATAACATTTTTCTCCTGAGATGCAGAGGGGATTCGTTTGCCTCAATATACAGGCTGTGAACCGGAGATGTTCTGAAGGCTCCAACAGCTATTCTAAGGGCACTATGCTGGATGGTGTTCAGACGTAATAGAGAACTTTTCCTGGCGGAGTCGTAGATAGGTGCTCCATAATCTAAGCGCGATCTTATTAAAGCTCTATAGAGGTGTAGGAGAGAGCTTCTGTCAGCACCCCAGGACATAGCAGAGACAGCTCTTAGGATATTAAGTTTTTTAAGACAAGTATTCCGGAGGTATGCCATATGGGAAGCGAAGTTAAGTTTGTTATCTAAATGTAAACCCAACAGACGGAAATTGGTAGTGACAGGAATGAGGCTGTTATTTAAAAATATTTCTGGATCCGGATGTAGTTTCCGTTTTTTACAGAAATGAATAGCAGCAGACTTCTTTTCTGCTAGGGAATAACCGTTCCGCAATGCCCATGATTCTATTCTAGCTATAGCAATTTGAAGTTGCCTTTCAATGGTGTTCATAGTCTGGGATTGAGTAGAGATAATGAGGTCATCGGCGAACATGTACGATTGTACTGTATTTGGTACATCCCTTGTCATGTTGGTGATTCTTATTGCAAATAACGTTGGACTCAGAATGGAACCCTGTGGTACACCTTCCTCTTGTTCAAATGTTTTAGATAAATTATTCATGTATCTGACCTGAAAAGTTCTATGGCATAGGAAGCTTTGAATAAATTGGGGTAGATGACCTCTCAAGCCGAAAGAATGAAGATCTTGTAGAACACCATATCGCCAGGTGGTATCGAAGGCTTTCTGAATATCTAGATTAATCATGACCAGATGCTGTCCCCTTATGAAGGCATTCCGTATATTTGACTCTGCTTTTATCATTACGTCTAAGGTGGAACGATTTTTTCGGAACCCGTACTGATTACTATTTAGCAAGTTGTTTGTTTCCAGGAACCAGATTAAACGCCGGTGAACCATTTTTTCCAGGACTTTGCCTAAACAATTGGTCAGTGAAATTGGCCTATAATTATGTGGAAAGGTACGATCCTTTCCGGGCTTTGGGAAGGCTAGAACTATTGAGTGACACCAGGAGATGGGGTAAGCATTTTCTAAGAATATTCGGTTGTAATAGTTTAACAGTGATCTTTTTGCTCTGTCGTTCAGTTGTTTCAGCATTATATAGTAGATCCCATCTGGGCCAGCAGCGCTATTTGATGTTTTATTGAGCGCTCCAAAAAGCTCTGTTAATGTGAATGGTTGGTTATATGGATGTGAAACTCTGGTGGAGAAATTAATCTTATGCTGCTCTGCAGTTTTTTTAATTTGCTGAAAGGCTGGTTTGTAGGAGGCTATTGCTGATATACTGGCGAATGATTCCGCTAAGGCATTTGCTATTTCTCCCGGGGATGACAACTCTTTCCCTTCCCAGTTTAGTATTGTAGCTGGGGACTGAATGTATTTGCCATTAAGCATTTGTATTTTCCTCCAGATAATTCTGCTGTCTGTATCCTTGTTTATGCTCGAGGAAAAGCTGATCCAGGCATCTTTCTTTGCTTTTCGTCTTATTTGGCGGAACTTGGCTTTCAGTCTTTTGAAGTTAATTAGATTGGTAGTTGTGGGAAATTTACGAAATAAATTCCAAGCTCTATTTTTGTACTGTTTGGCGTGTGTACAATCATGATTCCACCAGTAATTACTATGTTTCCGTTTCCCTGAGAAAGATTTTGGTATTGCAGAGGTAGCAGCTCGTAATATTTGATTAGTTACATGTTCTGTGACATTGTCTATGGGTTGAGATTGGATTATTTTGTTGTCTAACTGCACATGAGAGGCATATTCATACCAGTGTGCCCTACGAAATTTCCAAGAGGAACGACGTAGTGAAGGAGAGTTTACCCGTGTTTGCAGCTTGCAGAGAATCGGAAGGTGGTCACTGTTTAGTGGATTTTCAAGAACCGACCACTCCATAATACTATATAAGGAAGGAGAACAGATTGATAGGTCTATTGCACTCATGGATCCTGTAGAAAAATGAATATAGGTAGGTTCACCAGTGTTCAGAAGGGTAAGTTGATAAGAGTCCAGAAGGGATTCTATTAACTTGCCTCTCTTGTCAATTGTTAGAGATCCCCACATCGGATGATGAGCATTAAAATCTCCAAGTAAGCAGAAAGGAGACGGTAGCTGTTCTATTAGATTTTCTAGGTCATCTGAAGAAAATGAGAAATTAGGAGGAATATATATAGATGCTATTGTAAGAGTGATGCCAATGTCAATGCGCACTGCCACTACTTCAAAGGGAGACTGAAGAGCAATATGTTTCGATGGTACGTTGTTTCTTATAAGAACCGCCACTCCTCCATGGGCTGGAGAGTCGATACTTCTATCTCTTCTAAAGATAGAGTAATCTTTTATAGTAGGACAAACTTGTGAATTTAAATAAGTTTCCTGAAGGGATATGGCTGCTGGATCATAACGGTGGATGAGATCACATATATCATCTTTTGTACTGCGAAACCCTCTACAATTCCATTGAAGAATTCTTTCCATTAAGCGGTTTTGTTGGTTGTTTTTGTTTCTGACTGCTTTTTAGTTGTGACTTGTTTACATCGATCCGATTTTCCTTTGTCTTTCTTTGGAAAGTAGGGGCGTGTTACGTCCATCTCATCAGTCGCATGAAGTTCTAATATGGCCTCTTCGGAGTCATTGTGCTGGTCAATATCCATTCTGCTTGGATTTGGTGGTTTCAGTACCATGGTTTCTGTCACTTTTTGTTTTGCTGTTGGGTTTACATTAGCTGGAATGGTAATTGGGGTATTACAGGCTTGTTCAGTTTTTTGTTGCGAAGGACACTGTTTGGGAGCAGAGAGAATGGAGCGTGCCCAATTAGCGATGGACATATTTGGGGGAACAGCAACATCTGTTTGTGTACCTATTGATTGAAATTGTTTAGCAGCCATTGCATATGTACGTGTTCGATCTGTTTTTAGTACTTGCCTTCTGGCTGTTGTTGTTGTTGTATTGGGGTTTTTTGGCACAAGGGCCTCTTGGGCCATATTGTGCCTATTCAGGATTTGTTTGTCACTTTGATCACAGTCTATCATACAGATTTATGTGCTTCAAATAATTAAACAGTTCCTCGAAATTTGCTTCATTGCCAAGAATATCAAATAACGTTAATGGTTCCTTTAAGTTGGACAGGGAGCTAAAGCTTGATTTTCTGACTGTTGAAAGTTGGGGACATTCTATGAGGATGTGTTTTATTGTGAGCTGCGACTGACAGAAGAAACACTGAGGAGGATTCTCTCCCATAAGCAAAAACAGGTGAGTTGGGTGCGAATGGCCGATGCGGAGCCTTGCTAGAATCACTTCTTGTCGCCTGCTTCTCCTGCAACTAGATGTCCACAGTTGTGGCTCTTTTTTTATCTGCAGTAATTTATTATTGGTTTGAGTTTTCCAAAGGAGAGACCATTGTTTCCTGCATGTTGTTTTAATGACAAATTTGTGATCGGTGTAGGGAACTTTTATTTGTCTGGAAGATCCAGCGTCGGGATGCTTTGCAGCAGCATCCGCATGTTCATTGCCTGAGATGCCAACATGACCAGGGATCCAGCAGAAGGTAACCTTCTGATTGACTGTTTGATAGTGAAATAACTTAGATCGGATCTCTTTAAGAATGGGGTGAGAGGGACAAAAAGTAGATTGAATGGCAGTGATAGCGCTTAAGGAGTCTGAATATATCAAGGATTCCTTGATATGGTACTTGTTTATATTATCTAGAGCCAGTTTTATTGCGAATAATTCTGCAGTATAAATACTGCATTCAGTGGGAAGAGAAACAGCTACTGAGAAGTTGGAGGAGACTGCTGCAGCACCTACGGCTGTATCCGTTTTGGAGCCATCAGTATAGATATGTACTTTTGCTGAGTTTTCCAAGGAATGCGATTTATGGAGCTGTTGAAAATTTGTATTAGCCAGGGATGTCTTCCCCCATCTTAAAAAGAAATTGTCACAGAGAGGTACGAATTCAGTCCAGGGAGGTTCGGGAGTACCAAGGTCTTGGAAGACATTATGAAAATTAATGTTCCAACTGATCATGAGCTCTTGCAGTCGAAGCCCTGCTGGGCGATTCTCATTAGGTTTATTTTGATATAGCATGGTGTATTTAGGGTCGAACAAGTGCTGCCAGCTAGGATGTGATGGAATACTCTTAATCTTTAGTGCATAGTTACATAATAAGGATTTTCTCCTTAGGTGCAGTGGAGGTTCATTTGCCTCAATATACAGGCTGTGGATCGGAGATGTTCTAAAGGCTCCCATTGCCTTCTGGCCTCTGAATATGTCACTTTATTTTCAACTTTATATTTCTGGATTGTTTTTCCTTGCTTCCAAAGTTCGCAACTTTTGGAAAAAGCTGGGTGATCACCCTTACAGTTTGGGCAAACAGAAGTCGTAGCAGTGCATTCAGTTTGATTGTGCTCCTTCGATCCACAAATTGGACATACTGACTCACCTCGACATGCAGTTTGGGAGTGTCCGTATTTTTGGCACTTGTAGCACCTGATTGGGTTTGGGATGTAAGGCCGGACACGGCAATGGAGATAGCCTGCTTTAACAGATGATGGTAGGATGGGAGAGCTGAAAGTATTGGTATTGGTATTGGTATTGGTGTTTAAAGGCACAAGGGCAACTAAGGCCAAAATGTGCCAGGTCCTACATTATTATTCTAAGGTAATATAATATGTTCTATTTTGGCATCATAGGAATTCATATATATGTATTTCCTTCAGTAATGTATAGAGTGTAGCTAGGTTAGCACTATTGCCAATCATGTGGTTAAGCGATAACGGTTCTTGTAGTTGTGATTGAGAATGGAAAATTCTTCTGAAAGGAGAATAGTGAGGGCAATCTAAAAGTATATGCTTGACTGTAAGCGGTAGTGAACAATGCGTGCATCGAGGTGGGTCATCCCCCATAAGTAGAAACATATGGGTTAGATGAGTATGTCCAATCCTTAGTCTTGCTAGAACAACTTCTTCCTGTCTATTTTGTCTAAGGCTGGAAATCCATAACGCAGGTTCTTTTTTGATTTGGAGCAACTTGTTATTACTTTGTGTCTTCCATATTTCTGACCACTGAAACATATAGACTTTTTTTATATACTTCAAGTAATCTCTATATGGTACTTTATAATTTGCTGGTGTTGTACTGTTTGGATTTTTGGCTGCCTGATCTGCTCTCTCATTGCCTAAGATACCAGAATGCCCTGGGATCCAGCAGAATTTCACTTTATGATTCCTACTTCGTAGGTGGTTTAAGTAGCAAATGATTTGTTTTTCGATTGGTTGTGATATTGAAAACTGATTACCCAAAGCAGACACTGCACTCAAAGAATCAGTGTATATTATACTGCTAGTATTGTGGATAGTGTTAATATTCTGTAAGGCTAGTTTAATTGCATATAACTCAGCAGTGTAACTGCTACATTCAACTGGTAGTGATATGGAGACTGTAAAAGATGGAAAGACAGCTGCGGCACCAACTGTAGAATCTGTTTTTGAGCCATCTGTATATATTTGGTAGCTTTGTATATTGTTGAGGGTATGTTCTTTATGTAGTTGTTTGATATTTTCATCTGCCAGGGAGTTCTTTCCCCATTGCTGAAAGTGCGTATCACAGTGAGGGAGATTTACAGACCAGGGTGGATCAGGAATATCGCTTTCTTTAAGTATGTTATCAAAATCAATATTCCAGGTGTGAAGCAAATCTTTTAGTCTCATGCCAGTTGGTCTATTTTCATTCGGTTTACTGTTATAGAACGTTGTCCACTCAGGGTTGGAAAGCAACGGTCGAACGGGATGGTCTGGAAGGCTCTGAATTTTAGCTCCATAATTTAGAAGCAACATTTTCCTTCGAAGGTGAAGTGGAGGTTCGTGTGCCTCTACATACAGACTCTGAACAGGGGATGTTCTAAATGCGCCCAGAGCAGTTCGAAGGGCACTGTGTTGGATGGTATTAAGTCTGATTAATGCGCTTTTCCTAGCTGAATCATATACAATAGCACCGTAGTCTAAACGAGATCTGATAATAGCACGATACAAATGTAATAGAGTGTACCTATCAGCTCCCCATGTCATAGCAGAAATGGACCTAAGTATATTAAGTTTCTTTAGACAGACAGTTCGGAGGTGTGTGATATGTGAAATAAAGTTCAGTTTGGTGTCCAATATTAGGCCTAAAAAACGGAAATTACTGGTGAGAGGGATCAAATGGTTTTTTAATCTGAGTTCTGGTTCTGGGTGTAGCTTACGTTTTTTGCAAAAGTGAACTGCAATTGTTTTTTGGTCTGATAAACGATATCCATTCTGCATTGCCCATGCCTCCAACTTATTTATAGAGAGTTGCAGCTGTCTTTCAATGGTATGCATATTTTTGGAACGGCAAGATATAGTTAGATCATCAGCATACATATATAGTTCTACAGTATTTGGGATGTTGTGTGTTATGGTGTTCAGTCTAAGTGAAAAAAGGGTAGAGCTCAGTACTGATCCTTGCGGGATACCTTCTTCTTGAGTGTAAGACCGGGAAAGTACAGATTGATAGCGGACCTGAAAGGTTCTGTGTTGAAGAAAATTTTTAACGAATTCTGGTAAGTGCCCTCGCAATCCTATGGAATGAAGCTCTCTCAATATGCCGTATCTCCAGGTAGTGTCGAAAGCCTTTTCTATATCGAGACTTACCATTACAAGATGTTCATTTTTGACGTAAGCATTGCGGATGTTAGTCTCGGCTTTCACCATTAGATCTAAAGTGGATCTGTTTTGTCGGAAACCAAACTGATTGTTGTTCATCAGTTGTTTAGTTTCAAGAGCCCAGGTAAGCCGTCTGTGTATCATTCTTTCTAGGATTTTACTTAGGCAGCTAGTTAGAGAAATAGGTCGGTAATTTTCTGGAAATGTGTGATCTTTTCCTGGTTTAGGAAAGGCCAAAATGATGGAATGATGCCAGGAAGATGGATACGTACCCTCAAGAAAAATCCGATTATAGAACATTAATAGTAAATTCAAGGCTGTACTGTTTATATGTTCCAGCATTACATAATATATACCATCAGGTCCAGCTGCACTGTTAGGTGATCTTTTTAATGCTGTTTGCAGTTCAAATAGGTTAAACGGTTGATTATAGCCAATATATTGGGAAGTATGGAAATTTATTTTGTACCTTTCTGCTGAAGCTTTGATTTTAAGAAAGGAGTTGCTATATGCTGACGTGGCAGATGTTTGGTAAAAACTCTCTGCAAGGACGTTAGCTATTTCTTGACAGGAAGAAATTTCCTGTCCATTTTTGATTAAAATGGGAGAAGGAAGAGGTGGATATTTCCCATTTAATTGCCGAATTTTTTTCCAGATGAGACGACTGCTAGTATCTTTTGTAATAGTGGAGGCAAACTGTATCCACGATTCCTTTTTGGCTTTTCTTCTAACTTGCCTAGCTTTTGACTTTAGTCGTTTATACTGAATTAGGTTGTTGGTAGTTGGGAACTTCCGGAACAGGTTCCAAGCTTTATTTTTTTCCCTTTTGGCATTGGTACAAGTTTCATTCCACCAGTGTTTAAGGTTTTTGTGTTTAAATGTGGAGGCTTGAGGTATTGCTTCGGAGGCAGTGGTCAGTATTTGTTTGGTAATATGCTCTGTGGCATCATCAATGGATTGTAGTTTGATCAATTGGCTATCAAAAGAAAGACGGGTTGAAAACTTTTTCCAATCTGCTCTGGAGAATTTCCATTTTGAGCGATTATCAGGATGTGATGTTTGAAGCGTTTGGATTCTGCATATGATTGGAAAGTGATCACTGTTGTGTGGGTCGTTTAATACTGTCCATTCTATACTAGGGTATAATATGGGGGAACAGAGAGTTAAATCAATTGCTGACATAGATCCAGAGGGAAGGTGAGTATAAGTATTTTCACCAGTGTTCAGTAATGTTATATTCAGTTGGTCTAGTATAGTCTCGATCAAGTGTCCTCTACTGTCCATGTGGTCTGATCCCCACAATGGATGATGCGCGTTGAAATCACCAAAGATACAAAAAGGTGGTGGTATCTGTCTTATAAGGTCTTCTAGTTCTTTAAACGTGCACATCTTGTTAGGTGGAAGGTACAGAGATACTAGAGTTAGAATTTGCCCAACTGATACACGTACGGCAATGGCTTCTAAGTGGGTTTGAAGCGGAATTTTTCTAGATGGTATTTTACAGTCAACTAGAATCGCGACGCCTCCGCGTGCGGATAATGAGGAGTTTCTATCTTTTCTGTAAAATGTAAAATTTCTGATTGATGGAATGACTTGTGGAGTTAGATTAGTCTCTTGTATGCAAACGGCTATAGGACCATATCGGGATATTAAATCATAGATGTCATCGGTATTGCTGCGTAAACCTCTACAATTCCATTGAACAATGTTCTGCATTATCGGGGTTTGAGGAGGGAAGGCGAGTCTGTCTGTTTCTTGTGAGTGGGTTGCTTTTGACGGTCGTATTTCATTTTATCTTTTCTAGGAAAATTGGGACGTCCGGAATCTGTACCCTCTTCTACGTCATCAGTTTGACCTGATGTAAATCCAGTCTCCATATCATCTTCTGCATGAAGATCAAGTACTGTTTCATCGTGTGTAGTTATATTTTCAGAGTCCATTCTATTTGAGTTTGCCTTTTGTGATTCACTGGCTTGTTGCCTTCGTGATTTATTTGACATTTTATCACATGATTTTATTTTAGGCGGAACTGTGATAGGGGTATTGCTTATTTCATCAACTACAACGGGTTTGCTGGTAGGTTGAGGTATTGATAGCACCGATCGTGCCCACTCTGCAATGGATGTATTGGGCGGAATTGATACATCAGTTTGGGTTGAAACAGCTTGGCATTTTAGTGTAATGGCAGCGTACGTGGTTTTTGGGATAGTTGACTTTATTTGCTTTCTTGCTTCTTGATATGTGACCTTATTCTCTGTCTTGTACTTTTGTATTCTTTTTTCAATTTTCCAGAGTTCGCATGATTTTGAGTATGCTGGATGGTCATTCTTGCAATTTGGACATTCCGGAGCCTTTGCAGTGCACTCTGTTTGTGAATGGTTTTTTGACCCGCAGTTAGGACAAGTATTTTCGCCTCTACATGTTGTTTGGGAGTGACCAAACTTCTGGCACTTGAAACATCTTAAAGGGTTTGGAATGTATGGGCGGATACGGCAGTTTAGGTAGCCTGCTTTAACTGAGGTCGGCAAATTTGGTGTACTAAAGGTCAGTATAATATTACGTGTGGGAACAAGATTGTCATCCTTCTTTATCATAATTCTTCTTGCTTGAGTTACTTTCTGTTCTGCTAGTTCCACGACTATCTCCTCTTCAGTTACGTTCAACAAATCCCACTCACTTATTACTCCTTTTGAGGAGTTCAAGGTGTTATGTGGTGAGACTTTGATTGGGATTCCGCTTATAGATGTCATTTTTAATAAAAATTCTGAATGCCTTGCTTGAGTGGTCTCAATTAAGAGATCTCCTGATTGGAGCCTTTTCACCATTTTCGGTGTACCTGCTGCATTCTCCAGACATCTCTGGATGACAAAGGGAGAGAGTCTGCTTAGCGGCTGAGTCGATAAAGAATGTAAAATCAGAAAAGCTGGTGGTTCTGATTTGTTACAGTCTTTTTTCATTCTTTTTGCCAGATTGGAATCGTCTTCCATTCTTCGAGTCTCAGTATGTTGAGAGCCTGTCGGCTCTAGTGGTGGACATGTATCACAGTCCATTGCTGCTCCTTTTAGCCCTGGGAGTGAGCGCTTTTCCTCCCAGACTTCCAGCCCCGCCACGTGGAGGCAGGAGCGGTGCCACCTAGTGGCCAAGCGGTTGGAGAGGTTAGTTTGTTAGTGCAAAAAATTAATAAATATACTAGGAAAAGAAAGGTAATTTTCCTTTCTGGGTTCTTACTTAGGATCTGTTAAGTACAGAACCACTTACAAAGAAATGAGTAGGAGAAAAGCACTGGAAAGAAAAATATAACTAAATCACTGGGAAAGAGCACTATATATCGCTTTGGAAAATCGCTTGGACACTATCGCTTGGCACTCGGGGCCGAGCTGAAAGTAAGAATTATGCTCCTAGTGGGAACAAGCACACCATCTTTCCGAGTCATAATTCTCCTTGCTTGTATGACTTTTTGTTTACCTAGCTCTTGAACTATCTCCTCCTCTGATACAGTTAGCAAGTCCCATTCTGCGATTACTCCCTTCGAGGAGTTTAAGGTGGCATGGGGAGTAACTTTTATTGGTTGTCCGCCAAAAGTAGTCATCTTTAGTAATTTTTCGGAATGCTGTGGTTTCATAGTCTCTACAAGAAGGTCTCCAGACTGGAGCCGCTTTACTGTTTTTGGTGAGCCTGCAGCAGACTCGATGCATTTTTGAATAAGGAATGGGGACAGTTTACTCAGAGGCAGCTCTGATAGAGAGTGTAGTATGAGGAAAGCTGGTATTTCCTCTTGTGGGGTTGTTTTCAACCTCTTTGGTTGAGAATAGTCATTTTCGGTGTCTTTTTCTAGTCTTGAGCTCGATGGCTCTAAAGGTGGAAAAGAATTGTTTTCCATCTTTGCTCCTTTCAGCCCCGGGAGAGTGGATTTCTTCTCCCAGGTTACCGGCCCCGCCACGGGGAGGCAGGAGCAGTGCCGCTAGAGTGACCAAGCGGTATAAGGGTTAATGCGTTAGTTGAAAGAGAAAAAAAGAAAGGTGAATTTCCTTCCTGTAACTTAGTTACAATTCGTAATACTAAGTTAATAAATAATTAATGGGAACGTAAGAAAACTTTTACAAATGAAAATAACTGTAGCTTTGACAAAAACGCTCTAGAAATCACTCAGGGAATCGCTTGATCACTATAACGCTTGGCACCCGGGGCCAAACCCATACACATATTGATGGATTGATTGATTGGTTTGGTTTTTTATGGCGCATTGGCAGCTGTGGCCATAATGCGCCAAGACTAGGTAATATTTAAAAAGTTTAAATTCTCGGTGACCTAATTAGTAAGGCCACCATGTCGAAATATATAATAATGTAACAAAAGCATAAATTAAATACAATTAAAAACTTTTATTAATTTAAAATAGCTAAAAACAGCAGACACATTGTCATTGTCAGATAAAATCTGACTAAGTGTATACGGCTCAGTCAGATGGTTAAAAGCGGTAAAACGGCATATTGATGGAAAGAACCTGTTTGTTTGAGGATGTTGTTGTTGTTGTTGTTTATGGTGTTTTACGTGCAATGGCTACTTAGGCCATATTGCACTTAGAAAAGTGGTTCATACTGCCTGTTTGTTTCATGTAGAAGCAATTAGAAACGGCTATACATTCCTATTTGTTTTAGGAAGGAGAAGAATTCTGCGATGTTTGATTTTTCGCCTATGATATGGCTAAGTGACAATGGTTTTGATTTTGATTTGATTTGATTTTTAATGGCGCATTGGCAGCTAAGGCGATAATGCGCCAAGACAAATTTAAAATCTTGTTAAACATTTTGGTAGCAAAGGCTACCACGTCAAACAATTAATTATTATGTTTAAAAAGGTATAAAAGTAAAAGCATAAAAAACTTAGATCTTTGTATAAACATTAAAAAATTGTAAAAAGTTAAAAACGTCACACATATTCTGTCTGTCACCTATAATCTGACTGAGTGTAAATGGCTCAGTCAAATTATTAAAAGTGGTAAAATACAAGCGTCGGGCTTCTATAAAAACAGGACATTCTATTAAAATATGACGAACGGTTAAAATAACATTACAGAGATCGCACATAGGTGGGTCATCCGCCCTCAGCAAGTAGGAATGCGTTAGATGACTATGACCTATGCGGAGCCGAGCAAGAACAACTTCCTCTCTTCGGTCCCTGCGTAGACTGGACTGCCATTGCGCAATTACAGGCTTAATACGATGTAATTTATTTGTGGCCTATCCGTGCCAAGAATCTTGCCATTGGGAGAGTAATTTAGAACGTATTATTTGCCTGTAGTCTGTATAGGGGACTGACAGGCAATGGTTATCCAGGGAAACAGCCGATTTTGCAGCCGTATCAGCTAATTCATTTCCCCGGATCCCAACGTGGCTTGGGATCCAGCAAAAGCGAATATCAAATTCTAATTCCAAGAGAGGAAGAAGAATCTGCCGGATCCTGGACAGGATCGGATGAGGATTAAACCTCACCGACACTAGAGCCTGTAACACGCTCAAGGAATCACAATAAATCATATACCTTTGGTAGTCGCTATTTTTAATGTGATATAGGGCTGTTTCTATTCCACGCAACTCTGCAGTATAAATGCTAGTTTCTTGTGGGATCTGATTGGATAAAGTTTTGTTAGGGAACACGACAGCATATCCCACATAGCTTTCTAACTTTGAGCCGTCTGTATAGACTGGCAGAAAGTCAGAATACTGCTGTCTATGTGATGCAAAGAGTTGCTGGTAGACAGATGGCGGTGTAGCAGCCTTCTCCCAGATCTTAAGGGAGAAGTCACAAGGTGGAGAATAAGCATGCCAGGGTGGAAAGAATTGCCTTGGTGATTGGGCAACATTGTCTACCGTCAAGTTCAGCTCATTCAGCAGCCCTTGAATGCGAATACCAAAAGGTTTGTTGGCAGTCCGACGGGAGTTGTAGAGGTTTTCCCAGCGCGGCTCAAAAACGGATGGCCACGTGGGATGATCGGGCAGGGACTTCAATTTGAAAGCGTACTGTAAGGACAACTGCTTACGTCGAAGAGACAGAGATGGTTCATTTGCTTCAACGTAAAGGCTTTGGACAGGAGATGTGCGAAATGCTCCAGTGGCTGTCCGGATGGCTTGATGGTGGATTGGATCTAACCACCGAAGTGCACTATCTCTAGCAGAACCGTAAACCTGAGACCCATAGTCGAGTTTGGAACGGACAAGTGCCCGGTAGAGACGAAGAAGGGTAGTACGATCTGCGCCCCATGAGGTTGACGAAAGGGCACGAAGGATGTTAAGCCCTTTTACACACCTTGTCCTAAGCTGGCGAATGTGTTTTAAAAATGTCAGCTTCTTGTCGAAAATAAGTCCCAGGAATTTGAATTCTGCTACAACTGGAATGTTATTTTGCCCAAGCCTTAATTCTGGGTCAGGATGAAGATTACGTTTGCGACAGAAATGCACACAAACAGTCTTCTGTGATGAAAATCTGAACCCATTAGCCAAAGACCAAGCTGTAAGATGGTCAATGGTTTTCTGCAGTTGCCTTTCAATGACCCTCATATTGCATGAATTGCAAAATATGGCAAAGTCGTCTACATAGAGGGCATTGTTTACAGTGGGTGGAAGTTGTTCTGTGATAGAGTTTATTTTGATTGCGAAAAGCGTAACACTTAGAACGGATCCTTGTGGGACTCCCTCTTCCTGAGAGAAAACTCGAGAGAGGGTGGATCCTAAACGGACTTGAAACTGGCGATTCGAAAGAAAGTTTTTAATAAAAACAGGAAGGTTACCTCTAAGACCAAAGTTATAGAGGTCTTTTAAAATTCCAAATCGCCAGGCTGTGTCGTACGCTTTTTCAATATCAAAGAAAACTGCTACCAAATGCTTATTGATTGATTGATTTTGTGTTTATTGGCGCAAAAACAGCTAAGGTTATACTGCGCCATGAAACGATTAAAATATCAATAAAGATAAATTCTGGTAACCTTTAAAAAGGTTACCTCGTCAAATTGTTATTTATAAATGTGGGTATATATTAGTAGCTTTTAAAAATTTAAAAACTGCCGACACGTGGTCGTTGTCTGATAAAATCTGACTGAGTGTATAAGGCTCAGTCGAATGAGTAAAAGCGGTAAAATATATATTGCGAACATGGGTAAAATGAACGCAATCTATTAAAATATGCTTTATAGTTAAAACGGTGTCGCAAGACTCGCACATAGGAGGGTCATCCGCCCTCAGCAGAAAAGAATGTGTCAAATGACTGTGTCCTATGCGGAGTCGGGCAAGAACAACTTCCTCGCTCCGATTCCTGCGCAGACTAGACTGCCATATTTCTATTACAGGCTTTATTTGGTATAATTTATTTGTTCTCTGTCTGTGCCACAGTTCTTGCCAATGGGAATATATCTTGTTACGTATTATTTGCCTGTAGTCTGTATAGGGGACTGACAGGCAACAATTATGAGTGGGTGTTGCTGATTTGGCTGCAGCGTCAGCCAAATCATTTCCTTTTATCCCAATGTGGCTAGGAATCCAGCAGAAGCGGATATCAAACTTGTATTCATGAAGAGAATGTATCTTCTGCTGAACCCGACAAAGAACTGGATGAGAATTGTGTCTCAGAGATAATAAAGCCTGTAGTACACTGGAAGAGTCAGAATATATTATTGACCTTTGGAATTGACAAGTTCGAATGTGATCCAAGGCTAGCTCTATAGCATACAGCTCTGCAGTGTATATGCTGGATTCAGGAGGAATCTGCTGAGATATTATAGTGTCTGGAAAGACAGCAGCAGATCCTACGCACGATTCAGACTTCGAGCCGTCTGTGTAAACGGACAGGAAGTCTGAGTGCTCAGCTTGGTGTGCAGAGTAGAGCTTCTGGTAGACAGATGACGAGGTTTCAGACTTTACCCATTTCTTAAGGGAAAAGTCGCATGGTGGGGGATGAGCAAGCCAGGGTGGAAGAGTTTCTTTTGGTGTTTCTGCCACCTTGTCTACCATGATGTTAAACTCTCTGATTAGCTCTTGGACACGAATACCAAAAGGTCGGTTGGCAGTCTGACGGGTATTATACAAGTTTTCCCAACGTGGCTCGAAAACGGAAGCCCACGTAGGATGGTCTGGCAGGGATTTCAACTTTAAAGCATAGTTTAAAGACAACTGCTTACGTCGAAGGGATAACGATGGTTCGTTTGCTTCGACGTATAAGCTCTGGACAGGAGATGTTCGAAAAGCTCCAGTAGCGATACGGAGAGCCTGATGGTGGACAGGGTCCAGCCATCGGAGGGCACTATCTCTAGCTGAGGAGTATACCTGGGACCCGTAGTCTAATTTGGGGCGTACAAGTGCACGGTAAAGCCGTAGTAGGGTGCATCGATCTGCTCCCCAACGCGTTGAGGAGAGAGAGCGGAGAATATTGAGACCCCTCGTGCATTTTGTACGAAGTTGACGAATATGTTCGAGAAAGGTCAACTTTTTATCAAACACAAGTCCCAAGAATTTTGTGTCTGACACTACTGGAATAACATTTTGCCCGAGCCTTAATTCAGGTTCAGGATGAAGACTACGCTTGCGACAAAAGTGTACGCAAACGGTCTTCTCCGGCGAGAACCTGAAGCCATTGGCAAGTGCCCAGACATTCAGATTATCAATGGCTTTCTGCAGTTGTCTTTCAATAACCCTCATGTTGCACGACTGACAAAAAATGCTAAAGTCATCAACAAAGAGGGCACTGTTTACAGTTGGAGGAAGTTGTTCTATGATGGAATTGACTTTGATGGCAAAAAGCGTGACACTTAAGACTGATCCTTGTGGTACTCCCTCCTCTTGGCGAAAGGAGCGAGAGAGTGAGGATCCCATACGAACTTGGAAAGATCGATTGGCTAAAAAATTTTGAATAAAAAAGGGCAGATGCCCTCTTAGGCCTAGGCTATGTAAATCTTTTAAAATGCCAAATCTCCAAGTTGTGTCATACGCTTTCTCCATGTCAAAGAACACCGACACCAAGTGTTCGCGTTTTAGGAAAGCATCCCGGATGGATGCTTCCAATCTAATAAGATGGTCCAAAGTGGACCGGTTCCTTCGGAAGCCGCACTGGATTCTGGAGAGAAGGTCGTTTGATTCTAAGTACCATATTAAACGGGAATTAACCATTCTCTCCAGGATTTTGCACAGACAGCTAGTCAGAGCAATAGGACGATAATTGGTGGTGACCTTTGGATCCTTTCCTGGCTTAGGAAAGGCAAGAACGATTGCCTTTCGCCAGGAGTCCGGAAACTGCCCTTCAGTAAAGATTCTGTTATACAGAAGGAGCAGACAATCCATAGATTTTGGTGAAAGATGCTTAATCATTTCATAATGGATGCCATCTGGTCCAACGGCACTTGCTTTGGAAAGAGCGAGGGCTCTTTTCAATTCCAGAATAGTGAAATCCCCGTTGTAGGGATAAATGCCCTTAGTTTTAAAGTTAAGTGCCTGTTTTTCGATTTTATATTTCAGGACCAGGAACTCTGGGGAATACGAAGATGTTGCAGAGATGTTAGAGAATGTTTCCCCAAGAGCATTGGCTATTGCAGTTGGATCTGCAATAGCGCATCCATTATAATCTAGGATTGCAGAAGGTTGGGAGGTATATTTTCCCTTCATTTTCCGGATTTTATCCCAGACTACCTTAGAGTTGGTAGACTGG
Source organism: Mastigoproctus giganteus (assembly GCF_048544385.1). Classification (NCBI taxonomy): domain Eukaryota; kingdom Metazoa; phylum Arthropoda; class Arachnida; order Uropygi; family Thelyphonidae; genus Mastigoproctus; species Mastigoproctus giganteus. The sequence continues at coordinate 831,257 of NW_028328294.1, read as the reverse complement.
TTAACAGATGATGTAAAACGGATCCACGATTCCTTTTGACTGTGACGACGGATGTAGCGTGCTTTGGCTCGTGCACGTTTGAAGGCTATAAGGTTGTTCGTGGTAGGATATCGGCGAAATATCCCCCACGCTTTGTTTTGAGCCTTTTTTGCTGCTGTGCATTGTGAATTCCACCAAGGTTTAGGAAATGGTGGGAACCGGGCTGATGTTTTTGGGACAGCATTAGCAGCTGCTTGGACAACAGTTTCTGTGATGTACTTAACTGCATCATTGATAGGCTCTTGACTGACTGTACTAAGATCAAAATTTGCCTGATGTTGGAAGGCAGTCCAGTCAGCCTGATCAATCTTCCACCGCGGTAGCCTGAAGGGAAGACATGGTCTCCCACTGTGTAGCAAGGTTATCACGGGGAAGTGATCACTACCGTATGGATTCTCCTCCACTTCCCAGGTGAGTGAAGGTTGTAGAGAAGGGGAGCAGATAGAGAGATCAATGGCAGAAAAAGTACGGGTAGGCATGTGGAAAAAGGTGTTTGTTCCAGTATTTAGAAGGGAAAGGTCATTGTCATTGAGCATATGCTCTATGACTCGTCCCCTTCCATTGATGTTAGCACTACCCCACAGGGTGTTATGTCCATTAAAATCCCCAAGAAGTAAGAAAGGGGGAGGCAGCTGCGTTAGAAGATCATCAAGGTCTGCCTGGGAGATGTCAGTCCCAGGTGGCAAATAAATAGAGCAGACCGTTAATAGAAATCCCACTGTAAGGCGAATTGCAACAGCCTCTATGCTGGTTGTAATTAGCAAGGGCTGCACTGGGGTCTGGTTACCCACCAGGATAGCCACTCCCCCATGTACAGAGCCATCCGCAATTCTATCCTTTCGAAAAACTGTGATGTTGTGCATGGTGGGATCATCATTTGCCTTTAGATATGTCTCCTGCAAGCAAAAGCAAACTGGCTCGTGCTTTTGCAGGAGGGCCTTGATGTCATCTATATTTCGCCGGAATCCACGACAATTCCATTGTAGGAATTTAGCCATTATTTTGGCTTGGTGGGTCCATCAGGCGGCTTCCGAGGTGCTGAGGGCTTACTTTTATCAGTCTTGGATTTATCTTTTTTGGGGAAGAATGGACGCTGTCCCGTGTCCATTTCCTCCTCCGCAAAGAGTTCCAAGACTGAATCTTCGGGTACCTCCTTCTGCTCGACATCCATCTTTTCTTGGATACTAGGAGGGACTTCCCCTTTCGTATTCTTTTCTTTCATAATTACCTTTGGAACTTGTGGAGCATTAGGAGGTACCGATATAGGAGTGGCAGCTGATTGGTCCTTTTGTGCAGGTTTTTGAGAGCTTAAGAGATACCGCGCGATGGGAGTGAAAGACTCCTTGGGAGGAATGGTCATGTCCGTCTGAGTTCCGACGGAACATCTCCCTGCTACCTTCTGGGCGTAGGTAGGTTTGTTGATATTCAGGGGTTTGACCGATTTCCTTGCCTCCTGGTATGATATGTTAAGCTCTGCCTTCAGCCGTTGAATCTCTTTTTCTTCTTTCCACCTCTGGCATGCTCGTGAGTAGGCCGGGTGTTCGCCCTCACAATTAATACAGGTGGGTTTTGCGGCTGAACATGCTGATGTTTCGTGGTCCTTTGCACCGCATCGAGCGCATGCAAGGACTCCACGGCAGGCCATTTGGGAATGTCCATACTTTTGGCATTTAAAACACCGTAAAGGATTTGGTATGTATGGACGCACTGAACAGTTGATATATCCAGCTTTAATCTCATCAGGAGGTTTAGGAGTGTTAAAAGTCAGGATAACGCTCCTGGTTTTAACAATTTTTCCATCCCTTTGCGCAGTGATTCTCTTGACGGCAATGACTCCCTGTGGTTTTAATTCGGAGCAGATTTCCTCCTCGTATACGTCGAGAAGGTCCCACTCCGAAATGACACCTCTAGATGAATTGAGTGTTCTGTGTGGTGTCACTGTTATAGGGATTCCTCCGATTGATGTTGTTCGGAGTAGGTGTTCTGATTGCCTGTCATTTTTAGTTTCAATTAAGAGGTCTCCAGAACGGAGCCTCTTAACTGACTTAGGTGAACCTGCTAACCCATCCAACCCTTTTTGGATAAAGAAGGGTGACATTTTTCCAATCGGTTTTTCACTTGTTGAGTGCATGATTAAGAACCGAGGGATTGGCCCTGATGTTACTTCGGTTCGCTGCCTCTTTTTAGCAATACTGCTCTCTGTATCTGTGTCAATGTTTTCTGATAGGGACCGGGTTGGGGCCCCTGAAGGAGTATGTTTATCAGGATTCATAGAGATTTATAAATTTTTCAGTGCCCGGGCTCCCCACCCACCACGGAGCCCAAAGGGACGCCCACTACCCGGCATGCAATAAATGCGCTCGGGAGTGGGACGCCAGGGCTACCCAGACACCATACCCGCACCGCCACCAGCCTGAATCCTGTCCCTCGGACCATGAGGGTAGGGGCATGGCTTTGACACGGTTGACCCTCGCAGGCGAACCTACTAGCCGATTGATCCTAGCCGGGCCTTCCAGGACCACCCGTCTTGTCGAAGCAGGGGCCAAAGTGGTGTATTGAAGCTGGGCCCCTCAACCACCAGGATCCCCTTTTCCGAATTTCCACGGGTCGCAGCGCACGGCAAACACGCCGGATTCCATTGATGTAAGCCCGGAACCTAGGCTGTGGGCGTTGGATCCCAGTGATGCTAGTCTGGAAGTCCAGCAGCGTCACTGGGAGGTCCCCTCACCACGTACAGGTGCCCACGTCGAGGGGCTACCAAATGCTCGGATTTAATAAAAGCATCACGAATGGACGTTTCCAATCGGATTAAATGATCCAGAGTGGATCTATTTCTTCGGAAGCCGCACTGTGTCCTGGAAAGCAGACCATTTGTTTCTAAATACCATACGAGGCGTGCATTAACCATTCTTTCCAGGACTTTGCACAAACAGCTTGTCAGAGCGATAGGACGATAATTACTTGGATTGCTAGGATCCTTTCCTGGTTTTGGGAAGGCAAGAACGATTGCTTTCCGCCAGGAGTCCGGAAATTGTTTATTAAGAAAAATTCTGTTAAACAGAATTAAAAGGTGATCCTTACATTGTGGTGTGAGGTGTTTCACCATTTCGTAGTGGATGTCATCGGGCCCCACAGCACTTGCGTGCGTGAGAAAGAGTGCAGCATTTAACTCCTCCTGTGAAAAGGGCTTGTTATAGGATTCAAGCCCTTTTGAATAGAAGTTCAGGGGGTTTTTCTCATTTTTCTCTTTCAGGGCCAAAATCTCTGCGGGAAAAGATGTTATTGCAGATATTTTTGCAAATGTTTCCCCTAGAGTATTTGCTACTGCAGTTCGATCTGCAATTGGACATCCATTATACTCGAGGATCACAGAAGGGCATGGTGGATATTTTCCCTTCATTTTCCGGATCTTATCCCAGACTACTTTTGAGCTAGCAGCCTGAGTTATGGAAGATGTAAAACGAATCCAAGATTTCCTTTGGCTCTGACGTCGTACATAACGCGCTTTCGCACGTGCACGTTTAAATGTTATTAAATTTTCAGTTGTGGGATATCGGCGGAATATCCCCCAGGCTTTGTTTTGTGCTTTTTTTGCTGCTGTGCATTCGGAATTCCACCAAGGTTTCGGATAGAGTGGGAACCGGCTAGATGATTTTGGGATTGCAATTGCAGCTGCTTGGACAATTGTTTCTGTGACGTACACGACTGCATCATTGATTGGCACCTGACTGACTGTAGCGATGTCAAGATTTGCCAGATGTTGGAAGGCATTCCAGTCAGCCTGATCAATCTTCCACCGCGGTAAACTAAATGGAAGACACGGTCTACCACTAGTTAGGGTGATTATCACGGGGAAGTGATCGCTTCCATATGGGTTCTCCTCTACCTCCCAAGCAAGTGAAGGAAGGAGAGAAGGGGTGCAGATAGAAAGATCAATGGCAGAGAAAGTTCGGGTAGGCATGTGGAAGAAGGTGTTTGTTCCCACATTTAGGAGGGAGAGATCATTGTCAGTGAGCATATGCTCTATGACTCGTCCCCTTCCATTTATGTCAGCACTACCCCACAGAGTGTTATGTCCATTGAAATCCCCAAGAATTAAACAAGGGGAAGGCAATTGCAAGATAAGATCATCAAGGTCTTTCTGGGGGATGTCAGTCCCAGGTGGCAAATAAACAGAGCAGACAGTTAATAAGAACCCCACTGTAAGGCGAATTGCTACAGCTTCAATGCTAGTTGTAAGCTGCAAAGGCTGAAATGGGATCTGGTTGCCGATGAGGATTGCGACTCCTCCGTGGGCAGGACCATCGACAATTCTATCCTTACGAATGATGGTAATGTTATGCATGGTGGGGTCATCATTTGCCTTTAAATAAGTCTCCTGTATGCAAAAGCAAACTGGTTTGTGCTTTTGCAGGAGTGCCTTGATGTCGTCAGTATTTTGCCGGAATCCACGACAATTCCACTGTAGGAATTTAGCCATTATTTGGACTTGGTGGGTCCATCAGGCGGCTTCCGAGGTGCTGAGGGCTTAATTTTGTCAGTCTTGGATTTCTCTTTCTTGGGGAAGTATGGACGCTGTCCTGTGTCCATTTCTTCCTCAGCGAAGAGTTCCAAAACTGACTCATCATGTACCTCCTTCTGCTCGACATCCATGTTTTCCTGGGTACTAGGTGTTACTTCCCCTTTCTTATTCTTTTCTTTTGCTTTTGTTACTTGTGGAGCATTAGGAGGTATCGATATAGGAGTGGCAGCTGATTGGTCCTTCTGTGCAGGTTTTTGGGAGCTTAAAAGATAACGTGCAATGGGAGTAAATGATTCTTTTGGAGGGACAGACATGTCCGTCTGAGTTCCAATCGAACATCTCCCTGCTACCTTCTGGGCGTAGGTAGGTTTTTTGATGTTAAGAGGTTTCACTGCTTTTCTTGCCTCCTGGTACGATATGTTTAGCTCTGCCTTCAGCCGTTGAATCTCTTTTTCTTCTTTCCACCTCTGGCATGCTCTTGAATAGGCTGGATGTTCTCCCTCACAGTTAATGCAGGTGGGTTTAGTGGCTGAACATGCTGTTGTTTCGTGGTCCTTTGCACCGCACCGGGCGCATGCAAGGACTCCACGGCAGGCCATTTGAGAATGTCCATACTTCTGACATTTAAAACACCGTAATGGGTTCGGAATGTATGGACGTACTGGACAGTTGATGTATCCAGCTTTAATCTCATCAGGAGGTTTGGGAGAGTTAAAAGTCAGGATAACACTCCTGGTTTTAACAGTTTTCCCATCCCTTCGCGCAGTGATTCTCTTGACGGCAGTAACTCCCTGTGGTTTTAATTCGGAGCAGATTTCCTCCTCGGTGACGTCGAGAAGGTCCCACTCCGAAATGACACCTCTCGATGAATTTAGTGTTCTGTGTGGTGTCACTGTTATGGGTATACCTCCGATTGATGTTACTCGGAGTAGATGTTCAGACTGCCCGTCATTTTTTGTTTCAATCAAGAGGTCCCCAGAACGGAGCCTCTTAACTGACTTGGGTGTACCTGCTAACCCATCCAACCCTTTTTGTATAAAAAAGGGCGACATTTTACCAATCGGTGTTTCATTGGTGGAATGCATTATTAAGAACCTTGGGACAGGCCCTGATGGTAGTTCGGTTCGCTGCCTCTTTGTAGCAATAATGCTATCTGCCTCTCCGTCATTATTTTCAGATAGGGACCGGGTTGGGGCCCCTGAAGGAATACGTTTATCAGGATTCATGAAGTTATTTAAATTGTTCAGTGCCCGGGCTCCCCACCCACCACGGAGCCCAAAGGGACGCCCACTACCCGGCATGCAATAAATGCGCTCGGGAGTGGGACGCCAGGGCTACCCAGACACTATACCCGCACCGCCGCCAGCCTGAATCCTGTCCCTCGGACCATGAGGGTAGGGGCGTGGCATTGACACGGTTGACCCTCGCAGGCGAGCCTACTAGCCGATTGATCCTAGCCGGGCCTTCCAGGACCACCCGTCTTGTCGAAGCAGGGGCCAAAGTGGTGTATTGAAGCTGGGCCCCTCAACCACCAGGATCCCCCTTTCCGAATTTCCACGGGTCGCAGCGCACGGCAAACACGCCGGATTCCATTGATGTAAGCCTGGAACCTGGGCTGTGGGCGTTGGATCCCAGTGATGCTAGTCTGGGAGTCCAGCAGCGTCACTGGGAGGTCCCCTCACCACGTACAGGTGCCCACGTCGAGGGGGGTGATAATGGTACCTTTAAGCTTGCTAGAGAACTGAATGACATTAGTCGAGCATTATGATACAGAGTACATTCTAGAAGTATGTGTTTCACTGTAAGTGGTGTATGACAATGATTACACTCAGGAGGGTCATTCCCTGAGAGGAGGAACAAATGAGTTAAATGAGTATGACCGATTCTGGCTCTGGTTAGGATTACTTCTTCTTGTCTGTTAGTAATGAGGCTAGAAGCCCATAATTTTGGTACAGGTTTAATTTGAAAAAGTTTATTATGAATTTGTGCTTGCCATTGTAGAGTCCATCGATCTTTACATATACTTCGGATCTTCATTTTATAATCAGTAAACGGTATTAAGAAATTTGTTGGGGCTGCTCTAGATGGATGTTTGGCAGCATCATCCGCAATTTCATTTCCTGGTATTCCAGTATGACCAGGTATCCAGCAGAAAATAACCTTTTGTTGGCACTCTCTCAGACGTATCAACTCTGTTCTAATGAGCTTTAATAGAGGGTGAGTAGACGGGGAGTTGTTTTGCAAGGCTGATAAGGAACTCTGCGAGTCTGTGTAAATTAAGCTCTTTTGAATTGACATATGGAAAATACTTTCTATAGCAAGCTTTATGGCATATAATTCAGTTGTGTAGCTACTGCACTCTGTTGGGAGAGATAGAGAAATGGTAGTATCTGGGAGTACTACTGCTGCGCCTGATCCACTCTCAGACTTCGATCCATCTGTATAAATTTTAGCGAAGTCAGGATAACGTTGAGTATGCGCTATGTGTAGCTGTTGGATATTAATATCTGATAGAGAGTGTTTACCCCACTGGTAGAAATAATTGTCACAAGATGGTGTGATGACAGACCATGGAGGATCAGGATCTATAGGATCTCGTAAAATTTTATTGAAGTATTGGTATTGGTATGGTTATTTCTGGCGCAAGGGCTACTTAGGCCATATTGCGCCTATAAACGAGATGAGGATTTCATGGTGTCTGTAAAAACAGTTAGAAAGAATTATACAGATTTATGCATTTTAAGAAGCGGAAAAATTCCGGGAGATTTGCATTATTACCTATGAACTGTTGGAGTGTCAAAGGTTGTTGAAGATTACTGTATGAAGCTTTTCGGGCATCAGTGTATAAGGTACATTCAACGAGTATGTGCTTTATTGTGAGAACAGAGTTGCAGTGCATACACTGCGGAGGATCATTTCCTGTAAGAAGAAAAATATGGGTGAGCTGACTGTGCCCGATCCGGGCTCTAGCCAGGATGACTTCTTCCTTTCTGTTTACAGAAAAACTGGAAACCCATAACTGTGGTTCAGGTTTTATTTCACGCAGCTTGTTATTCAGTTGAGATTGCCATAGAAGTGTCCATTGTTCTTTACATGTATTTCTTATATGGGATCTGTAGTCCATATATGGAACATAGTAACCTGGCGATGCTATGTTGGATGAATGTTTGGCTGCATAGTCTGCTTTTTCATTCCCTGATATCCCAGTGTGACCTGGGATCCAGCAAAAGATGACAACTTGTTGATGATCATGGATATGCATTAGTTGAGATTTTATAGATTTTATTAAGGGATGCGTTGTTGAGGAGGAATTTTGCAAGGCCAAGATTGAACTCTGTGAGTCACTATATATTACACTTTTTTGGATGGACAGTTGGAGAATGTTTTCTAAGGCAAGCTTGATAGCATATAATTCAGCTGTATAACTGCTGCATTCGGTGGGAAGTGAAACAGAGATAGTGTTAAAGGGAAAGACAGCTGCAGCACCGACTTTACTATCAGACTTTGATCCATCAGTGTATACATGCGTAAACGTTTGGTAATTTTGTGTGTGAGTGGCATGCAGTTGCTGTATATTGGTATTTGCAAGCGAATGTTTTCCCCAGTTTAAGAAATAGCTGTCACAGGATGCTTTAATATAGGACCATGGAGGATCTGAACTGTTCAGATCATGGAGGATTTTGTTCAGATGTATATTCCAATTTTGTGATAATTCCTGTAATCTGATGCCAGCAGGGCGAACTGCTCTAGGTTTATTTCTGTAGTACATTGGGAACTGTGGATTATTAAGTATTGGCCAATTGGGGTGAGAAGGCAGACTTTGAATTTTGGCTGCATAGTTCAGAAGTAACATCTTTCTCCTGAGGCTGAGCGGAGGTTCATGGGCTTCGATATAAAGACTTTGCACTGGCGATGTTCTATAAGCGCCTACAGCAATTCTGAGGGCAGAATGTTGAATAGGGGCAAGACGTGCTAGCACGCTTTCCCTAGCAGAATCATACACCGGGGCGCCATAATCAAGGCGAGATCTGATCAGGGCTCTGTACAAGTGAAGTAAGGTGTACCGATCTGCACCCCATGATGTAGAAGAGATAATTCTTAATAAATTCATTTTTTTCTGGCAAGCAGTCCTTAGATGTGTGATATATTCTAGGAAATTCAGTTTATTATCAAAAATTAAACCAAGGAGACGAATGCTATTCACCACTGTGATGGGATGATTTGTTAGTTGTATCTCTGGATCTGGATGCATCTTTCGTTTATTACAAAAGTGAATGACTCTAGATTTCTGATAGGATAGTCGGTAACCATTGTGTATCATCCATAATTCAATGTTATTTATAGATGTTTGCAGCTGCCTTTCGATAAAGCTCATGTTTTGCGAGCTGCAAGAGACAGTCAAATCATCAGCATAGAGGTAAGAGTTTACAGCTTTTGGAATATTTTTTGTCATCTGATTTATTCTAATTGCAAATAAGGTTGCACTGATTACAGAGCCCTGCGGGACTCCTTCTTCTTGTATGTATGTTTGCGAAAGTACTTGCCGATAGCGAACTTGAAAGGTCCTGTGTTGTAGGAAATTCTGTATGAAGTACGGTAAGTGTCCTCTCAGGTCCAGGGAATGAAGATCTTTCAGAATACCAAACCGCCAAGTGGTGTCAAAGGCCTTCTCTATGTCGAGACATACCATTACTAGATGTTTGTTTTGGATAAACGCATTCCTGATGTCTGTTTCTGCTTTGATCATGAGATCTAGAGATGATCGGTGTTTTCGGAAACCAAATTGATTGTCAGAGATAATATTTTGGGAATCAAGATACCACGTTAGTCGACGGTGTATCATTTTTTCTATGGTTTTACTTAGGCAGCTTGTGAGCGAAATGGGTCTGTAATTGTTCGGAATAGAATGATCTTTCCCTGGTTTGGGTATCGCCAGTACAAAAGCATGACGCCAGAAGCTGGGGAAGGAATGCTCCATAAATATACGATTGTAGAAGGTCAGTAGCGAAGATAATGATTTATTGTCTAGATGTTGTAACATTATGTAGTATATTCCATCCGGGCCAGCAGCACTGTTCTTAGCGGTGGATAAAGCTTCTTGAAGTTCTACCAAAGTAAGTGGTGTATTGTATTGGAAGGTGGTTGTTGTTCTAAATTTCGGATGGGATTTTTCTGCTACAGCTTTAATCTTTTGAAATGATGGATCATATGCCGTAGAGTCAGACAACTGTGAAAATACCGTCCCTAGAGCATTTGCAATCTCTGCAGGAGTAGATAGCTCCTGTCCATTCACGGTGAAAAGTGGGGACGACAAAGGGGGAAATTTACCATTTAATTGTCTTATTTTCCTCCAAATAATTCTTACATCAGTATTTTTATTAATTGTAGTTGCGAATCGAACCCAAGAGTCTCTTTTTGCTTTCTTTCTAATATGACGGGCTTTAGCTCTAATTTTCTTGTAATTTATAAGATTAGTGGTGGTAGGATGTTTGCGGAATAAATTCCATGCACGGTTTTTTTCTTTTTTTATATTCTTACAGTCCTCGTTCCACCAATAATTTCTGTTTCTATGAATGCTTGACTTTGACTGTGGGATGGCAGTGGATGCAGCTGCTAGAATCTGTTTTGTAATATGGTCGGCAACTGTGTCAATCGGATGAGATTTTATGATCTGATTGTCGAAGGATACGTTAGTGGTATACTTTGCCCAGTCTGCCTTGGAAAATTTCCATTTTGTGTGAGTTTCTGAAGGTATGCAGTGTGACGTTTCAATTTTACATATTATAGGGTAGTGGTCACTATTGAGTGGATCATCCAGAGTTGTCCACTGGATACTAGGGAAAAGGATTGGAGAGCAGATAGAGAGATCTATTGAAGAGACTGTTCCTGTTGGGAGGTGGAGGTAAGTTGGTGAACCAGTATTTAATATGGTTAGATTTCGTCTTTCAATAAGCATTTCAATGATTTTTCCACGTCCGTCTGTATTGGGAGAACCCCACAATGGATTGTGTCCATTGAAGTCACCCAATAAGCAGAAAGGGGTTGGCAACTGCTGAATGAGATCTTCAAGTTCATGTATGGTACAAGGGCGACTGGGTGGCAGGTAGATTGAAGCAAGTGTTAGGGTAACGCCAATGGCTATTCGTGTGGCAACAATTTCAACAGTGGTTTGCAACTGAATGCGTTTGCAGGGTACTCTTCCATCTATAAGTATCGCTACACCTCCATGAGCATTATTAGTAGCAGGTCTGTCTTGCCGAAAGAGAGTGTAATTTTTTATCGAAGTAGACACCTGAGGTGTTAAATATGTCTCTTGTAAACAGATTCCAATTGGTTTATAACGCTTAATTATCTCGTGGATGTCGTCGATATTGCTGCGAAAGCCTCTACAGTTCCATTGGATGATGTTTTTCATTGTTTGGATTTAAATGAGGAAGCTGTGTCTGTCTGCTTTTTGGAAGTCTGTTTCTGTCGGTCAATTTTTATTTTGTCTCTCTTTGAAAATATTGGTCTGGCGTCTATTACGTCTTCTGGATGAATTTCCAGAATGGTTTCCGTTTCTTCATGAGAGCAAGTCTCATTCGTGTCCATGAAGAAAGATTCAGCATGCTGCTTGTTAACGGGATCAGAGTTTTCTGTTTGAGTAGATCTTACAGGAGTTGTAAGAGTAACAGGAGGTATCGTGACTGGTGTGTTATTAGATCTATTAGAAGTCTGTTGCTTTGAGGACTGAGGTACAGTAGAGAGTAAAGTTCGAGCCCATTCAGAAATAGAGATGCTTGGCGGGATTGATGTATCTGTTTGAACTGATATTGAGTGAAATTTTTGAGCAGCGTCGGCATATGTGCGTTTTGGCATCGGTATTAGTTGCTGTAATTGTTTTCTGGCTTCGGAAAATGAGACTTTCTTTTCTATCTTGTATTTTTGAATTTTCTTCTCATATTTCCACTGATCGCATGTTTTTGAAAAAGCTGGGTGATTGCCTTTACAATTAGGGCAAAGTGAGGACTGCGATTTACAATCAGCTTGGGCATGTTCCTTCGATCCACAGTTAGGGCATACTGCATCGCCTCTACAGACAGTTTGGGAATGTCCAAATTTTTGACATTTATAGCACCTTAGCGGGTTTGGGATATACGGGCGAATGCGGCAGTTCAAATACCCGGCTTTTACTGATGATGGTAGGTTGGGTGAGCTAAATGTCAGTATGATACTGCGTGTTGGAATAAGTTCGCCATCTTTCTTAATCATGATTCTCTTCGCTTGTATGACTTTCTGATCCTGCAATTCGTTGACAATTTCCTCTTCTGAAACATTCATTAGGTCCCATTCTGAGATAACACCCTTGGAGGTATTGAGTGTTGCGTGTGGTGACACCTTAACAGGGATTCCATTGAATGTTGTGAGCTTGAGAAGGTACTCTGAATGTTTAGAGCTTGTAGTCTCAACCAACAGGTCGCCAGATTTGAGACGGCGCACCATTTTGGGGGAACCTGCTACATTTTCCAGACATTTTTGTATGAGGAATGGCGATAGATTGCCTAGGGCCTGGTTCGCTAAGGAATGCAGGATCAGGAAACTCGGATGTTCTATTAGGGAATCATCCGTCTTCAGTCTCTTTCGGTTGGTTTTGTCATCATTAGGTTGATGCAAATCCTTTGAATTTGGATTTGCTGTCTGGATCGGGGGAAAGTTTTCAAAGTCCATGTTTTGCTCCTTTTGGCCCTGGGGGTTTGCTTTACCACCCAGGTTTCCGGCCCCGCCACGGGGAGGCAGGAGCAGTGCCACAAGGTGACCAAGCGGCTGGGTTAGGAAGTTAGTATTAATATAAAAAGAAACAGAAAGGTGGTTTTCCTTCCTGGGCCTTTGCCTACTTCTTGTAGTGCGAAAGAGCTACTTTGATCGAGAAATCAAGAAAAATGGTTGTTGAAACAAAAAATAGAATCTATTCGCTGGAAATCTCTTTAGAAAAAACGCTTTTACAGACGCACTAGAATCGCTTGGCCACGGAACGCTTGGCACCCGGGGCCTTATTGAAGTGTACATCCCAATCTTCTGCTAGCTGTTTTAACCTAATACCAGCAGGCCGAACTGTCTGTGGTTTGTTTCTGTATAAGGTCATAAACTCTGGATTTTAGAGTATTGGCCAATTAGGATGGGTCATCTGGCTTTGGATCTTGGTTGCATAATTCAGCAGCAGCATCTTTCTCCTAATATTTAGGGGAGGTTCATGAGCTTCAACATACAAACTTTGCACTGGAGATGTTCTGAACGCACCTAGTACTGTTCTGAGAGCTGAATGTTGAATAGGATTGAGGCGAGATAAAGCGCTCTCCCTAGCAGAATCGAAGACAGGGGCACCGTAGTCCAGTCGAGATCTGATTATGGATCTATATAAATGTAGCAGGCTTTGGCGATCTGCTCCCCATGTTGTGGCTGATAAGACTCTGAGAATGTTCAGTTTTTTTTGACAACTAGTCCGGAGATGTTCAATGTGCTTTTGGAAATTTAACTTATTGTCAAAGAACAATCCTAGCAGACGAGTACAGTCAGCTATGGGAAGAGGATGGTTATTCAATTGCAGCTCAGGGGGGGGGGTTTGGGGTTTTTGGTTTTATTGGCGCATCAGCTACAAGGCTATAATGCGCCAAGACCAGGCCATTTATAAACGAAAATTTTTAAACTTTCAGTGACCTAATTAGTTAGGTCACTATGTCAAAATATATAACAAATATATAAAAGAAAAATGTAAAAATTTTATATATGAGTAAAAATATTTATTAATTTTAAAAAGATAAAAACAGCAGACACATTGTCATTGTCAGATAAAATCTGACTGAGTGTATAAGTTGTTGTTGTTGTTGGAGTGGGATTTATTGGCGCAAGGGCTGCTATGACCATATTGCGCCTATACCGTTACTTTGGAGTGTTTGTCAATATAGGAAAGGAGACTATTCTAGAAGTGATTGTATGCGTTAATCATTTTTAGAAAGGTGAACAGTTCTGATAAAGTGGCATCATTTCCAAGTATATGGCTTAGTTGCAGAGGTTTTTGTGAGCTAATTAAGGATTTGAAACATGCGATTCTAGCTGAATGATAATGTGTACACTCAATGATAATATGTTTTACAGTAAGTATGGAACTACAATGCGGGCAAAGTGGAGGATCTTCTCCTAGCAGTAGAAATAGGTGTGTAAGATGTGTATGGCCAATTCGTGCTCTTGCCAGCACGACCTCTTCCTGCCTGTTTGATCGGGAACTGGATCTCCACAGCTGTGGATTGTGTTTTATTTCAAGAAGTTTGTTACCGGTTTGATTATGCCACATTTCAGACCACATCTCAGTACATATCCGCCGTATGACTGGTTTGTAGTCAGAGAGTGTATAAGGCTCAGTCAGATGGTTAAAAGGGGTAGGACGGATATTGCTAAAATCTGAACACTCGACTAAAATGTGTCTGATTGATAAAACTGTGCCACAAGACTCACACATAGGAGGGTCATCCGCCCTCAGCAAAAAAGAATGTGTCAAATGACAATGTCCTATGCGGGTCCGGGCAAGAACAACTTCCTCCTTACGATTCCTGCGCAGACTAGACTGCCACGGTTCAATTACAGGCTTTATACGATGCAATTTATTTCCAGTCTGTCTATTCCACGAGTCCTGCCATTGGGAATGTAACTTTTGATGTACTATTTGCCTGTAGTCTGTATAGGGGACTAACAGGCAGCGGTTATTATGGGGAATTGCTGATTTGGCTGCGGCGTCAGCCAAATCATTTCCCCTAATCCCAATATGGCTCGGAATCCAGCAGAAGCGGATGTCATATTCGCGTTCATGGAGAACGTGAATCTTCTGCTGAATGCTAGACAGAACTGGATGAGGATTATATCTCACAGATATTAGAGCCTGTAACATGCTAAGAGAGTCAGAATATAAAATGAACCGTTGGTATTGGTATTTACTAATATGATCCAAGGCTAACTCTACAGCGCGCAGCTCTGCAGTAAATATGCTGCATTCAGAGGGGATCTGCTCTGATATAGTGCTGTCTGTAAAGACAGCAGCAGATCCCACATATGATTCCGACTTCGAACCGTCTGTGTAGACTGGCGCGAAGTCAGAATATTCAGTTCGGTGTGCTGAATGAAGCTGCAGGTAGACACATGATGGAGTGTCCGACTTTACCCAGTTTCTAAGCGACAAGTCGCATGCCGGGACACGAGCATGCCAGGGTGGAAAGGGTTGCTTTGATGTTCGGGCAACCTTGTCTACCTTGATATCAAGTTCTTTGAGTAGCTCTTGGATACGAATACCAAAAGGACGATTGGCAGTCTTTCGAGTATTGTATAAATTTTCCCATCGTGGCTCAAAAACGAATGGCCACGTAGGATGGTCTGGCAGGGATTTCAGTTTTAAGGCGTACTTTAGAGACAACTGCTTACGTCGAAGTGATAACGGTGGTTCGTTTGCTTCGACGTATAAGCTCTGGACAGGAGATGTTCGAAATGCTCCAGTAGCGATGCGTATAGCCTGATGATGGACGGGGTCCAGCCACCGCAGGACACTGTCTCGGGCTGAGGAATATACCTGGGACCCATAATCTAGTTTGGATCGCACTAGTGCACGGTAAAGCCGAAGAATGGTACATCGGTCTGCTCCCCAAGATGTAGAGGAGAGCGAGCGGAGAATATTAAGTCCACGTGTGCACTTGGTGCGGAGTTCACGAATGTGATCCAAAAAAGTTAGTTTTTTATCGAATATGAGTCCCAAGAATTTTGTGTTTGCTGCTACTGGAATAGCATTTTGTCCGAGCCTTAATTCGGGTTCAGGATGAAGATTACGCTTGCGACAAAAGTGTACGCAAACGGTCTTCTCCGGCGAGAACCTGAAGCCATTTGCAAGTGCCCAGCAATTCAGACTATCAATGGCTTTCTGCAGTTGTCTTTCAATTACCCTCATGTTGCACGACTGGCAAAAAATACTAAAGTCATCAACATAGAGGGCACTGTTTACAGTCGGAGGAAGTGTTCTGTGATGGAATTTATTTTTATGGCAAAAAGCGTGACACTTAATACTGATCCTTGTGGTACTCCCTCCTCTTGGCTAAAGGAGCGAGAGAGTGAGGATCCCACACGAACTTGGAACGATCGATTGGCTAAAAAGTTTTGAATAAAAAAAGGCAGATGCCCTCTTAGGCCTAGGCTATGTATGTCTTTTAAAATGCCAAATCTCCAAGTTGTGTCATACGCTTTTTCCATGTCAAAGAACACCGACACCAAGTGTTCCCGTTTTAGGAAAGCATCCCGGATGGATGCTTCCATTCTAATAAGATGGTCCAAAGTGGACCGGTTCCGTCGGAAGCCGCACTGGATGTTGGAGAGAAGGTCATTTGATTCTAAATACCATATTAAACGAGAATTGACCATTCTCTCCAGGATTTTGCACAAACAGCTAGTCAGAGCAATAGGACGATAATTGTTGGTGACTTTTGGATCCTTTCCTGGCTTAGGAAAGGCAAGAACGATTGCCTTTCGCCAGGAGTCCGGAAACTGCCCTTCAGTAAAGATTCTGTTATACAGAAGGAGCAGACAATCCATAGATGTTGGTAGAAGATTTTTAATCATTTCATAATGGATGCCATCTGGTCCAACGGCACTTGCTTTGGAAAGAGTGAGCGCTCTGTTCAGTTCCTCTATAGTGAATGCCCCGTTGTAGGGATAGGGGCCCTTGGTCTTAAAATTAAGTGCTTGCCTTTCCAGTTTGTGTTTAAGGACCAGGAATTCTGGGGAATACGAAGATGTTGCAGAGATCTTAAAGAATGTTTCCCCAAGAGCATTGGCTATTGCAGTTGGATCTGCAATAGCGCATCCATTATAATCTAGGATTGAAGAAGGGTGGGATGTATATTTTCCCTTCATTTTCCGGATTTTATCCCAGACTACCTTAGAGTTGGTAGACTGGTTAATAGATGATGTAAAACGGATCCACGATTCCTTTTGACTCCGACGACGGATGTAGCGTGCTTTGGCTCGTGCACGTTTGAAGGCTATAAGGTTGTTCGTGGTGGGATATCGGCGAAATATCCCCCACGCTTTGTTTTGAGCCTTTTTTGCTGCTGTGCATTGTGAATTCCACCAAGGTTTGGGAAATGGTGGAAACCGGGCTGATGTTTTTGGGACAGCTTTAGTTTGGTTTGGTTTGGTTTTGGTTTTATTGGCGCATTAGCTACTAAGGCTATAATGCGCCAAGACCATGTCATTTATAAAATAATTTAAACTTTCAGTGACCTAATTAGTTAGGTCACTATGTCAAGAAGTATAAGAAAAATGTAGATTTTATAAACGAGTAAAAATATTTATTGACTTTAAAAATCTAAAAATAGCAGACACATTGTCATTGTCGGATAAAATCTGACTGAGTGTATATCGCTCAGTCAGATGATTAAAAGCGGTAAGACGGATACTGCTAAAAACTGGACATTCGATTAAAATGTGTCTAATTGATAAAACTGTGCCACAAGACTCACACATAGGAGGGTCATCAGCCCTCAGCAAAAATGAATGAGTTAAATGACTGTGTCCTATGCGGGTCCGGGCAAGAACAACTTCCTCCTTACGATTCCTGCGCAGACTAGACTGCCACGGTTCAATTAAAGGCTTTATACGGTATAGTTTATTCCCAGTCTGTCCATTCCACAACTCCTGCCATTGGGAATGTATCTTCTTGTGTATTATTTGCCTGTAGTCTGTATAGGGGACTGACAGGCAGAGATTATTATTAGGGATTGCTGATTTGGCTGCGGTGTCAGCCAAATCATTTCCCCTAATCCCAATGTGGCTGGGAATCCAGCAGAAGCGGATGTCATATTCGCGATCATGGAGAACGTGAATCTTCTGCTGAATGCTAGACAGAACCGGGTGAGGATTATACCTCACGGATATTAAAGCCTGTAACACACTGAGAGAGTCAGAATATAAAATGAACCGTTGGTATTGGCATTCACTAATGTGATCCAAGGCTAACTTTATAGCGTGCAGCTCTGCAGTAAATATGCTGCATTCAGAAGGAATCTGCTCCGAAGTAGTGCTGTCTCTAAAGACAGCAGCAGATCCCACATATGATTCCGCCTTCGAGCCGTCTGTGTAGACTGGCGCGAAGTCAGAATGTTCAGCTCGGTGTGCTGAAAAACGCTGCAGGTAGACAGACGATGGAGTGTCCGACTTACCCCAATTTCTAAGGGACAAGTCACATGCCGGGACATGAGCATGCCAGGGTGGAAGGGGTTGCTTTGGTGTTTGGGCAACCCTGTCTACCTTTATATTAAGTTCTTTGAGTAGCTCTTGGACACGAATACCAAAAGGACGATTGGCAGTCTTACGGGTGTTGTACAAATTTTCCCATCGCGGCTCAAAAACGGTTAGCCACGTAGGGTGGTCTGGCAGGGATTTCAGTTTTAGAGCGTAGTTTAGAGACAACTGCTTACGTCGAAGCAATAATGGCGGTTCGTTTGCTTCGACGTATAAGCTCTGGACAGGAGATGTGCGATATGCTCCAATAGCGGTACGGAGAGCCAGATGATGGACAGGATCGAGCCAAGGAAGTACACTGTCTCTGGCCGAATTGTATACCAGGGACCCGTAATCCAGTCTGGATCGTACAAGTGCACGATAGATGCGTAGTAGGGTGCATCGATCCGCACCCCAAGATGTTGAGGAAAGAGAGCGCAGAATATTTAGCCCTCTTGTGCACTTTGTGCGGAGTTGACGGATGTGATCCAGAAAGGTCAGCTTTTTATCGAATACGAGTCCCAAGAATTTTGTGTCCGCTGCTATTGGAATTACATTTTGTCCGAGCTTTAATTCAGGTTCAGGATGAAGACACAACAAAATTGTACGACTTCCGACAAAAGTGTACGCAAACGGGGACAGCTTTAGCAGCTGCTTGGACGATGATTTCTGTGATGTACTGTACTGCGTCATTGATCGGCTCTTGACTGACTGTGCTAAGATCGAAATTTGCCTGTTGTTGGAAGGCAGTCCAGTCAGCCTGATCAATCTTCCACCGTGGTAACCTAAAAGGAAGACATGGTCTCCCACTGTGTAACAAGGTTATCACAGGGAAGTGATCACTTCCGTATGGGTTCTCCTCCACTTCCCAAGTGAGTGAAGGGAGCAGAGAAGGGGAGCAGATAGAGAGATCAATGGCAGAAAAGGTACGGGTAGGCATGTGGAAAAAGGTGTTTGTTCCAGTATTTAGAAGGGAAAGGTCATTGTCATTGAGCATGCGCTCTATGACTCGTCCCCTTCCGTTGATGTTAGCACTACCCCACAGGGTGTTATGTCCATTCATATCCCCGAGAAGTAAGAAAGGGGGAAGCAACTGCGTTAGAAGATCATCAAGGTCTGCCTGGGAGATGTCAGTCCCAGGTGGCAAATAAATAGAGCATACAGTTAATAAGAATCCCACTGAAAGGCGAATTGCAACAGCCTCTATGCTGGTTGTAATTAGCAAGGGCTGCACTGGGGTATGGTTACCCACAAGGATAGCCACTCCCCCATGTACAGAGCCGTCCGCTGTTGTTTTGTTGTTGTTTAAATGGAAGTTTATTGGCACAAGGGCAACTAAGGCCAAATTGTGCCTGTCACAGTAATTGTGCAAAAAATTTTTTTTTTTTTTTTTTTTTTTTCAGTCGTACGTCACACAAGTTCAAATAAATGAATTTGTTTTAAAAAACTAAATAAATCGGATAGATTTGCGTCATCACTGAGAATATGGTTCATCTCTAATGAATTGTTTTGGGTTAAAACCGATTTAAAATTTGTTAATCGGGCAGCATGATTGTAAGGACACTCGAGGAGAATGTGTTTCACTGTAAGTAGGGCGGAACAATGGCGACAGTGAGGAGGTTCATCCCCTGTCAACAGATGGAGGTGGGTGAGATAGGTATGCCCGATGCGTGTCCTTGCAAGGACAACCTCTTCTCTTCTGTTTAGTCGTGAACTAGATTTCCAGTATTGTGGCTTTTTCTTGATTTGGAAAAGTTTATTGTGGGTTTGCTGCTGCCATACTGATGTCCATTGGTCAATACATAACTGTTTTATGATAAGTTTACAGTCCATATAAGGAATCGAGGCAAGTGAAGATACGGGGTTGACTGGGTTTTTTGCTGCTTGATCTGCTTTCTCATTTCCCTGGATTCCAGCATGCCCAGGAATCCAGCAGAACCTTACCTCTGTGTTATGTTTTGCGAGATTAATTAGCTGAGCTCTGATTTCTTTCAGAATAGGATGAGATTTCGGAAATTTATGTTGTAAAGACGTTACTGCACTCAAGGAATCGGTATAGATTATAATTTCTTCATTAGACCTGTTGTTGACGTGTTTGATAGCCATTTTTATTGCATGGAGTTCAGCGGTGTAAATACTACAACTTGGGAAAAGTTTTTCGGAGATTGCACAAGTTGGAAGAACTACTGCAGCACCTACATCTTTATCAGATTTTGATCCATCAGTATAAATTTGAAAACAGTGAGTGTTTGCTGATGCATGAGTTGAATGTAGCTGCTGTATATTGTGATTGTCCAACGCCTGTTTTCCCCACTTTTGAAAGTATTCATCGATTAAAGGTGTAAAATTGGACCATGGAGGCTCAATGTCTTCCGTGTCTGGGTGGATATTGTCGAGTGGGACACTCCAATTCTGTACAACATCTTTCAATCTGATTCCAGCAGGTTTATTTTCATTTGGTTTATTTCTGTATAAATTTTGGAAAGACGGAGCAAACATGTAAGGCCAGATGGGATGTGAGGGCATACTCCGAAGTTTGGCAGCGTACGTAAGCAGCAGCATCTGTCTCCGAAACGATAATGGAGGTTCATGTGCATCAATATAAAGACTCTGGACTGGCGACGTTCGGAAGGCACCTAGGGCTATTCTAAGTGCATTATGTTGAATGGTATTTAGGGACTGTAAAGCTGATTTTCTAGCTGAGCCATATACGGGTGCGCCATAGTCTAGTCTGGATCGGATTATAGTTTTATACAGGTGAAGGAGGGAGAGTCGGTCAGCTCCCCATGACATCGCAGAAAGCACTCTAAGAATATTCATTTTCTTCAAACAAATAGTTCGTACATGCTGTATGTGTTTCAGGAAGTTTAATTTTTTATCTAATATTAATCCTAAAAATCGAATATTATCATTAACTGGAATAGCATGGTTTCCCAGGCGCAATTCAGGATCAGGGTGCAGTTTTCGTTTCTTGCAGAAGTGTATAGCGACAGTTTTCTCTGGTGACAGTCTGTAACCATTTTGTGACATCCACGTTTGTATTTTATTTATTGATATTTGGAGTTTCCTTTCGATAGAGTACATATTTTGTGAGTGACTGGATATAGTGAGGTCATCGGCATAAAGATAAGTTTCTACTGAATTCGGTATGGTTGTTGTTAGAGTGTGTATTCTAACTGCGAAGAGTGTGGCACTAAGGACTGACCCTTGTGGGACTCCTTCTTCCTGTATGTAGATTTTGGAGAGTGTACCTCGATAACAGACCTGGAGAGTTCGATATTCAAGAAAGCTCTGAATGAATGCTGGTAAATGTCCTTTTAATCCTAGGACATGCAGGTCACAAAGGATGCCATGACGCCACGTAGTTTCAAAGGCTTTCGCTATATCTAAGCTCACCATAACTAAATGTTCGTTTTTTATGAATGTATTTCGCACATTTGCCTCAGCCTTTATCATGAGGTCTAAGGTAGATCTGTTTTTACGAAATCCAAACTGATCGTTGTTCACCGTAGTTTGAGTTTCCAGATACCAGGTGAGGCGACGATGTACCATTTTTTCCAGGGTCTTACCTAAGCAGCTAGTAAGTGAGATTGGTCTATAATTATGTGGGTCTGATTGGTCTTTTCCTGGTTTTGGAATGGGTAGGACTACAGAATGGCGCCAAGATAGGGGAAAGTAATTTGTGACAAATATCCGGTTGAAAAGTTTTAGGAGAGAGTAACGAGATTTCTCATTTAGATTTTTTATCATTAAGTAGAATATGCCGTCTGGACCAGATGCACTATTGACAGATTTTTTTAGAGATTCTTCTAATTCATATATGGTAAGTGGTTCATTATAAGAGAGGGCTGACTTCGTTCTGAAATTTATTTTATATTTTTCAGCTACTGATTTGCTTTTTAAGAAAGTTGGATCATATGAGGTTGATGCAGAATGGTGAGCAAAGGATTCCGCGAGGATGTTTGCAATATTCTCGGGAAGGGTTACCTCTTGTCCTTTATAGACAATGATAGAGGAGAGAATTGATGGAGACTTTCCGGTAAGGCATCTTATTTTCCGCCAGATCAGTCCTGCACTTGAGTCTTTAGTGACAGATGAGGCAAAACGAATCCAAGACTCTTTTTTAGCTTTTCGCCGGATGTATCGGGCCTGGGCTTTAAGTTTCTTGAAGGTAATCAGATTGGCAGTGGTTGGATTTTTTCGGAACTGATTCCATGCCTTGTTCTTTTCCGCCTTAGCAGTGTTACACGCCGAATTCCACCAGTAATTTTTGTGTTTGAATCCTTTAATTGAAGTTTTAGGAATGGCTATAGCAGCTGCCGCCAGCATTTCTTCTGTGATGTGTTTAACGGCGTCATCTATGGAGTGATGATGGATAATATCATCATCTAGTGTAACGCTTGATGCATATTTATTCCAGTCAGCTTTTGAGAATTTCCACTTGGTTTGACTACTTACTGGTAAGTTTCTTCTTGTGCAGAGCTTACAGATTATAGGAAAATGATCACTGTTTAATGGATTTTCTGAAACTCTCCAATCGAAATCTGGAAATAACATTGGTGAGCATAAGGACAGATCTATAGCAGAAGTTGAGCCTGTTGGAAAATGGACATAGGTGTCGGAGCCTGTGTTCAGCAGTGTGATATTATGCTTTAAAAGAAAAGCCTCTATCGTGCGTCCCCGGTTGTCTGTATGTAAAGATCCCCATAACTGGTGATGCGCATTAAAATCACCCAATATGCAGAAAGGAGAAGGTAGTTGTAAGATAAGATCATCTAGTTCAGTTATCGGGCAGTGCTGATTTGGTGAGATATATATAGATACGAGAGTAAGCGTTGTGCCAAGAGCGAGGCGTACTGCAACTACTTCTAAAGTGCTTTGGACAGGAATACGTCTGGATGGGATTTTACTGTCAATCAATATAGCTACACCACCATGTGATCCATGGGCAGAGATCCTGTCTTGCCTGAACAAGGTATAGTTTTTAACTGAAAGTGTCACTTGTGGAGAGAGATTCGTTTCTTGTAGACAGATGCCTACTGGATGATGCTGATTTATCAAGTCGTGAATGTCATCTATGTTGTTACGGAGGCCTCTACAATTCCATTGAATCAACTGTTCCATTATTTAGCTTTTGAGGTAGAAATTATTTCTGACTGTTTTTTAGAACCAATCTGTTTATGGCGTTCCAGTTTTATTTTATCTTTTCTCGGGAAAGTGGGTCGTGCAGTATCCATGTCTTCCTCAGCATGTATTTCTAAGACTGTTTCATCATTGTTGGTGGTGTTATCGGTTTCCATATCTGCGGTTAAAGTATTTTGCTGTTTAAGATTTCTTAGACTTTCAGTATCTGAACGTAATGGAGCAATAGTTGGTGGTACGGTTACTGGGGTATTATTTGCTTGTTCTTTTACTTTTTCTTTAGGGGACTCCTGCGGATTCGCTAGAACAGTCCGAGCCCAGCCGGAAATGGATGTAGCTGGTGGTATGGACACTTCAGTTTGTGTTCCTTCTGATTTGTATTTTTGTGTTGCAGCTGCATATGTGAGTTTCGGTACTGTGAGCAAAACTTGTTTCCTTGCTTCTTGATAAGTCACTTTGTTTTCTATTTTGTATTTCTGTATCTTCTTTCCTGTTTTCCAGGTTTCACAAACTTTTGAGTAAGCTGGATGGCTACCGTTGCAGTTTGGACATACTGGTGTTTGTGCTGGGCAGTCTGTCTGAGTGTGTTCCTTGGATCCACAGTTGGGGCACACTGAAACCCCTCTACACACTGTTTGAGCATGGCCAAATTTTTGGCACTTGAAGCACCTGAGCGGATTAGGGATATAAGGTCGGATATGGCAGTTCAGATATCCAGCCTTAACTGTAGCTGGAAGGATTGGTGTTGAAAACGTCAGTATAACACTGCGTGTCGGAACCAGTTCGCCATCTTTCTTGATTTTAATTCGCTTTGCCTGTATAACTTTTTGATCTTGTAGCTCTTGGACTAATTCCTCTTCAGTAACATTTAATAAGTCCCACTCAGAGAGCACTCCTTTGGATGAATTTAGGGTGGCATGTGGGGTTACTGTGACAGGAATATTAGCAAATTTTGAAATTCTCAGTAGGGCTTCAGAGTGCCTACTATTCATGGTCTCTATAAGTAGATCTCCGGAGCGGAGTCTTTTCACCATTTTAGGTGGTCCGGCAGCATTCTCGAGACATTTCTCGATAAGAAATGGAGAAAGTGCACCTATTGGTTGACTTGTTTGGGAATGTATTATAAGAAACAGAGGCGATTCCTTTTTGGAAACTTCTGTTCTTTGTCTCTTAGGATGGGAGGTGTCAAAATCAGTTTGGTCTGTCCTTGGACAGGTTGAGGCACGAGGCTCAACAGATGGATAACTATCTTTGAGATCCATGTCAGCTCCTTTTAGCCCCTGGCAGAGAGACTTTTCTGCCAAGGTTACCGGCCCCGCCACGGGGAGGCAGGAGCAGTGCCGCTAGAGTGACCAAGCGGTGTAAGTTAGTTTGTTAGTTTAAGGAAAGAAAAAAGAAAGGTGGTTTTCCTTTCTGTAACTTACTTACAATTCGTAAGAGTAAGTTAACAATAAATAGTTTTAAACGTAAGAGAAACTTTCCAAATTAACAAGAACTGTCGCAGTAAGAAAACGCTTTGTAAATAGCTCAGAGAATCGCTCGATCACAATAACGCTTGGCACCCGGGGCCAGAGCCGTCCGCAATTCTATCCTTCCGAAAAACTGTGATGTTGCGCATGGTGGGATCATCATTTGCCTTTAGGTATGTCTCCTGCAAGCAGAAGAAAACTGGCTCGTGCTTTTGCATGAGGGCCTTGATGTCATCTATATTTCGCCGGAATCCACGACAATTCCATTGTAGGAATTTAGCCATTATTTTGGCTTGGTGGGTCCATCAGGCGGCTTCCGAGGTGCTGAGGGCTTACTTTTATCAGTCTTGGATTTATCCTTTTTGGGGAAGAATGGACGCTGTCCCGTGTCCATTTCCTCCTCCGCAAAGATTTCCAAGACTGACTCTTCGGGTACCTCCTTCTGCTCGACATCCATCTTTTCTTGGGTACTAGGTGGGACGTCCCCTTTCTTATTCTTTTCTTTCATAACTACTTTTGTAATTTGTGGAGCATTAGGAGGTACCGATATAGGAGTGGCAGCTGATTGGTCCTTTTGTGCAGGTTTTTGAGAACTTAATAGATACCGCGCGATGGGAGTGAAAGACTCCTTTGGAGGAATGGTCATGTCCGTCTGAGTTCCGACGGAATATCTCCCTGCTACCTTCTGGGCGTAGGTAGGTTTGTTGATATTCAGGGGTTTGACCGATTTCCTTGCCTCCTGGTATGATATGTTAAGCTCTGCCTTCAGCCGTTGAATCTCTTTTTCTTCCTTCCACCTCTGGCATGCTCGTGAGCAGGCCGGATGTTCGCCCTCACAGTTAATACAGGTGGGTTTTGCGGCTGAACATGCTGTTGTTTCGTGGTCCTTTGCACCGCATCGAGCGCATGCAAGGACTCCACGGCAGGCCATTTGAGAATGTCCATACTTCTGGCACTTAAAGCACCGTAAAGGGTTCGGAACGTATGGACGCACTGAACAGTTGATGTATCCAGCTTTAATCTCATCAGGAGGTTTAGGAGTGTTAAAAGTCAGGATAACGCTCCTGGTTTTAACCATTTTACCATCCCTTCGCGCAGTGATTCTCTTGACGGCAATGACTCCCTGTGGTTTTAATTCGGAGCAGATTTCCTCCTCGTATACGTCGAGAAGGTCCCACTCCGAAATGACACCTCTAGATGAATTGAGTGTTCTGTGTGGTGTCACTGTTATAGGAATACCTCCGATTGATGTTGTTCGGAGTAGATGTTCGGATTGCCTGTCATTTTTAGTTTCAATTAAGAGGTCTCCAGAACGGAGCCTCCTAACTGATTTGGGAGAACCTGCTAACCCGTCTAACCCTTTCTGTATGAAGAAGGGCGACATTTTACCAATCGGTTTTTCACCGGTTGAGTGCATGATTAGGAACCTTGGGACTGGCCCTGATGGTAGTTCGGTTCGCTGCCTCTTATTAGCAATAATGCTATCTGGATCTTTGTCAATGGTTTCAGATAGGGACCGGGTTGGGGCCCCTGAAGAAGGTAGTTTATCAGGATTCATAGAGTTTTTTATATGGTTCAGTGCCCGGGCTCCCCACCCACCACGGAGCCCAAAGGGACGCCCACTACCCGGCATGCAATAAATGCGCTCGGGAGTGGGACGCCAGGGCTACCCAGACACTATACCCGCACCGCCGCCAGCCTGAATCCTGTCCCTCGGACCATGAGGGTAGGGGCGTGGCATTGTCACGGTTGACCCTCGCAGGCGAGCCTACTAGCCGATTGATCCTAGCCGGGCCTTCCAGGACCACCCGTCTTGTCGAAGCAGGGGCCAAAGTGGTGTATTGAAGCTGGGCCCCTCAACCACCAGGATCCCCCTTTCCGAATTTCCACGGGTCGCAGCGCACGGCAAACACGCCGGATTCCATTGATGTAAGCCTGGAACCTGGGCTGTGGGCGTTGGATCCCAGTGATGCTAGTCTGGAAGTCCAGTAGCGTCACTGGGAGGTCCCCTCACCACGTTGTTGTTGTATTTGGGTTTTCTGGCACAAGGGCCTCTTGGGCCATATTGTGCCTGTTCGATATTTGCTTATCGCTAATTTCTCATGTTATTGTGATCATAGGCTATTATAGAGATTTATCTGTTTCAAATAAGTAAACAGTTCCTCCAAATTTGCATCATTGCCAAGAATCTGCAATAAGGTTATCGGTTCCTTCAAATGGGACAGGGATGTAAAGGTTGATTTTCTGGTAGTTGAAAGTTGGGGACATTCAATGAGAATATGATATATTGTCAACTGCGACTGGCACAACAAACACTGAGGAGGGTTCTCTCCCATAAGCAAATACAGATGAGTTGGATGTGAATGTCCAATGCGGAGCCTTGCTAGAATTACTTCTTGTCGCCTGCTTTTCCTGATACTAGATGTCCACAATTTTGGCTCTTTTTTTATCTGCAGCAGTTTATTATTTATTTGAGCTTTCCAGAGGTCAGACCATTGCTTCCTACATGCTGTTTCAATGATGGATTTGTAGTCGGTGTAGGGCACTGTTTGTTGCCTGGAATTGCTTGAGTCAGGGTGTTTAGCGGCGGCGTCCGCTTGTTCATTACCTGGAATGTCTGCATGACCAGGTATCCAGCAGAAGGTAACCTTCTGGTTGGCTTTTTGACAGTAAAATAACTTGGACCGTATCTCTTTAAGAATCGGATGTGAGGGCGACATGGTAGTTTGAATGGCAGTGATTGCGCTTAAGGAGTCTGTGTATATCAGGGATTGCTTTATACAGCTGTTGTGTATTCTATCTAGAGCTAGTTTAATAGCAAATAATTCTGCAGTATAGATAGTACATTCCGTTGGAAGAGACACAGCATCTGAAAAGGTAGAAGAAACTGCTGCAGCACCAACGGCTGCATCTGTTTTGGAGCCATCAGTATAGATAGGTACTTTATCTGAATTTTCCAACAAATGAGTTTTATGGAGCTGTTGATAGTTTATATTTGCCAGAGAGGATTTTCCCAATCTTGAAAAGAAATTGTCGCAGAGAGGTGAGAATTCAGTCCAGGGAGTTTCAGGAGTAGCAAGGTCTTGGAATATGTTGTGAAATTTAAGATCCCAACTGATTGTGAGTTCTTGCAGTCGAATCCCTGCAGGGCGGTTTTCATTAGGCTTATTGTGATATAATTCAGCATATTGAGGATCAAACAGGTACTGCCAGCTAGGGTGGAATGGCATGCTTTTAATTTTTGCTGCATACTTACACAATAAGGATTTTCTCCTGAGATGCAAAGGGGGTTCATTTGCCTCAATATACAGGCTGTGGACCGGAGATGTTCTGAAGGCTCCCACAGCTATCCTAAGAGCACTATGCTGTATGGTGTTCAGACGTAATAGTGAACTTTTCCTAGCGGAGTCATAGACAGGTGATCCATAGTCTAATCGTGATCTTATTAAAGCTCTATACAGATGAAGGAGAGAGCTTCTGTCAGCACCCCAGGACTTAGCAGAGACTGCTCTCAGGATGCTCAGTTTTTTTAGACATGTAGTTCGAAGGAAAGCAATATGGGAAGCAAAATTAAGTTTGTTATCTAAATATAACCCCAACAGTCGGAAACTGTTAGTGACAGGAATCAGGTTGTTTTTTAAAAATATTTCTGGATCTGGGTGAAGTTTGCGTTTTTTACAAAAATGAATTGCACTAGATTTCTTTTCTGATAGGGAATAGCCATTCCGCAATGCCCATGATTCAATTTTAGCGATGGAAATTTGGAGTTGCCTTTCAATGGTGTTCATGGATTGGGATTGACAAGAAACAACGAGGTCATCAGCGAACATATACGATTCTACTGTATTAGGTACATCCTGTGTCATGTTTGTAATTCTTATTGAAAATAACGTCGGACTAAGAATGGACCCCTGAGGAACACCCTCCTCTTGTTCAAATGATTTAGATAAATTGTTCATGTATCTAACCTGAAATGTTCTGTGGCATAGGAAGTTTTGTATAAAGTGGGGTAAATGACCTCTCAAGCCAAAAGAATGAAGATCTTGAAGTACACCGTATCGCCAGGTGTTATCAAAGGCTTTCTCAATATCAAGATTGATCATGACCAGATGTTGTCCCCTTATGAAGGCATTTCGGATGTTTGCTTCTGCTTTTATCATTACATCTAACGTGGACCGGTTCTTTCGAAACCCGTACTGATTGTTATTTTGCAAGTTGTTAGTTTCCAGGAACCACGTTAGCCGCCTGTGAACCATTTTTTCCAAGACTTTGCCTAAGCAGCTGGTCAATGAAATCGGCCTGTAATTATGTGGAAAGCTGCGATCCTTTCCTGGCTTTGGAAAGGCTAGTATAATTGAGTGACGCCATGAGTTTGGGTAAATATTTTCTAGAAATATTCGATTGTAATATTTTAACAATACCCTTTTTGTTCTGTTGTTTAGTTGGCTTATCATGATGTAGTAGATCCCATCTGGACCAGCAGCACTACTGGAAGTTTTATTGAGCGCCCCTAAAAGTTCTGTTAATGTAAATGGCTGGTTGTACGGGTGTGAAACTCTGGTGGAGAAATTGATCTTATGCTGCTCTGATGATTTTTTAATTTTCTGAAAGATTGGGTCGTAGGTGGATACACCTGATATACTGGCAAATGATTCGGCTAAGGCATTTGCAATTTCTGCCGGAGAGGACAACTCCTTTCCTTTCCAGTTTAATATTGAGGATGGGGACTGGACATATTTGCCATCAATTGTTCGTATTTTCTTCCAGATGAGTCTGATATCTGTGTCCTTGTTTATACTAGAGGAAAAGCTAATCCATGCTTCTCTTTTTGCTTTCCTTCTTATTTGGCGGAACTTAGCTTTCATTCTTTTAAAACTAATTAGGTTACTGGTTGTGGGGAATTTGCGGAACAAATTCCAAGCCCTATTTTTTTCCTGTTTAGCGTATGTACAATCCGGATTCCACCAGTAATTATTGTGTTTGCGTTTCCCAGGCAAGGACTTTGGTATTGTAGAGTTGGCAGCTTGTAATATTTGATTAGTTATATGTTGTGTGACATAATCTATGGGTTGAAGTTGAATTATTTCATCATCTAACTGAACATTTGAAGCATATTCATTCCAGTGTGCCCTACGAAATTTCCATTTGGAGCGACCCGGCAAAGGGGAGTTTACCCGTGTTTGCAGCTTGCAGAGAATTGGTAGATGATCACTATTTAGTGGATTTTCAAGAACTGACCACTCCGTATTAGTACATATGGAGGGAGAGCAGATTGAAAGGTCTATTGCACTCATGGATCCTGTTGAAAAATGTATATAGGTAGGCTCTCCGGTATTCAAAAGGGTAAGTTGGCACACATCGAGAAGATTTTCTATTTGTTTACCTCTTTTGTCGATTGTTGGAGATCCCCACAGCGAGTGATGAGCATTGAAGTCTCCGAGTAAATAGAAAGGAGGTGGTAGCTGGTCTATTAGATTTTCTAGATTTTCTGAGGAGATTGAGGAATTTGGGGGAATATATATAGATGCTATTGTAATAGTCATGCCAATTTCTGCGCGCATTGCCACTACCTCAAAAGGAGTCTGAAGAGCAACAGGTTTAGATGGAATATTATTTCTAACAAGAACTGCCACGCCTCCACGAGCTGGCGAGTCGATACTCCTATCTCTTCTGAACATGGTATAATTTTTAATGGTAGGACACACTTGTGGATTTAAATAGGTTTCTTGTAGGGATATACATGCTGGTTCATAGCGGTTTACGAGATCATGCAAGTCATCTTTTGCATTACGAAAGCCCCTACAATTCCACTGAAGAATTCTTTCCATTATGCGTTCTTGTTAGTTGTTTTTGCTTCTGACAGTTTTTTGGTTGTAGCTTGTTTATACCTCTCTATTTTTACTTTGTCTTTCTTAGGAAAGAAAGGACGTGTTGTGTCTATCTCATCAGTTGCGTGGAGTTCTAAAATTCCATCATCTGAATTTTTCTCCTGATCAATATCCATTTCCGTTGAAATCCGTGGATGCACCATTGGGGTTTCTGTAGCTTTTGGTTTCATTGTTGACGCATCGGCTGGAATGGAGATTGGAGTATTGCTGGCTTGTTCAGTTGTTTGTTGTGAAGGACAGTGTTTGGGAGAAGTGAGTATGGATCGTGCCCAATTCGCGATAGATGTATTAGGAGGAACTGTAACGTCCGTTTGGATACTTACTGATTGCACCTGTTTGGCAGCTGTGGCATACGTTCGCTTTGGCTCCATTTTGATTATTTCTCTTCTCGCCTCTGAATAAGTGACTTTGTTTTCCACTTTATATTTCTGTATTTTTTTCCCTTGCTTCCATAGTTCGCATATTTTAGAGAAAGCTGGGTGATTCCCTTTACAATTTGGGCAATTAGGAGTGGTAGCATTGCAATCGGATTGATTGTGGTCTTTCGATCCGCAATTAGGACATATTGCCTCACCTCTACATGCAGTCTGAGAGTGTCCATATTTTTGGCACTTATAGCACCTGATTGGGTTTGGGATGTAGGGTCGGACACGGCAATGGAGATAGCCTGCTTTGACAGATGTTGGTAAGATGGGAGAGCTAAAAGTGAGGATTATGCTCCTTGTTGGAATGAGAGTACCATCTTTACGAGTCATGATTCTCCTGGCTTGGATGACTCTTTGTTCTCGTAGCTCTTTGACTATTTCCTCCTCTGATACGGTTAATAAGTCCCATTCTGCAATTACTCCCTTGGAGGAATTTAAGGTGGCATGGGGAGTGACTTTTATTGGATGTCCGCCGAAAGTTGTCAGATTTAATAGCTTTGCAGAATGCTGGGATTTCATGGTCTCTACCAGAAGATCCCCAGACTGGAGTCGCCTTACTGATTTTGGTGAACCTGCGACAGCCTCTAAGCATTTTTGCACAAGGAATGGGGACAATTTA
Source organism: Mastigoproctus giganteus (assembly GCF_048544385.1). NCBI lineage: Eukaryota > Metazoa > Arthropoda > Arachnida > Uropygi > Thelyphonidae > Mastigoproctus > Mastigoproctus giganteus. Next base: position 799,863 of record NW_028328294.1, on the reverse strand, counting down.
CTCAAAGGCTGGTCTGATGTAGAGTGCAGTATGAGAAATGCTGGTATCTCCTCTTGAGGATTTGTTTTCAACCTCTTGGGTTGGGAGAAGTCATCATCGGTGTGTTTAGTCACTAGTTTTGAGCTCGGAGGCTCTAAAGGTGGAAACGAATTGTTATCCATCTTTGCTCCTTTCAGCCCCGGGAGAGTGGATTTCTTCTCCCAGGTTACCGGCCCCGCCACGGGGAGGCAGGAGCAGTGCCGCTAGAGTGACCAAGCGGTATAAGAGTTAGTATATTAGTTTAAATGAAAAAAAGAAAGGTGATTTGCCTTTCTGAAACTTACTTACAGATCGTAAGTCTAAGTTTACTAGTATTTAATGAAAACGTAAGAAAACTTTTTTAACTGAACAAAAACTGCAGCTTCAAGAAAAACGCTCTAGAAATCACTGAGAATCGCTTGATCACTATAACGCTTGGCACCCGGGGCCCCCTCACCACGTACAGGTGCCCACGTCGAGGGGTACGGAAGTGAGAGTCTAGTTGAAAAATTAAATTTATGACGTTCCTCAAGAGATTTAATGCGTTGAAAGGAGGTGACATAAGAGGAGGAGGCGGAAATGTTATAGAAAGATTCTGCTAAAGCATTTGCAATGTCAGTAGAAGAGGATAGGTCCTGCCCATTCCATTGTATTATCGGGGACTGCTGAGGAGGAAATTTTCCATTGAGAGCTTGTATTTTTTTCCATATAATTCGAGTGTCAGTATTTTTGTTAATAGTTGATGCAAAGCTTATCCAGGAGTCACGTTTTGCTTTCTTCCTAATTTGCCTTGCTTTGGCTCTGAGTTTTTTGTATAAAATTAGGTTGGCAGTAGTTGGGCATTTGCGGAACCGGTTCCAAGCACGGTTTTTTTTTTCTACTTTTGCTTTAGAGCAATCCGTATTCCACCACTGGTTTTTGTGTACATGTTTGCATTGGTCTGATTTTGGGATGGAAATTTCTGCTGCATATAGGATTTGGCTGGTAATGTGGTCAGTTACGTCATCAATATGTTGATGTTGAACATATTGAGTGTCGAGAAGGACACAAGCTGAGTAGTTTACCCAGTCTGCTTTATAAAAATTCCAAGAAGTACGGCCTTTTGGACATGACACAGCCTGGGTTTCAATTGAACTGATAATAGGAAAATGGTCACTATGGAATGGGTCATTCAACACTAACCATTTCATGCTTGCAAAAAAGAGATGCTGAACAGATGGACAAGTCTATGGCTGAGGTAGTACCTGTAGGTAGTTGTATATAAGTCGGAGAGCCAGAATTCAGCAGAGTCAGGTTATGGTTATCCAGGAATGATTCAATTAATTGGCCTCTCCTATCCATGGTGGAAGATCCCCCACAATGGATGGTGGCCATTGAAATCACCGAATAAGCAGACAGGAGGTGGCAGTTGTGCAATTAGATTGTCAAGTTCAGCCAGGGAGCAAGGATAATTGGGCGAGATATAAATGGATGCAAGCGTTAATGATATTCCCAATGCCATCCGAACTGCAACAACTTCTAAGGAAGTTTGTAGCTGGAGATGTCTTGATGGTATAGTAGATTTTACAAGAACAGCTACGCCCCCACGGGCAGGACCATCAGAATCTCTGTCTCGTCTAAACATGGTGTAATTTTTGAATCTGAGAGAGACTTTTGGTGATAGAAATGTTTCCTGTAAGCATACACCTACTGCATTTGTTTGAAAAAGTAAATCACTCAGGTCGTCAAAATTACTACGTAATCCTCTACAATTCCATTGTATGAATTTATTCATTGTTTGGATTTGATTGAATAAGATTGATCTGACTGTTTTTTCTGAGAAGGTTTCAGTCTGCTTTGTTTTGATTTTTCATTCTTTGAAAAGGTTGGGCGTCCTGTTTCTATGGTATCATTAGCATATAATTCTAAAACTGACTCTTCATCCTCTGGTTGAATATCAATTTCCATTTTCCTATTGCATTGTTTCCCTTTTTCTTGGTCTTCAACATTTGCTGATTTTGCTGTTTCGGGCAATGATGAGATAGCATCAGTTGGGATACTAATTGGTGTATTGTTGGTCTCATTGACTGTAAGTTTCTTTTTGGATGTTAGCAGTGCAGTTTTGGCCCAGGTGGAAAAAGAACTGTGTGTGTGTGGTATGGGTGTTTAAAGGCGCACAAGCTGCTGTGGCTATATTGCGCCTATTCATAGGTATGTTGAAAAGATAAAATAAATAATTAATGTGAAGACGGTTCAATCTCATTTCATTCCAGAAACTGATCACAGTCGCTTATACATTCCTGTTTGTTTTAAATAACAGAAAAGTTCATTAATATTGGCATTTTCACCAATGATATCATTTAATGTTATTCGTTCACGGAAATTAGCCAGAGATTGAAATATTGAAGTTCGATGTTGTTGAAAATGTGGACAGTCAATCAAAATATGTTTGACTGTTAGATGCTCAAAGCACTGTGAACAAAGAGGAGGATCATCGCCTGTGAGTAGATGGAGGTGCGTTAGATGGGTATGACCTATTCTAATCCGCGCGAGTATTGGTATTGGTATTGGTATTGTTATTTCTGGCGCAAGGGCTACTAGGGCCATATTGCGCCTATCAAGGGTAAAGGAGTCCAGATATTGTGATTATAAAATCATGTCAGATGCGGTCATATAGCTGTATCTCTTTGAGGAAGCAAAAAAATTCTATTAGATTTGCATCATTGCCTATAATGTGACGAAGTGTTAAAGGTTCTTGAAGATTTCGTAGAGTACCGAATGAGGCTTTTCTGGCAGCAGTATATAGTGTACAATCAATGAGAATGTGTTTGATAGTGAGAAAAGAGTTGCAGTGAGTACACTTCGGAGGATCGTCTCCTGTGAGTAGATAAAGATGGGTGAGGTGACTGTGACCGATTCGCGCTCTGGACAAGACGACTTCTTCCCTTCTGTTTACACGGAAACTGGAAGCCCATAACTGTGGTTCAGATTTTATTTGCAGGAGCTTGTTCTGCAGTTGAGCTTGCCACAAAAGTGTCCACTGTTCTTTACATACATGCCTTATATAGGATCTATAGTCAATATACGGAACGTAGTAATTCGTCGATGCTATGTTGGATGATTGTTTTGCTGCATAATCCGCTTTTTCATTCCCTGATATCCCCATGTGGCCTGGGATCCAACAAAAGATGACTATTTGCTGGTGTTCTTGGATATGCATCAGCCGAGATTTTATTGTTGCTATTACAGGATGTGTTGGCGAGGAGGAATTTTGCAAGGCTATAAGTGCACTCTGTGAGTCTGTATATATCACAGTTTTTTGGATGGACAGATGGAGGATATTTTCTAAGGCAAGGTTGATGGCACATAATTCTGCTGTATAACTGCTGCATTCAGTGGGCAAGGAAACAGAGATAGTGTTATGGGGAAAGACGGCTGCAGCCCCGACTCCACTTTCAGACTTTGATCCATCAGTGTATACTTTTGTAAAATGTGGATAATTTTGTGTGTGAGCAGTATGAAGTTGCTGCATATTGATATTAGCAAGCGAATGTTTTCCCCAGCTTAGGAAATAGCTGTCACAGGATGCTTTAATAGAATACCATGGAGGATCTGCACTGTTTGAATCTTGGAGGACTTTGTCAAGATGTATATTCCAGGTTTGCGATAATGCCTGCAATCTGATGCCAGTTTGATTGATTGATTGATTTGGGTTTTATTGGCGCACTAGCAACTAAGGCTATAATGCGCCAAGACCAGGTAATATCTAAAAAATTTAACATCTCGGTGACCTAATTAATTAGGCCACCATGTCCAGATCTGAAAACATAAATAAACAACAATAACATATAAATTTTAAATACGATTAAAAACCTTTATTGCTTTTAAAAAGCTAAAAACAGCAGACACATTGTCATTGTCGGATAAAATCTGACTGAGTGTATAAGGCTCAGTCAGATGATTAAAAGCGGTAAAACGGGTACTGCTAAAATCTGGACAGTCAATTAAAAGGTGTCTGATCGTTAACATTGTGCCACAGGACACACACATAGGAGGGTCATCAGCCCTCAGCAGAAACGAATGCGTTAAATGACTGTGTCCTATGCGGGTCCGGGCAAGAACAACTTCCTCAGTACGATTCCTGCGCAGACTAGACTGCCACGGTTCAATTACGGGCTTTATACGATATAATTTATTCGCAGTCTGCCTATTCCACGAATCCTGCCATTGGGAGTGAATCTTCTCGTGTATTATTTGCCTGTAGTCTGTATAGGGGACTAACAGGCAGTGGTTATTATTGGGAATTGCTGATTTGGCTGCGGCGTCAGCCAAATCATTTCCCCTAATCCCAATGTGGCTAGGAATCCAGCAGAAGCGGATATCATATTCACGTTCATGGAGAACGTGAAGCTTCTGCTGAATGCTAGACAGAACTGGATGAGAATTATATCTCACAGATATTAAAGCCTGTAACACGCTGAGAGAGTCTGAATATAAAATGAACCGTTGGTATTGGCATTTAATAATGTGATCCAAGGCTAACTTTATAGCGTGCAGCTCTGCAGTAAATATGCTGCATTCAGAGGGAATCTGCTCCGATGTAGTGGTGTCCCTAAAGACAGCAGCGGATCCCACATATGATTCCGCCTTCGAGCCGTCTGTGTAGACTGGCACGAAGTCAGAATGTTCAGCTCGGTGTGCTGAAAAAAGCTGCAGGTAGACAGATGACGGAGTGTCCGACTTTCCCCAATTTCTAAGGGACAAGTCACATGCCGGGACATGAGCATGCCAGGGTGGAAAGGGTTGCTTTGGTGTTTGCGCAACCTTGTCTACCTTGATATTAAGTTCTTTAAGTAGCTCTTGGACACGAATACCAAAAGGGCGATTGGCAGTCTTACGGGTGTTGTATAAATTTTCCCATCGTGGCTCAAAAACGGATAGCCACGTAGGGTGGTCTGGCAGGGATTTCAGTTTTAGAGCGTAGTTTAGAGACAACTGCTTGCGTCGAAGCAATAACGGCGGTTCGTTTGCTTCGACGTATAAGCTCTGGACTGGAGATGTTCGATATGCTCCAATAGCGGTACGGAGAGCCAGATGATGGACAGGATCCAGCCACCGAAGTACACTGTCTCTGGCCGAATTGTATACCAGGGACCCGTAATCTAGTCTGGATCGTACAAGTGCACGGTAGATGCGTAGTAGGGTGCATCGATCCGCACCCCAAGATGTAGAGGAAAGAGAGCGCAGAATATTCAGCCCTCTTGTGCACTTTGTGCGGAGTTGACGGATGTGATCCAGAAAGGTCAACTTTTTGTCAAATACGAGTCCCAAGAATTTTGTATCCGCTGCTATTGGAATAGCATTTCGTCCGAGCCTTAATTCGGGTTCAGGATGAAGATTACGCTTACGACAAAAGTGTACGCAAACGGTCTTCTCCGGCGAGAACCTGAAACCATTTGTAAGTGCCCAGGAGTTGAGTCGATCAATGGCTTTCTGCAGTTGTCTTTCAATCACCCTCATGTTGCATGACTGGCAAAATATGCTAAAGTCATCAACATAGAGGGCACTGTTTACAGTTTGAGGAAGTTGTTCTGTGATGGAATTTACTTTGATGGCAAAAAGCGTGACACTTAATACTGATCCTTGTGGTACTCCCTCCTCTTGGCTAAAGGAACGAGAGAGTGAGGATCCCACACGAACCTGGAAAGATCGATTGGCTAAAAAGTTTTTAATAAAAATGGGGAGTTGCCCCCTAAGACCGAGGCTATGCAGATCTTTTAAAATGCCAAATCTCCAAGTTGTGTCATACGCTTTCTCCATGTCAAAGAACACCGACACCAAGTGTTCACGTTTTAGGAAAGCATCCCGGATGGATGTTTCCAGTCTAATAAGATGGTCCAAAGTGGACCGGTTCCTTCGGAAGCCGCACTGGATATTGGAGAGAAGGTCATTTGATTCTAAATACCATATTAAACGAGAATTGACCATTCTCTCCAGAATTTTGCACAGACAGCTAGTCAGAGCAATAGGACGATAATTGGTGGTGATTTTTGGATCCTTTCCTGGCTTAGGAAAGGCAAGAACGATTGCCTTGCGCCAGGAATCCGGAAACTGCCCTTCAATAAAGATTCTGTTATACAGAGAGAGCAGATAATCCATAGATTTTGGTGAAAGATGTTTAACCAATTCATAATGGATGCCATCTGGTCCAACAGCACTTGCTTTGGAAAGGGCGAGGGCTCTTTTCAGTTCCTGAATAGTGAACGGCCCATTGTAGGGATAGATGTTCTTTGACTTAAAATTAAGTGCCTCTTTTTCCAGTTTATGTTTCAGGACCAGAAACTCTGGGGAATACGAGGATGTTGCAGAGATGTTAGAGAATGTTTCCCCAAGAGCATTGGCTATTGCAGTTGGATCTGCAATGGCGCATCCATTGTAATCTAGGATTGAAGAAGGGTGGGATGTATATTTTCCCTTCATTTTCCGGATTTTATCCCAGACTACCTTAGAATTGGTAGCCTGGTTAACAGATGATGTAAAACGGATCCATGATTCCTTTTGACTCTGACGGCGAATGTAGCGTGCTTTGGCTCGTGCACGCTTGAAAGCTATTAGATTAGCAGTGGTAGGATATCGACGGAATATCCCCCACGCTTTGTTTTGAGCCTTTTTTGCTGCTGTGCATTGTGAATTCCACCAAGGTTTGGGAAATGGTGGAAACCGGCCAGATGTTTTTGGAACAGCATTCGCAGCTGCTTGGACAATGATTTCTGTGATGTACGTTACTGCATCATTGATAGGCTCCTGACTGACTGTACTGAGTTCAAAATTTGCCTGATGTTGGAAGGCATTCCAGTCAGCCTGATCAAACTTCCACCGTGGTAACCTAAAAGGAAGACATGGTCTCCCACTGTGTAACAAGGTTATCACAGGGAAGTGATCACTTCCGTATGGATTCTCCTCCACTTCCCAAGTGAGTGAAGGGAGCAGAGAAGGGGAGCAGATAGAGAGATCAATGGCAGAAAAAGTACGGGTAGGCGTATGGAAGAAGGTGTTTGTTCCAGTATTGAGAAGGGACAGGGCATTGTCATTGAGCATACGCTCTATGACCCGTCCCCTTTCATTGATGTTAGCACTACCCCACAGGGTGTTATGTCCATTCATATCCCCGAGAAGTAAGAAAGGGGGAGGCAACTGCTTTAGAAGATCATCAAGGGCTTCCTGGGAGATGTCAGTCCCAGGTGGCAAATAAATAGAGCAGACCGTTAATAAAAATCCCACTGTAAGGCGAATTGCAACAGCCTCTATGCTGGTTGTAATTAGCAAGGGCTGAACTGGGGTCTGATTACTCACAAGGATAGCCACTCCTCCATGAGCAGGACCATCCGCAATTCTATCCTTACGAAAGATCGTGATGTTATGCATAGTGGGATCATCATTCGCCTTTAGATAAGTCTCCTGCAAGCAAAAGCAAACTGGCTCGTGCTTTTGCAGGAGGGCCTTGATGTCATCAGTATTTCGCCGGAATCCACGACAATTCCATTGTAGGAATTTAGCCATTATTTTGGCTTGGTGGGTCCATCAGGCGGCTTCCGAGGTGCTGAGGGCTTACTTTTATCAGCCTTGGCTTTATCTTTTTTGGGGAAAAAAGGACGATGTCCCGTGTCCATTTCTTCCTCCGCAAAGAGTTCCAAGACTGATTCATCCTGTACCTCCTTGTTCTCTACATCCATTCTTTCTGGTGTCACGGATGACTCTTCTAAAGTTTTTGGCTTTTCTTTACCACTTGGTTTAGGTAGTGGTGGAGCACTAGGAGGTACGGATATAGGAGTGGCAGCTGATTGTGTTTTTGTGGTGGGCTTTTGTGAACTCAATAAATAGCGTGCAATCGGGGTGAATGACTCTTTTGGTGGTATAGTCATCTCAGTTTGTGTACCGATAGTGCACTTAGCAGAAACCTTCTGGGCATATGAAGGTTTCCCGCTATTTATTGGTTGTATGCGTTTTCTAGCCTCTGGGTAGGAGATGTTTAGCTCCGTTTTTAATTTCTGTATCTCCTTTTCGTCCTTCCACCGCTGGCATGCTCGAGAGTATGCAGGGTGCTCTCCTTGGCAGTTAATACAATTAGGCTTAGGAGCTAGACATTCCTTGCTCTCGTGGTCTTTAACACCACATCGAGCACAGGCAGGATTACCACGACAGGATGTTTGTGAGTGGCCGTACTTTTGACATTTAAAACACCTCAGTGGGTTGGGAACGTAAATCCTCACTGGGCAGTTTAAGTACCCTGCCTTGATGGAACTTGGAGGCCGTGGGGTGTTGAATGTTAGGATGAGAACTCGGGTAGGGACAAGATTCCCATCCTTACGCATGGATATCCGCTTTACAGCTGTCACTCCTTGTTCTTTTAATTCAGAGCAGATCTCTTCTTCAGAAACGTGAAGAAGATCCCACTCTGATATCACACCTCTTGAAGAGTTCAAAGTTTTGTGAGGGGTTACGATGATGGGTATTCCCCCTATAAATATGGCTTTTAAAAATTTTTCAGCTTGATTTATATTTGCTGCTTCAATTAGAATATCTCCAGAACGCAGCCGTTTAACGGATTTGGGTGAGCCTGCCATCCCTTCTAATCCTTTCTGGATAAAGAAAGGTGACATTTTCCCAAGTGACTGCTCTCCGGTGGAATGGAGAATGAGGAAAAGAGGTGTCACAGATGTTGTTTTCTCCTCAGTTCTGGCTCTTTTAGCTGAATTGCTTTCACTCTCATCTGACGATCGATTAGGTAGGGGCCTTGTTGGGGCCCCAGAAGAAGAATTTAAATTACTCATATGAGTAAAAAGAAAATGTCTGATGCCTAAGTACCTCACCCACCACGGAGCCCTACGAGGGGACGCCCACTCGTGAACTAGCAGGTACTGCGTACACGAATGGGACGCCGAGTTCGCTTAGAGCACCATACCCACGTTACCAATAAGTCTTTATCCCGTCCCAGGACCAAAGGGAGGGAGACTTATTGGAACGCAGTTGACCCTAGCAGTATAGAACCACCCGCCGATTGATCCCAGTCGAGCCGGTCCGGGACCACCCGTCTCGTCGAAGCAGGGGCCAAAGTGGTGTATTAAGGCTGGGCCCCTCAACCACCAGGATCCCCCTTTCCGCTTCCACGGGTCGCGGCGCACGGCTGCACACGCCGGATTCCAAAGATGTAACCCTGGAACCAAGGTATGGGCGTTAGATCCCAGTGATGCTAATCTGGAAACCCAGCAGCATCACTGGGAGGTCCCCTCACCACGTACAGGTGCCCACGTCGAGGGGTCTGATGCCAGTAGGTTGAACTGCTCTGGGTTTGTTTCTATAGTGCATAAAGAACTGTGGATCATTAAGTATTGGCCTAATGGGGTGAGTAGATATACTTTGAATTTTGGCTGCATAGTTTAGGAGTAACATCTTTCTCCTGAGTCTGAGGGGAGGTTCATGGGTTTCAATATAAAGACTTTGTACTGGCGACGTTCTATAAGCACCTACAGCAATCCTGAGGGCAGAATGTTGAATAGGGGCAAGACATGATAACACGCTTTCCCTAGCTGAATCATACACCGGGGAACCATAATCAAGGCGAGATCTAATTAGGGCTCTATATAAGTGAAGTAGGGTGCAACGATCTGCACCCCACGATGTAGAAGAAATAACTCTTAGTAAGTTCATTTTTTTCTGGCAAACAGTCCGTAGATGTTTAATGTGTTCTTTAAAGTTCAATTTATTGTCAAAAATCACACCAAGAAGACGAACGCTGTTCACAACTGCGACAGGTTGGTTTCTTAAATGTATTTCAGGATCTGGGTGCATCTTTCGTTTGTTACAAAAATGAATGACACTAGATTTCTGATAGGACAGTCGGTAACCATTCTGTGTCATCCATAGTTCGATATTATTGATTGATGTTTGAAGTTGCCTCTCAATAAAACTCATGTTTTGTGAACTGCAAGAGACAGTCAGGTCATCAGCATAAAGGTATGAAGTCACTGTATTGGGAATAATTTTAGTCAACTGATTTATTCTTATTGCAAACAAAGTTGCACTAAGAACAGAGCCCTGAGGGACTCCTTCTTCTTGTATATATGTTTTGGAAAGGACTTGCCGATAGCGAACTTGAAAGGTCCTCTGCTGTAGGAAATTCTGTATGAAAAGAGGTAAGTGACCTCTCAGATCCAGGGAATGTAGATCTCTCAGGATGCCAAAACGCCAAGTGGTGTCAAAGGCTTTCTCTATATCGAGACATGCCATGACGAGATGCTTATTTTGAATAAATGCATTCCTAATATTAGTTTCTGCTTTGATCATAAGATCCAGTGATGATCGGTTTTTCCTGAAACCAAATTGATTATCGGATATTATGTTTTGGGAATCAAGGTACCATGTTAGTCTACGGTGTATTATTTTTTCTAGGGTTTTACTTAAGCAGCTGGTGAGAGAAATGGGTCTATAATTATTAGGCATAGAGAGATCTTTCCCTGGTTTGGGTATTGCCAGTACAAAAGAGTGACGCCAAGAACTGGGGAATGAATGTTCTATGAAGATGCGATTATAGAATGTCAGAAGCAAAGATAGCGATTTATTATCTAGATGCTGTAGCATTATGTTGTATATTCCATCAGGGCCAGCAGCGCTGTTCCTTGCAGTGGATAGAGCCTCTTGAAGTTCTAGCATAGTGAGTGGTTGATTGTACGGTAGAAAGGATTTGGTTCTGAAATTCAGGTGGGATTTTTCGGCTGAAGTCTTAATCTTTTGAAATGATGATTCGTATGCTGTTGATTGAGATAACTGCGAAAATACTGCGCCTAGGGCATCTGCAATCTCTGCAGGAGTAGACAGTTCCAACCCGTTCCAGGTGATAAGTGGGGAGGACAATGGGTGAAATTTGCCATTTAATTGCCTGATTTTTTTCCATATAATTCTTACGTCAGTATTTTTATTAATTTCAGTTGCGAATCGAATCCAAGAGTCTTTTTTTGCTTTTTTCCTAATATGGCGGGCCTTAGCTCTAAGTTTTTTGTAGTTTATCAAGTTTGCAGTGGTAGGGTATTTACGGAATAAATTCCAAGCACGGTTTTTTTCTTTTTTTGCATTTCTACAGTCCTCATTCCACCAGTAGTTTCTGCTTTTACGGATGCTTGACTGTGATTGAGGAATGGCAGTAGATGCAGCTACTAGGATCTGTTTTGTAATATGTTTGGCAGCTTTGTCAATTGGTTGATATTCAATGACCTGGTTGTCAAAGGATACATGGGAAGCGTACTTTGTCCAATCTGCCTTAGAAAATTTCCATTTTTTGCTGGTTTCTGAAGTTATGCAGAGTGAAGTTTGTATTTTACAGATTATTGGGTAGTGGTCACTATTGAGTGGATCGTCCAGAGCAGTCCACTCAATACTAGGAAAGAGGATAGGAGAGCAGATGGATAGGTCTATTGCAGAGACTGATCCTGTTGGTAGATGGAAATAAGTTGGAGAGCCTGTATTTAATATGGTTAGATTTTGTCTGTCGACAAGCATTTCAATGAGTTGTCCTCGGGCGTCTGTGTTGGGAGATCCCCACAATGGATTATGTCCATTGAAGTCGCCCAATAAACAGAAAGGAGTTGGCAACTGCAAAATGAGATCTTGAAGTTCTTGAAACGTACAAGGATCACTGGGTGGCAGGTAGATGGAAACCAGTGTTAGGTTAATGCTAATCGCTATTCGCGTGGCAACGGCTTCAATGGCAGTTTGTAGGGGAATGCGTTTACAAGGGACTCGTGAGTCCACGAGTATGGCTACCCCTCCATGAGCATTTGTGGTTGTAAGTCTGTCTTGCCGAAAGAGAGTATAATTTTTTATCGAGGGAGACAACTGCGCTGTTAAATATGTCTCCTGTAAGCAGATTCCAATTGGATTATGGTTCATAATTATTTCGTGGATGTCGTCAATATTGCTGCGAAAGCCTCTGCAATTCCATTGTACGATGTTTTACATTGTTTGGGTTTATATGGAGTAGCTGCATCTGTCTGCTTTTTGGAAATCTGTTTCAGGCGGTCAGCTTTCATCTTCTCTCTCTTTGAGAAAACAGGTCTGGTTTCTATTTCGTCTTCTGGATGGATTTCCAAAATGGTTTCATTTTCTTCTTGATTGCAAGTCTCATTTGTGTCCATAGCGGAAGAGGATTCAGCATGCTGCTTATTAATGGGATCAGCATTTTCTTTTTGAGCAGGTCTTACGGAAGTTGCACCAGCAACAGGTGGTATCGTAACTGGTGTGTTACAAGATCTGGTTGAAGTCTGTTGCTTTGAGGACTGTGGTACGGAAGAGAGTATAGATCGGGCCCACTCAGAAATAGAAATGTTTGGTGGTATTGATGTGTCAGTCTGAACAGATATTGTATGAAATCTTTTGGTAGCATCAGCATATGTATGTTTTGGTATCACTTGCTGTATTTGTTTCCTTGCTTCTGAAAATGAGACTTTTTTTTCTACCTTGAACTTCTGAATTTTCTTTTCATATTTCCATTGGTCACATGTTTTAGAGAAGGCTGGGTGGTTGCCTTTGCAATTAGGGCAGAGCGAGGACTGTGATTTACATTCAGCTTGGGTATGCTCCTTCGAGCCACAGTTAGGGCATACAGCATCACCTCGACAGACTGTTTGGGAGTGTCCGAATTTCTGACATTTATAACATCTTAATGGATTTGGAATATACGGGCGAATGCGGCAGTTCAGATACCCGGCTTTCACCGATGTTGGTAGGTTTGGTGAACTAAATGTCAGTATGATGCTTCGAGTTGGGATAAGTTCGCCATCTTTCTTCAGCATAATTCTTTTCGCCTGTGTGACCTTCTGATCTTGCAATTCATTTACAATTTCCTCCTCTGAGACATTCATTAGGTCCCATTCTGAGATGACACCTTTGGAGGTATTGAGTGTAGCATGTGGTGACACCTTGACTGAAATTCCACCAAATGTGGAGAGTTTCAGAAGGGACTCAGAGTGTTTGGAACTGGTGGTCTCAACCAGTAGGTCGCCAGATTTTAGACGTCTCACCATTTTCGGGGAACCTGCTACACTTTCCAGACATTTCTGTATGAGAAATGGAGATAGATTGCCTATGGCCTGGTTTGTTAAAGAATGTAAGATCAGGAAAGTAGGATGTTCTATCCTGCAAGCATCCGTCTTCAGTCTCTTTCTGGTGTTTGTGTCATCATCGGGATGGTGCAAATCCAATGAGTTAGGATTTGCTGTCTGGATCGGGGGAAAGTTGTCGAAATCCATGTTTTGCTCCTTTTGGCCCTGGGGGTTTGCTTTACCACCCAGGTTTCCGGCCCCGCCACGGGGAGGCAGGAGCAGTGCCACGAGGTGACCAAGCGGCTGTGTTAGTAAGTTAGTACTAATAGAAAAAGGAAACAGAAAGGTGGTTTTCCTTTCTGGGCTTCTGCCTACTCTTTGTAGTGCGAGACAGCTACTCTAATATAGAAATAAAGAGAACGGTGTTTGAAACTAAAAATATAAACTGATTGCTTAAATTCTCTTTTTAGAAAACGCTTTCAGAGACGCACTATAATCGCTTGGCCTCGGAACGCTTGGCACCCGGGGCGTCCGCGCGAGTACCACTTCTTCTCGCCGAACTGTCTGAATGCATGAGTGCCAAAATTTTGGGTCCTGTTTTATCTGGAACAGTTTGTTATTTGTTTGTTTATGCCATAGCTCTGTCCATTGTGCATGAAAAGCTGTTTTAATTATAATATTATAATCAGAAACTGGAATAAAGGCAGAGGTTAAATCTGCTGTTGATGGATTTTTAGCCGAAATATCAGCCAACTCGTTCCCTTTGATGCCTGAATGTGCTGGGATCCAGCAGAAGTTCACTCGTTGCTGGCGATCTTCAATTTTCAATAGTAAATACTTGATTTGATTTAGTATAGGGTGATCCTTATAAGAGAAATTCTGCATTGCTCTAATTGAGCTGAGAGAGTCGGTGTAAATTAAATATTTTGCAGATGGGTGAAGACTCAAATTTTCTAGAGCAAATTGAATTGCATATAATTCCGCTGAAAAGCTGCTGTACTCAGGTGGAAGAGAGGCTGATATGATTGCAGAGGGAAACACTGCTGCTGCTCCAACAGTTGAATGAGATTTGGAACCATCAGTATATATCGGTAAGAAGTCAAAACAGTTTTGAATATGGCTAGCATGGAGTTGTTGCACATTCAGAGTTGGTAGACGATTCTTTCCCCATTGGAGAAAATAATTATCACAGGCTGGTTGAGGAAATGGGGTCCATGGTGGGAAAGAATCATTCTTTCTGTGCTGCCTACTCTGGAGAGGAACATTCCAATTTTGTGCTATTTCAAGGAGCCGTAGGCCTGCTGGGCGTATTTTATTTGGTTTATTTCTATAGAGATTGTGAAATGATGGATTAAAGAGATATGGTTGGATGGGGTGCGAAGAACAGTTTCGTATTCTGACTGCATATTTTAGTAGTAACATTTTTCTGCGGAGGTAAAGAGGGGGCTCATGGGCTTCAATATATAGACTATAGGTTGGTGATGTCCTATAAGCACCAAGAGCAATCCTCAGTGCATTGTGTTGTAAAGGTCCAGCCAGCGTAATACACTCTTTCGAGCAGAATCATAAACTGGGGCACCGTAATCTAACCGAGATCTAATCAGTGCTCTATATAAGAGCAGCAAAGTTGTACGATCTGCTCCCCAAGACTGGGCAGATAGAGCTCTAAGCATGTTCAGCTTTTTCAGACAGGTAGTACGTATTACTTTAATGTGCTCAAGGAAATTTAACTTGCTGTCTAATATTAATCCCAAGAATCTAATATTGTTGGTAATCGGGATGCTGGAATTTGATATCCGGAGTTCGGGGTCTAAATGTAATTTGCGTTGGTTACAAAAGTGGATAGCAACTGTTTTCTGATGGGAAAGCCGATATCCATTGAACTCAGCCCATTTTTCAATTTTATTGAGGGACATTTGCAATTGCCGTTCAATAGATCTCATGTTCTGAGAGTGGCAAGAAATGGAGAGATCGTCAGCATAAAGATAGGCTTCTACAGTATTTGGAAGTTCTTTGGAAATGGAATCAATTCTAAGGGCAAATAGGGTTGCACTCAAAACCGACCCCTGTGGTACTCCTTCTTCCTGCAAGAAAGTAGAAGAAAGGGAGTTTTGGTATCGAACCTGGAAAGAGCGGATCTGGAGAAAGTTTCTAATGAATATAGGCAGGTTGCCTCGTAGACCAAAATTATGTAGGTCACTGAGAATGCCATACCGCCAGGTTGTATCGAATGCCTTTTCTATGTCAATGGAGACCATGACATGGTGTTCATTTTTCACAAAGGCATTGCGAATTTCAGATTCGGCCTTGATCATCAGATCTAGAGAGGACTTATTTTTGCGAAAGCCATGTTGACAATTACTCAGTAGTTGTTCAGTTTCAATGATCCAGCTGAGTCGACTGTGGATCATTTTTTCAAGAATTTTACCAAGGCAACTTGACAGAGAGATTGGCCTGTAACTATTAGGACTGGAAGGATCTTTTCCAGGTTTCAAAAAGGGCAAAACTGTAGCATGGTGCCAAGATGTTGGATAAGTATTTTCCAGGAAGATCCGATTAAAGAAAACTAGCAGCATTTGTAAGTTTTGCTCATTGAGATGCTGCAGCATGACATAATATATGCCATCTGGCCCAGCTGCACTGTTTCTCGTTGTTTTTATGGCTTGTAGAAGTTCACAATATTCAAGGGGCTGATTATACGGAAGTGATAGCGAGGTTCTAAAGTTAATGGGCCTCTGTTCGGTGGAGGTCTTAATTTTTTGGAATTTCGGAGTGTAATTTGATACAGCAGAGACTTCGGCAAAGGTTTTACCCAAGGCATTCGCTATTTCTAGAGGATCAGAGAGTTCTTGTCCATTGTATGAAAGAGTGTGTGGTATGGATGTTTATTGGCGCATTAGCTGCTATGGCTATAGTGCGCCTATTCGTAGGAATATTAAAAAAATAATCCAGTTTAAATTAGTTTCAGTTCTGTAGCCTATTTATAAAAGATGATACACTCCAATTTGTTTTAAAAAGCAGAAAAGTTTGTTAACATTTGCGTCCTCTCCAATGATATGATGTAATGTCAATCTTTCTGAACGATTAGCCAGATTTTGAAGTATTGCAGCTCGATGTTGTTGATACTGCGGACAGTCAATCAGAATGTGTTTGACTGTTAGATGTTCTAAGCAGTATGGACACTGAGGAGGATCATCGCCCATTAGTAGATGGAGGTGAGTCAGATGGGTGTGTCCTATTCTCATTCGTGTGAGTACCACTTCTTCCCGCCGCACTGTCTGATTGCTGGAATGCCAGAACTTTGGGTTTTGTTTCAGCTGGAAAAGCTTGTTATTCGTTTGGTTATGCCATAATTCTGTCCACTGTGCATGGCATGCTGCTTGAATTAAGATATTATAATCGGGCGCTGGAATAGGGACAGAAGTTAGGTCTGAACTTGGACTTTTGGCGGATGTATCAGCCACTTCATTCCCTTTTATGCCTGAATGTGCTGGAATCCAGCAAAACTTCACTAGTTGTTGACGATCATAAATCTGCAATAACAAACTCCTGATTTTCATTACAATATGGTGATTCTTTTGAGATGTATTCTGCATTGCTTTGATTGAGCTGAGAGAGTCAGTATAAACTATATATTTTGCAGATGGATGTAAATTCAAATTTTCTAGAGCTAACTGTATTGCATACAGTTCTGCTGAAAAGTTGCTATACTCAGGTGGAAGAGAAGCTGATATGATAGCAGAGGGAAACACTGCTGCTGCTCCAACAGTTGACAGAGATTTGGAACCATCCGTATATATCGGTAAGAAGTCGGCATAAGTTTGAAGATGGCTAGCATGGAGTTGTTGCACAGTCACTGCCGGCAGGCAATTCTTTCCCCATTGAAGAAAATAGGTATCAGAGGTCAGTTGAGGAAAGGTGGTCCATGGTGGATGAGAGTAATTCTTTATCTGTTGCATATTGTGGAGAGGAACATTCCAGTTCTGCGATATTTCAAGGAGCCGTAGGCCAGCCGGTTGGATTTTACTTGGTTTATTTCTATAGAGATTAACTAGTGGTTGATTAAAAAGGTATGGCTGAATAGGATGCAAAGGGCAAGTCTGTATTTTGGCTGCATATTTAAGTAGTAACATTTTTCTACGAAGATGCAAAGGGGGCTCATTAGCTTCAATGTATAGCATTGTATGAAAGAATTGGGGAAGGGATGATTGGAAACTTCCCAGAAAGCTGTCTAATTTTCTTCCATATTATTCTGGAGTCGGTATTTCTGTTGATAGTGCATGCAAACCGAGTCCAAGAATCTTTCTTGGCTTGCCTGTGAATGAATCGCGCTTTTGCCCTTAGCTTCTTGTAGCTAATTAAATTAGCTGTTGTCGGAAATCGACGGAATAAGTTGAATGCTTTATTTTTTTCCTTCTTTGCTTTTGTGCACTCTTCGTTCCACCAGTAGTTGAAGTGCCGTCGGGTTGGGGGGTTTGATAATGGAATTGAGTATTTTGCTGCAACTAAAAGACTGGATGTGATATAATCGGTTACTTTATCTATAGGTTGTAGCTGTTTTTTTTTTTTTTTTTTTGGTTTGGTTTTATTGGCGCATTAGCTACTAGGGCTATAATGCGCCAAGACCATGTCATTAATAAAAATTGAACCTTTCAGTGACCTAACTAGTTAGGTCACCATGTCAAAATAAATAATAACAAAAGTATAAAAGATAAATCAATGGAAAAGGACAATAAAATGTAAATTTTATATGGCAGTAAAAATGTTTATTGATTTTAAAAAGCTAAAAACAGCAGACACATGGTCATTGTCAGATAAAATCTGACTGAGTGTATAAGGCTCAGCCAGATGACTAAAAACGGTAAAGTATAAATCACGTTCATGTCTAAAACGTGGACATACAGTTAAAATGTGATTAATAGATAAAATGGTGTCGCATTGCTCGCACATAGGACAGTCATCTGCCCTCAGCAGAAAAGAATGTGTAAGATGACTGTGTCCGATGCGGAGACGAGCTAGAACAACTTCCTCCTTACGGTTCCTGCGCAGACAAGACTGCCACGGTTCAATTACAGGCTTTATACAATATAATTTATTCGCAGTCTGTCTATTCCACGAGTCCTGCCATTGGGTTGTAGCTGAATAGTTTCTTTGTCCAGAATGATTGCTGATTGAAATTTGGCCCATTTGGCTTTAGAAAATTTCCATTTTCTGCAGGGTTGGTCTAATGGTAGTTGTGCAGTGAGCAGGTTACAGACAATTGGAAAATGGTCACTTCCCATTGGATCATCCATGGCGGACCACTGAATGACTGGAAACAGTATCGGAGAACAAATTGAGAGGTCAATTGCAGAGGTCTGTCCAGTAGGTAACTGTATGTGGGTGTGTGTACCAGTATTAAGAATGGTAAGGTTTTGTTTATCTAGTATAGTTTCAATTAGTCGGCCCTGTCTATCTAATTTAGAGGATCCCCATAAAGGGTGGTGGCCATTGAAATCCCCTAGCAAGCACACTGGTGACGGCAGCTGTACTAAAAGTTCTTCAATATCTTTGAAAGAGTAGGAATTGTTTGGTGGGAGATAGACTGAGACTAGCGTAAATGCAATCTCAGCAATCAGACGCACAGCAACGGCTTCAATTTTGGTTTGAAGAATGATTTGACTAGCAGGGATCTTTGAGTTAATCAAAATGGTTGATTGATTGATTGATTGATTTGGGTTTTATTGGCGCACTAGCAACTAAGGCTATAATGCGCCAAGACCAGGTAATATCTAAAAAATTTAACATCTCGGTGACCTAATTAATTAGGCCACCATGTCCAGATCTGAAAACATAAATAAACAACAATAACATATAAATTTTAAATACGATTAAAAACCTTTATTGCTTTTAAAAAGCTAAAAACAGCAGACACATTGTCATTGTCGGATAAAATCTGACTGAGTGTATAAGGCTCAGTCAGATGATTAAAAGCGGTAAAACGGGTACTGCTAAAATCTGGACAGTCAATTAAAAGGTGTCTGATCGTTAACATTGTGCCACAGGACACACACATAGGAGGGTCATCAGCCCTCAGCAGAAACGAATGCGTTAAATGACTGTGTCCTATGCGGGTCCGGGCAAGAACAACTTCCTCAGTACGATTACTGCGCAGACTAGACTGCCACGGTTCAATTACGGGCTTTATACGATATAATTTATTCGCAGTCTGCCTATTCCACGAATCCTGCCATTGGGAGTGAATCTTCTCGTGTATTATTTGCCTGTAGTCTGTATAGGGGACTAACAGGCAGTGGTTATTATTGGGAATTGCTGATTTGGCTGCGGCGTCAGCCAAATCATTTCCCCTAATCCCAATGTGGCTAGGAATCCAGCAGAAGCGGATATCATATTCACGTTCATGGAGAACGTGAAGCTTCTGCTGAATGCTAGACAGAACTGGATGAGAATTATATCTCACAGATATTAAAGCCTGTAACACGCTGAGAGAGTCTGAATATAAAATGAACCGTTGGTATTGGCATTTAATAATGTGATCCAAGGCTAACTTTATAGCGTGCAGCTCTGCAGTAAATATGCTGCATTCAGAGGGAATCTGCTCCGATGTAGTGCTGTCTCTAAAGACAGCAGCGGATCCCACATATGATTCCGCCTTCGAGCCGTCTGTGTAGACTGGCACGAAGTCAGAATGTTCAGCTCGGTGTGCTGAAAAAAGCTGCAGGTAGACAGATGACGGAGTGTCCGACTTTCCCCAATTTCTAAGGGACAAGTCACATGCCGGGACATGAGCATGCCAGGGTGGAAGGGGTTGCTTTGGTGTTTGCGCAACCTTGTCTACCTTGATATTAAGTTCTTTAAGTAGCTCTTGGACACGAATACCAAAAGGGCGATTGGCAGTCTTACGGGTGTTGTATAAATTTTCCCATCGTGGCTCAAAAACGGATAGCCACGTAGGGTGGTCTGGCAGGGATTTCAGTTTTAGAGCGTAGTTTAGAGACAACTGCTTGCGTCGAAGCAATAACGGCGGTTCGTTTGCTTCGACGTATAAGCTCTGGACTGGAGATGTTCGATATGCTCCAATAGCGGTACGGAGAGCCAGATGATGGACAGGATCCAGCCACCGAAGTACACTGTCTCTGGCCGAATTGTATACCAGGGACCCGTAATCTAGTCTGGATCGTACAAGTGCACGGTAGATGCGTAGTAGGGTGCATCGATCCGCACCCCAAGATGTAGAGGAAAGAGAGCGCAGAATATTCAGCCCTCTTGTGCACTTTGTGCGGAGTTGACGGATGTGATCCAGAAAGGTCAACTTTTTGTCAAATACGAGTCCCAAGAATTTTGTATCCGCTGCTATTGGAATAGCATTTCGTCCGAGCCTTAATTCGGGTTCAGGATGAAGATTACGCTTACGACAAAAGTGTACGCAAACGGTCTTCTCCGGCGAGAACCTGAAACCATTTGTAAGTGCCCAGGAGTTGAGTCGATCAATGGCTTTCTGCAGTTGTCTTTCAATCACCCTCATGTTGCATGACTGGCAAAATATGCTAAAGTCATCAACATAGAGGGCACTGTTTACAGTTTGAGGAAGTTGTTCTGTGATGGAATTTACTTTGATGGCAAAAAGCGTGACACTTAATACTGATCCTTGTGGTACTCCCTCCTCTTGGCTAAAGGAACGAGAGAGTGAGGATCCCACACGAACCTGGAAAGATCGATTGGCTAAAAAGTTTTTAATAAAAATGGGGAGTTGCCCCCTAAGACCGAGGCTATGCAGATCTTTTAAAATGCCAAATCTCCAAGTTGTGTCATACGCTTTCTCCATGTCAAAGAACACCGACACCAAGTGTTCGCGTTTTAGGAAAGCATCCCGGATGGATGTTTCCAGTCTAATAAGATGGTCCAAAGTGGACCGGTTCCTTCGGAAGCCGCACTGGATATTGGAGAGAAGGTCATTTGATTCTAAATACCATATTAAACGAGAATTGACCATTCTCTCCAAAATTTTGCACAGACAGCTAGTCAGAGCAATAGGACGATAATTGGTGGTGATTTTTGGATCCTTTCCTGGCTTAGGAAAGGCAAGAACGATTGCCTGTCGCCAGGAATCCGGAAACTGCCCTTCAATAAAGATTCTGTTATACAGAGAGAGCAGATAATCCATAGATTTTGGTGAAAGATGTTTAACCAATTCATAATGGATGCCATCTGGTCCAACAGCACTTGCTTTGGAAAGGGCGAGGGCTCTTTTCAGTTCCTGAATAGTGAACGGCCCATTGTAGGGATAGATGTTCTTTGACTTAAAATTAAGTGCCTCTTTTTCCAGTTTATGTTTCAGGACCAGAAACTCTGGGGAATACGAGGATGTTGCAGAGATGTTAGAGAATGTTTCCCCAAGAGCATTGGCTATTGCAGTTGGATCTGCAATAGCGCATCCATTGTAATCTAGGATTGAAGAAGGGTGGGATGTATATTTTCCCTTCATTTTCCGGATTTTATCCCAGACTACCTTAGAATTGGTAGCCTGGTTAACAGATGATGTAAAACGGATCCATGATTCCTTTTGACTCTGACGGCGAATGTAGCGTGCTTTGGCTCGTGCACGCTTGAAAGCTATTAGATTAGCAGTGGTAGGATATCGACGGAATATCCCCCACGCTTTGTTTTGAGCCTTTTTTGCTGCTGTGCATTGTGAATTCCACCAAGGTTTGGGAAATGGTGGAAACCGGCCAGATGTTTTTGGAACAGCATTCGCAGCTGCTTGGACAATGATTTCTGTGATGTACGTTACTGCATCATTGATAGGCTCCTGACTGACTGTACTGAGTTCAAAATTTGCCTGATGTTGGAAGGCATTCCAGTCAGCCTGATCAAACTTCCACCGTGGTAACCTAAAAGGAAGACATGGTCTCCCACTGTGTAACAAGGTTATCACAGGGAAGTGATCACTTCCGTATGGATTCTCCTCCACTTCCCAAGTGAGTGAAGGGAGCAGAGAAGGGGAGCAGATAGAGAGATCAATGGCAGAAAAAGTACGGGTAGGCATATGGAAGAAGGTGTTTGTTCCAGTATTGAGAAGGGAAAGGGCATTGTCATTGAGCATACGCTCTATGACCCGTCCCCTTTCATTGATGTTAGCACTACCCCACAGGGAGTTATGTCCATTCATATCCCCAAGAAGTAAGAAAGGGGGAGGCAACTGCTTTAGAAGATCATCAAGGGCTTCCTGGGAGATGTCAGTCCCAGGTGGCAAATAAATAGAGCAGACCGTTAATAAAAATCCCACTGTAAGGCGAATTGCAACAGCCTCTATGCTGGTTGTAATTAGCAAGGGCTGAACTGGGGTCTGATTACTCACAAGGATAGCCACTCCTCCATGAGCAGGACCATCCGCAATTCTATCCTTACGAAAGATTGTGATGTTATGCATGGTGGGATCATCATTCGCCTTTAGATAAGTCTCCTGCAAGCAAAAGCAAACTGGCTCGTGCTTTTGCAGGAGGGCCTTGATGTCATCAGTATTTCGCCGGAATCCACGACAATTCCATTGTAGGAATTTAGCCATTATTTTGGCTTGGTGGGTCCATCAGGCGGCTTCCGAGGTGCTGAGGGCTTACTTTTATCAGCCTTGGCTTTATCTTTTTTGGGGAAGAAAGGACGATGTCCCGTGTCCATTTCTTCCTCCGCAAAGAGTTCCAAGACTGATTCATCCTGTACCTCCTTGTTCTCTACATCCATTCTTTCTGGTGTCACGGATGACTCTTCTAAAGTTTTTGGCTTTTCTTTACCACTTGGTTTAGGTAGTGGTGGAGCACTAGGAGGTACGGATATAGGAGTGGCAGCTGATTGTGTTTTTGTGGTGGGCTTTTGTGAACTCAATAAATAGCGTGCAATCGGGGTGAATGACTCTTTTGGTGGTATAGTCATCTCAGTTTGTGTACCGATAGTGCACTTAGCAGAAACCTTCTGGGCATATGAAGGTTTCCCGCTATTTATTGGTTGTATGCGTTTTCTAGCCTCTGGGTAGGAGATGTTTAGCTCCGTTTTTAATTTCTGTATCTCCTTTTCGTCCTTCCACCGCTGGCATGCTCGAGAGTATGCAGGGTGCTCTCCTTGGCAGTTAATACAATTAGGCTTAGGAGCTAGACATTCCTTGCTCTCGTGGTCTTTAACACCACATCGAGCACAGGCAGGATTACCACGACAGGATGTTTGTGAGTGGCCGTACTTTTGACATTTAAAACACCTCAGTGGGTTGGGAACGTAAATCCTCACTGGGCAGTTTAAGTACCCTGCCTTGATGGAACTTGGAGGCCGTGGGGTGTTGAATGTTAGGATGAGAACTCGGGTAGGGACAAGATTCCCATCCTTACGCATGGATATCCGCTTTACAGCTGTCACTCCTTGTTCTTTTAATTCAGAGCAGATCTCTTCTTCAGAAACGTGAAGAAGATCCCACTCTGATATCACACCTCTTGAAGAGTTCAAAGTTTTGTGAGGGGTTACGATGATGGGTATTCCCCCTATAAATATGGCTTTCAAAAATTTTTCAGCTTGATTTATATTTGCTGCTTCAATTAGAATATCTCCAGAACGCAGCCGTTTAACGGATTTGGGTGAGCCTGCCATCCCTTCTAATCCTTTCTGGATAAAGAAAGGTGACATTTTCCCAAGTGACTGCTCTCCGGTGGAATGGAGAATGAGGAAAAGAGGTGTCACAGATGTTGTTTTCTCCTCAGTTCTGGCTCTTTTAGCTGAATTGCTTTCACTCTCATCTGACGATCGATTAGGTAGGGGCCTTGTTGGGGCCCCAGAAGAAGAATTTAAATTACTCATATGAG
Organism: Mastigoproctus giganteus; assembly: GCF_048544385.1. Lineage (NCBI taxonomy): Eukaryota > Metazoa > Arthropoda > Arachnida > Uropygi > Thelyphonidae > Mastigoproctus > Mastigoproctus giganteus. The sequence continues at coordinate 775,931 of NW_028328294.1, read as the reverse complement.
TAAAAAGAAAATGTCTGATGCCTAAGTACCTCACCCACCACGGAGCCCTACGAGGGGACGCCCACTCGTGAACTAGCAGGTACTGCGTACACGAATGGGACGCCGAGTTCGCTTAGAGCACCATACCCACGTTACCAATAAGTCTTTATCCCGTCCCAGGACCAAAGGGAGGGAGACTTATTGGAACGCAGTTGACCCTAGCAGTATAGAACCACCCGCCGATTGATCCCAGTCGAGCCGGTCCGGGACCACCCGTCTCGTCGAAGCAGGGGCCAAAGTGGTGTATTAAGGCTGGGCCCCTCAACCACCAGGATCCCCATTTCCGCTTCCACGGGTCGCGGCGCACGGCTGCACACGCCGGATTCCAAAGATGTAACCCTGGAACCAAGGTATGGGCGTTAGATCCCAGTGATGCTAATCTGGAAACCCAGCAGCATCACTGGGAGGTCCCCTCACCACGTACAGGTGCCCACGTCGAGGGGAATCAAAATGGCTACACCACCACGAGCAGAGTCAGATGTATTCCGATCTCTTCGGTAGACTGAGTAGTTATTTATAGAAACAGAAATTTTAGCAGTTAAATAGGTTTCCTGCAGACAGAAACCCACTGGAGAGTAGCGTCTAATTAAGTACTGAATGTCATCAATGTTGCATCTAAAGCCTCTACAATTCCACTGTAAAATATAAGGCATTATTTGAGTTTAGAAGAAGCTGTACCTGACGTGGCTGTCTTGTGGCGTTCTGGCTTTGGTTTATTTCTTTTTGGAAAGGTGGGGCGACCTGTGTCCATATCTTCTTCTTCTTCTTCTTCTGCAAATATTTCAAGAATTGGATCTTCCTGTTTAGAGGGGTACTCTTGATCGAGTGATGTTTCCTGAATACTCTGTTTAGAAGTTGAACTGGTATTATTTGGTGTGGTAGCAATCATTGGCGAAGGAGGAGATTTTGCTGGAATCGTAAGAGGCGTATTACTTGCTTGATCTGAGTGCTTCTGGATATTGGACTGTTGCTGAGAAAGAACAGCTCGGGCCCAGTCGGAGATTGATATGTTGGATGGAACAGTAACATCCGTTTGTGTGGCTATTGTTTGATATTTTTTTGCAATACTGGCATAGCTACGGTTAGATATACTGGGTGCAATTAATTTTCTTGCTTCCTGATAAGTAACTTTGTTTTCGACTTTATATTTTACAATTGTTTTCTCCATTTTCCACTTCTCACATGTTTTAGAGTAAGCAGGATGGTTACCCTTGCAATTAGGACAAGTCATTTCTTTTGCCGAACATTCGTTTTGACTGTGATCAGAAGATCCACAGTTGGGACAAGCTGGGTTCCCTCTGCATGCCGTCTGAGAATGGCCATACTTTTGGCATTTGTAGCATCTCAGCGGATTAGGAATATAAGGACGAATGCGACAGAGTAGATATCCTGCTTTTACTGTTGAGGGTAGATTTGGACTGTTAAAGGTGAGAATGATACTTCTGGTGGGTGTGAGTATATTGTCCCTTTTAGTCATGATTCTTCTGACAGCAATTACATTTTGTTCATTTAGCTCTTCTTTAATTTCTTCTTCTGTCACATTCAAAAGGTCCCAACTAGATATAACACCCTTAGATGTATTTAGGGTTGCATGGGCTGTTACCTTTACTGGAATTTTTGCGAAGTTTGTCACTTTCAGGAGTTTTTCAGAATGCCTACAGTTGACAGTTTCTACTAGTAAGTCCCCCGATTGCAATCTCTTAACCATCTTGGGAGACCCTGCAATACTTTCCAAGTGTTTTTGGATAAGAAAGGGGGATAGCTTACTAAGAGGCTGTTCTGATAATGAATGCATTAATAAAAATGCAGGAAACTCGGTCGCAGAGGAAATGGTTTTTAACCTCTTTGCTTGCGAAGAGTCATGCTCATGCTCTGTGTTTAGCCGACTGCTTGTCGGTTCTAAACAAGGAAACATATTTTGTTCCATCTTGGCTCCTTTTAGCCCCTGGCAGATGAACTTTTCTGCCAAGGTTACCGGCCCCGCCACGGGGAGGCAGGAGCAGTGCCTGGAGTGACCAAGCGAAATTAGTAGGAGTTAGTCTATTAGATATGAAAAATAAAGAAAGGTTACTTTCCTTCCTTGCTCTATACCAGTACTTTTGATACAAGAGCTACTAAATTAAAGGATTTCTCAAAGAGAGGAACGTAAAAGAGAACGCAGAATTCACCTATCAAAAAGTCGCAGTGAAAGCACAAATAGAAATCGCTCAGTCAATCGCTTGGCACCCGGGGCCGGAAAAAGAACTGCTTGGTTCTATGGAGACATCTGTTTGTGTTGCAATTGAGCGGCTACTTCTGGTCACTGATGCGTATGATCTGCTAGGCATGGTTAATAGCACTTGCTTTCTTGCTTCAGGATATGTAACTTTATGCTCCACTTTATATTTCTGGATTTTTTTTCCTGTTTTCCAGAGGTCACATGCTTTAGAAAATGCAGGGTGGCTTCCTTTACAGTTTGGGCAAGTAGGAGTGGAAACTGTACACTCTCCTTGGGAATGCTCCTTAGAGCCACAAATAGGACACACAGCATCGCCTCTGCATGCAGTCTGTGCATGGCCGTACTTCTGGCACTTAAAACAGCGAATGGGATTCGGGATGTAAGGTCTAATCTTGCAGTTTAAATAACCTGCTTTGACAGAAGATGGAAGATTCGGAGTGCTGAACGTCAAATTTTGGTTTGGTTTGGTTTTGGTTTTGGTTTTATTGGCGCATTAGCTACTAAGGCTATAATGCGCCAAGACCATGTTATTTATAAAATAATTTAAACTTTCAGTGACCTAATTAGTTAGGTCACTATGTCAAGAAGTATAAGAAAATGTAGATTTTATAAACGAGTAAAAATATTTATTGACTTTAAAAATCTAAAAATAGCAGACACATTGTCATTGTCGGATAAAATCTGACTGAGTGTATATGGCTCAGTCAGATGATTAAAAGCGGTAAGACGGATACTGCTAAAAACTGGACATTCGATTAAAATGTGTCTAATTGATAAAACTGTGCCACAAGACTCACACATAGGAGGGTCATCAGCCCTCAGCAAAAATGAATGAGTTAGATGACTGTGTCCTATGCGGGTCCGGGCAAGAACAACTTCCTCCTTACGATTCCTGCGCAGACTAGACTGCCACGGTTCAATTAAAGGCTTTATACGGTATAGTTTATTCCCAGTCTGTCCATTCCACAACTCCTGCCATTGGGAATGTATCTTCTCGTGTATTATTTGCCTGTAGTCTGTATAGGGGACTGACAGGCAGAGATTATTATTAGGGATTGCTGATTTGGCTGCGGTGTCAGCCAAATCATTTCCCCTAATCCCAATGTGGCTGGGATTGTTTGTTTGTTTGTTTGTTTTTGGTTTTTTATTGGCGCATTGGCAGCTGTGGCCATAATGCGCCAAGACTATGCAATATTTAAAAGTTTAAATTCTCGGTGACCTAATTAGTTAGGTCACCATGTCCAGATAAATAATAACAAATATATAAAAATTAAATCAATAAAGAGATAACAATAACAAATTTTAAATACAATTAAAAACTTTTATTGATTTAAAATAGCTAAAAACAGCAGACACGTTGTCATTGTCGGATAAAATCTGACTGAGTGTATAAGGCTCAGTCAGATGACTAAAAGCGGTAAAACGGGTGCTGCTAAAATCTGGACAGTCAATTAAAAGGTGTCGAATCGTTAGGATTGTGCCACAGGACACACACATAGGAGGGTCATCAGCCCTCAGCAAAAACGAATGAGTTAAATGACTGTGTCCTATGCGGGTCCGGGCAAGAACAACTTCCTCCTTACGATTCCTGCGCAGACTAGACTGCCACGGTTCAATTACAGGTTTTATATGATATAACTTATTCGCAGTCTGTCTATTCCACGAATCCTGCCATTGGGAATGTATCTTTTGATGTATTATTTGCCTGTAGTCTGTATAGGGGACTAACAGGCAGTGGTCATTATTGGGAATTGCTGATTTGGCTGCGGCGTCAGCCAAATCATTTCCCCTAATCCCAATGTGGCTAGGAATCCAGCAGAAGCGGATATCATATTCACGTTCATGGAGAACGTGAATCTTCTGCTGAATGCTAGACAGAACTGGATGAGAATTATATCTCACAGATATTAAAGCCTGTAACACGCTGAGAGCGTCGGTATACAAAATGAACCGTTGGTATTGGCATTCACTAATGTGATCCAAGGCTAACTCTATAGCGTGCAGCTCTGCAGTAAATATGCTGCATTCAGAGGGAATCTGCTCCGATGTAGTGCTGTCTGTAAAGACAGCAGCAGATCCCACATATGATTCTGACTTCGACCCGTCTGTGTAGACTGGCGCGAAGTCAGAATGTTCAGCTCGGTGTGCTGAAAAAAGCTGCAGGTAGACAGACGATGGAGTGTCCGACTTTCCCCAATTTCGAAGGGACAAGTCACATGCCGGGACATGAGCATGCCAGGGTGGAAGGGGTTGCTTTGGTGTTTGGGCAACCCTGTCTACCTTTATATTAAGTTCTTTGAGTAGCTCTTGGACACGAATACCAAAAGGACGATTGGCAGTCTTACGGGTGTTGTACAAATTTTCCCATCGCGGCTCAAAAACGGTTAGCCACGTAGGGTGGTCTGGCAGGGATTTCAGTTTTAGAGCGTAGTTTAGAGACAACTGCTTACGTCGAAGCAATAATGGCGGTTCGTTTGCTTCGACGTATAAGCTCTGGACAGGAGATGTGCGATATGCTCCAATAGCGGTACGGAGAGCCAGATGATGGACAGGATCGAGCCAACGAAGTACACTGTCTCTGGCCGAATTGTATACCAGGGACCCGTAATCCAGTCTGGATCGTACAAGTGCACGATAGATGCGTAGTAGGGTGCATCGATCCGCACCCCAAGATGTTGAGGAAAGAGAGCGCAGAATATTTAGCCCTCTTGTGCACTTTGTGCGGAGTTGACGGATGTGATCCAGAAAGGTCAGCTTTTTATCGAATACGAGTCCCAAGAATTTTGTGTCCGCTGCTATTGGAATTACATTTTGTCCGAGCTTTAATTCAGGCTCAGGATGAAGATTACGCTTACGACAAAAGTGTACGCAAACGGTCTTCTCCGGCGAGAACCTGAAGCCATTAGCAAGAGCCCAGGAGTTGAGGCGATCAATAGCTTTCTGCAGTTGTCTTTCAATAACCCTCATGTTGCATGACTGAAAAATATGCTAAAGTCATCAACATAGAGGGCACAGTTTACAGTTGGAGGAAGTTGTTCTGTGATGGAATTCACTTTGATGGCAAAAAGCGTGACACTTAATACTGATCCTTGTGGTACTCCCTCCTCTTGGCTGAAGGAACGAGAGAGTGAGGATCCCACACGAACTTGGAAAGATCGATTGGCTAAAAAGTTTTTAATAAAAATGGGGAGTTGCCCCCTAAGGCCAAGGCTATGCAGATCTTTTAAGATGCCAAATCTCCAAGTTGTGTCATACGCTTTCTCCATGTCAAAGAACACCGACACCAAGTGTTCACGTTTTAGGAAAGCATCCCGGATGGATGCTTCCAATCTAATAAGATGGTCCAAAGTGGACCGGTTCCTTCGGAAGCCGCACTGTATGTTGGAGAGAAGGTCATTTGATTCTAAGTACCATATTAAACGAGAATTAACCATTCTCTCCAGGATTTTGCACAGACAGCTAGTCAGAGCAATAGGACGATAGTTGGTGGTGACTTTTGGATCCTTTCCTGGCTTAGGGAAGGCAAGAACGATTGCCTTTCTCCAGGAATCCGGAAACTGCCCTTCAGTAAAGATTCTGTTATACAGAAGGAGCAGACAATCCATAGATTTTGGTGAAAGATGTTTAATCATGTCATAATGGATGCCATCTGGTCCAACAGCACTTGCTTTGGAAAGAGCGAGGGCTCTTTTCAGTTCCTGAATAGTAAAATCCCCGTTGTAGGGATAGAGGCCCTTGGACTTAAAATTAAGTGCTTCTCTTTCCAGTTTATGTTTCAGGACCAGGAACTCTGGGGAGTACGAGGATGTTGCGGAGATGTTAGAGAATGTTTCCCCAAGAGCATTGGCTATTGCAGTTGGATCTGCAACAGCGCATCCATTATAATCTAAGATTGAAGAAGGGTGGGATGTATATTTTCCCTTCATTTTCCGGATTTTATCCCAGACTACCTTAGAGTTGGTAGACTGGTTAATAGATGATGTAAAACGGATCCACGATTCCTTTTGGCTCTGACGACGGATGTAGCGTGCTTTGGCTCGTGCACGTTTGAAGGCTATAAGGTTGTTCGTGGTAGGATATCGGCGAAATATCCCCCACGCTTTGTTTTGAGCCTTTTTTGCTGCTGTGCATTGTGAATTCCACCAAGGTTTGGGAAATGGTGGAAACCGGGCTGATGTTTCTGGGACAGCATTAGCAGCTGCGTGGACAATGATTTCTGTGATGTACGTTACTGCGTCATTGATAGGCTCCTGACTGACTGTACTGAGGTCAAAATTTGCCTGATGTTGGAAGGCATTCCAGTCAGCCTGATCAAGCTTCCACCGTGGTAACCTAAAAGGAAGACACGGTCTCCCACTGTGTAACAAGGTTATCACAGGGAAGTGATCACTTCCGTATGGATTCTCCTCCACTTCCCAGGTGAGTGAAGGGAGTAGAGAAGGGGAGCAGATAGAGAGATCAATGGCAGAAAAAGTACGGGTAGGCATATGGAAGAAGGTGTTTGTTCCAGTATTTAGAAGGGAAAGGTCATTGTCATTGAGCATACGCTCTATGACTCGTCCCCTTCCGTTGATGTTAGCACTACCCCACAGGGTGTTATGTCCGTTAAAATCCCCGAGAAGTAAGAAAGGGGGAGGCAACTGCGTTACAAGATCATCAAGGTCTTCCTGGGAGATGTCAGTCCCAGGTGGCAAATAAATCGAGCAGACCGTTATTAAAAATCCCACTGTAAGGCGAATTGCAACAGCCTCTATGCTGGTTGTAATTAGCAAGGGCTGAACTGGGGTCTGATTACCCACAAGGATAGCCACTCCTCCATGAGCAGGACCATCCGCAATTCTATCCTTACGAAAGATTGTGATGTTATGCAGGGTGGGATCATCATTTGCCTTAAGATAAGTCTCCTGCAAGCAAAAGCAAACTGGCTCGTGCTTTTGCAGGAGGGCCTTGATGTCATCAGTATTTCGCCGGAATCCACGACAATTCCATTGTAGGAATTTAGCCATTATTTTGGCTTGGTGGGTCCATCAGGCGGCTTCCGAGGTGCTGAGGGCTTACTTTTATCAGTCTTGGCTTTGTCTTTTTTGGGGAAGAATGGACGATGTCCCGTGTCCATTTCTTCCTCCGCAAAGAGTTCCAAGACTGATTCATCTTGTACCTCCTTGTTCTCTACATCCATTCTTTCTGTTGTTACTTCAGGCTCTTTACCACTTGGTTTTGGTAGTGGTGGAGCACTAGGAGGTACGGATATAGGAGTGGCAACTGACTGTGTTTTTTTGGTGGGCTTTTGAGAACTCAATAAATAGCGTGCAATCGGGGTGAATGACTCTCTTGGTGGTATAGTCATCTCAGTTTGTGTCCCGATAGTGCTCTTAGCAGAAACCTTCTGAGCATAGGAAGGTTTCCCGCTATTTATTGGTTCGATACGTTTTCTGGCCTCTGGGTAGGAGATATTCAGCTCTGTTTTCAGTTTTTGGATTTCTTTTTCATCCTTCCACCGCTGGCATGCTCGAGAATAGGCGGGGTGCTCTCCTTGGCAATTAATACAGATCGGTTTTGAAGCTGAACATTCCTTGCTCTCGTGGTCTTTAACACCACATCGAGCACAGGCAGGGTTACCACGACAAGATGTTTGTGAGTGGCCGTATTTTTGGCATCTAAAACACCTCAGTGGGTTTGGGATGTAAATCCTCACTGGGCAGTTTAGATAGCCTGCCTTGATGGAACTTGGAGGCCTTGGGGTATTGAACGTGAGGATAAGAACTCGGGTAGGGACGAGATTCCCATCCTTTCGTATCGATATTCTTTTCACAGCTGTCACTCCTTGGTCTTTCAATTCAGAGCAGATCTCTTCTTCAGAAACATGAAGAAGGTCCCACTCTGATATAACACCACGTGAAGAGTTCAGAGTTTTGTGGGGGGTTACGGTGATAGGTATTCCCCCTATGGATGTAGAGTTTAAGAATTTTTCAGCTTGTTTTGTGCTGGAAGCTTCAACTAAAAGATCGCCAGAACGCAGTCGTTTAACGGATTTTGGTGACCCTGCCAACCCTTCTAATCCTTTCTGGATAAAGAAGGGTGACATCTTTCCAATTGACTGTTCTCCGATGGAATGGAGAATGAGGAAGAGCGGTGTCACTGATGGTGTTGGTGTATCCTCAGTTCTGGCTCTTTTTGCAGAGGTGTTTTCTTTTTCATCTTCTCGATTAGGTAGGGGCCTTGTTGGGGCCCCAGAAGAAAGGGGATTTAAATTACTCATATGAGTAAAGAGAAAATGTCTGATGCCTAAGTACCTCACCCACCACGGAGCCCTACGAGGGGACGCCCACTCGTGAACTAGCAGGTACTGCGTACACGAATGGGACGCCGAGTTCGCTTAGAACACCATACCCACGTTACCAATAAGTCTTTATCCCGTCCCAGGACCATAGGGAGGGAGGCTTATTGGAACGCAGTTGACCCTAGCAGTATAAAACCACCCGCCGATTGATCCCAGTCGGGCCGGTCCGGGACCACCCGTCTTGTCGAATTTGATTTAATTTGATTTGATTTGATTTTTAATGGCGCATTGGCAGCTAAGGCCATAATGCGCCAAGACAAATTTAAAATCTTGTTAAACATTTTGGTAGCAAAGGCTACCACGTCAAACAATTAATTATTATGTTTAAAAAGGTATAAAAGTAAAAGCATAAAAAACTTAGATCTTTGTATAAACATTAAAAAATTGTAAAAAGTTAAAAACATCACACATATTCTGTCTGTCACCTATAATCTGACTGAGTGTAAATGGCTCAGTCAAATTATTAAAAGTGGTAAAATACAAGCGTCGGGCTTCTATAAAAACAGGACATTCTATTAAAATATGACGAACGGTTAAAATAACATTACAGATCTCGCACATAGGTGGGTCATCCGCCCTCAGCAAGTAGGAATGCGTTAGATGACTATGACCTATGCGGAGCCGAGCAAGAACAACTTCCTCTCTTCGGTCCCTGCGTAGACTGGACTGCCATTGCGCAATTACAGGCTTAATACGATGTAATTTATTTGTGGCCTGTCCGTGCCAAGAATCTTGCCATTGGGAGAGTAATTTAGAACGTATTATTTGCCTGTAGTCTGTATAGGGGACTGACAGGCAATGGTTATCCAGGGAAACAGCCGATTTTGCAGCCGTATCAGCTAATTCATTTCCCCGGATCCCAACGTGGCTTGGGATCCAGCAAAAGCGAATATCAAATTCTAATTCCAAGAGAGGAAGAAGAATCTGCCGGATCCTGGACAGGATCGGATGAGGATTAAACCTCACCGACACTAGAGCCTGTAACACGCTCAAGGAATCACAATAAATCATATACCTTTGGTAGTCGCTATTTTTAATGTGATATAGGGCTGTTTCTATTCCACGCAACTCTGCAGTATAAATGCTAGTTTCTTGTGGGATCTGATTGGATAAAGTTTTGTTAGGGAACACGACAGCATATCCCACATAGCTTTCTAACTTTGAGCCGTCTGTATAGACTGGCAGAAAGTCAGAATACTGCTGTCTATGTGATGCAAAGAGTTGCTGGTAGACAGATGGCGGTGTAGCAGCCTTCTCCCAGATCTTAAGGGAGAAGTCACAAGGTGGAGAATAAGCATGCCAGGGTGGAAAGAATTGCCTTGGTGATTGGGCAACATTGTCTACCGTCAAGTTCAGCTCATTCAGCAGCCCTTGAATGCGAATACCAAAAGGTTTGTTGGCAGTCCGACGGGAGTTGTAGAGGTTTTCCCAGCGCGGCTCAAAAACGGATGGCCACGTGGGATGATCGGGCAGGGACTTCAATTTGAAAGCGTACTGTAAGGACAACTGCTTACGTCGAAGAGACAGAGATGGTTCATTTGCTTCAACGTAAAGGCTTTGGACAGGAGATGTGCGAAATGCTCCAGTGGCTGTCCGGATGGCTTGATGGTGGATTGGATCTAACCACCGAAGTGCACTATCTCTAGCAGAACCGTAAACCTGAGACCCATAGTCGAGTTTGGAACGGACAAGTGCCCGGTAGAGACGAAGAAGGGTAGTACGATCTGCGCCCCATGAGGTTGACGAAAGGGCACGAAGGATGTTAAGCCCTTTTACACACCTTGTCCTAAGCTGGCGAATGTGTTTTAAAAATGTCAGCTTCTTGTCGAAAATAAGTCCCAGGAATTTGAATTCTGCCACAACTGGAATGTTATTTTGCCCAAGCGTTAATTCTGGGTCAGGATGAAGATTACGTTTGCGACAGAAATGCACACAAACAGTCTTCTGTGATGAAAATCTGAACCCATTAGCCAAAGACCAAGCTGTAAGATGGTCAATGGTTTTCTGCAGTTGCCTTTCAATGACCCTCATATTGCATGAATTGCAAAATATGGCAAAGTCGTCTACATAGAGGGCATTGTTTACAGTGGGTGGAAGTTGTTCTGTGATAGAGTTTATTTTAATTGCGAAAAGCGTAACACTTAGAACGGATCCTTGTGGGACTCCCTCTTCCTGAGAGAAAACTCGAGAGAGGGTGGATCCTAAACGGACTTGAAACTGGCGATTCGAAAGAAAGTTTTTAATAAAAACAGGAAGGTTACCTCTAAGACCAAAGTTATAGAGGTCTTTTAAAATTCCAAATCGCCAGGCTGTGTCGTACGCTTTTTCAATATCAAAGAAAACTGCTACCAAATGCTCGGATTTAATAAAAGCATCACGAATGGACGTTTCCAATCGGATTAAATGATCCAGAGTGGATCTATTTCTTCGGAAGCCGCACTGTGTCCTGGAAAGCAGACCATTTGTTTCTAAATACCATACGAGGCGTGCATTAACCATTCTTTCCAGGACTTTGCACAAACAGCTTGTCAGAGCGATAGGACGATAATTACTTGGATTGCTAGGATCCTTTCCTGGTTTTGGGAAGGCAAGAACGATTGCTTTCCGCCAGGAGTCCGGGAATTGTTTATTAAGAAAAATTCTGTTAAACAGAATTAAAAGGTGATCCTTACATTGTGGTGTGAGGTGTTTCACCATTTCGTAGTGGATGTCATCGGGCCCCACAGCACTTGCGTGCGTGAGAAAGAGTGCAGCATTTAACTCCTCCTGTGAAAAGGGCTTGTTATAGGATTCAAGCCCTTTTGAATAGAAGTTCAGGGGGTTTTTCTCATTTTTCTCTTTCAGGGCCAAAAACTCTGCGGGAAAAGATGTTATTGCAGATATTTTTGCAAATGTTTCCCCTAGAGTATTTGCTACTGCAGTTCGATCTGCAATTGGACATCCATTATACTCGAGGATCACAGAAGGGCATGGTGGATATTTTCCCTTCATTTTCCGGATCTTATCCCAGACTACTTTTGAGCTAGCAGCCTGAGTTATGGAAGATGTAAAACGAATCCAAGATTTCCTTTGGCTCTGACGGCGTACATAACGCGCTTTCGCACGTGCACGTTTAAATGTTATTAAATTTTCAGTTGTGGGATATCGGCGGAATATCCCCCAGGCTTTGTTTTGTGCTTTTTTTGCTGCTGTGCATTCGGAATTCCACCAAGGTTTCGGATAGAGTGGGAACCGGCTAGATGATTTTGGGATTGCAATTGCAGCTGCTTGGACAATTGTTTCTGTGACGTACACGACTGCATCATTGATTGGCACCTGACTGACTGTAGCGATGTCAAGATTTGCCAGATGTTGGAAGGCATTCCAGTCAGCCTGATCAATCTTCCACCGCGGTAAACTAAATGGAAGACACGGTCTACCACTAGTTAGGGTGATTATCACGGGGAAGTGATCGCTTCCATATGGGTTCTCCTCTACCTCCCAAACAAGTGAAGGAAGGAGAGAAGGGGTGCAGATAGAAAGATCAATGGCAGAGAAAGTTCGGGTAGGCATGTGGAAGAAGGTGTTTGTTCCCACATTTAGGAGGGAGAGATCATTGTCAGTGAGCATATGCTCTATGACTCGTCCCCTTCCATTGATGTCAGCACTACCCCACAGAGTGTTATGTCCATTGAAATCCCCAAGAATTAAACAAGGGGAAGGCAATTGCAAGATAAGATCATCAAGGTCTTTCTGGGGGATGTCAGTCCCAGGTGGCAAATAAACAGAGCAGACAGTTAATAAGAACCCCACTGTAAGGCGAATTGCTACAGCTTCAATGCTAGTTGTAAGCTGCAAAGGCTGAAATGGGATCTGGTTGCCGATGAGGATTGCGACTCCTCCGTGGGCAGGACCATCCACAATTCTATCCTTACGAATGATGGTAATGTTATGCATGGTGGGGTCATCATTTGCCTTTAAATAAGTCTCCTGTATGCAAAAGCAAACTGGTTTGTGCTTTTGCAGGAGTGCCTTGATGTCGTCAGTATTTTGCCGGAATCCACGACAATTCCACTGTAGGAATTTAGCCATTATTTGGACTTGGTGGGTCCATCAGGCGGCTTCCGAGGTGCTGAGGGCTTAAGTTTGTCAGTCTTGGATTTCTCTTTCTTGGGGAAGTATGGACGCTGTCCTGTGTCCATTTCTTCCTCAGCGAAGAGTTCCAAAACTGACTCATCATGTACCTCCTTCTGCTCGACATCCATGTTTTCCTGGGTACTAGGTGTTACTTCCCCTTTCTTATTCTTTTCTTTTGCTTTTGTTACTTGTGGAGCATTAGGAGGTATCGATATAGGAGTGGCAGCTGATTGGTCCTTCTGTGCAGGTTTTTGGGAGCTTAAAAGATAACGTGCAATGGGAGTAAATGATTCTTTTGGAGGGACAGACATGTCCGTCTGAGTCCCAATCGAACATCTCCCTGCTACCTTCTGGGCGTAGGTAGGTTTTTTGATGTTAAGAGGTTTCACTGCTTTTCTTGCCTCCTGGTACGATATGTTTAGCTCTGCCTTCAGCCGTTGAATCTCTTTTTCTTCTTTCCACCTCTGGCATGCTCTTGAATAGGCTGGATGTTCTCCCTCACAGTTAATGCAGGTGGGTTTAGTCGCTGAACATGCTGTTGTTTCGTGGTCCTTTGCACCGCACCGGGCGCATGCAAGGACTCCACGGCAGGCCATTTGAGAATGTCCATACTTCTGACATTTAAAACACCGTAATGGGTTCGGAATGTATGGACGTACTGGACAGTTGATGTATCCAGCTTTAATCTCATCAGGAGGTTTGGGAGAGTTAAAAGTCAGGATAACACTCCTGGTTTTAACAGTTTTCCCATCCCTTCGCGCAGTGATTCTCTTGACGGCAGTAACTCCCTGTGGTTTTAATTCGGAGCAGATTTCCTCCTCGGTGACGTCGAGAAGGTCCCACTCCGAAATGACACCTCTCGATGAATTTAGTGTTCTGTGTGGTGTCACTGTTATGGGTATACCTCCGATTGATGTTACTCGGAGTAGATGTTCAGACTGCCCGTCATTTTTTGTTTCAATCAAGAGGTCCCCAGAACGGAGCCTCTTAACTGACTTGGGTGTACCTGCTAACCCATCCAACCCTTTTTGTATAAAAAAGGGCGACATTTTACCAATCGGTGTTTCATTGGTGGAATGCATTATTAAGAACCTTGGGACAGGCCCTGATGGTAGTTCGGTTCGCTGCCTCTTTGTAGCAATAATGCTATCTGCCTCTCCGTCATTATTTTCAGATAGGGACCGGGTTGGGGCCCCTGAAGGAATACGTTTATCAGGATTCATGAAGTTATTTAAATTGTTCAGTGCCCGGGCTCCCCACCCACCACGGAGCCCAAAGGGACGCCCACTACCCGGCATGCAATAAATGCGCTCGGGAGTGGGACGCCAGGGCTACCCAGACACTATACCCGCACCGCCGCCAGCCTGAATCCTGTCCCTCGGACCATGAGGGTAGGGGCGTGGCATTGACACGGTTGACCCTCGCAGGCGAGCCTACTAGCCGATTGATCCTAGCCGGGCCTTCCAGGACCACCCGTCTTGTCGAAGCAGGGGCCAAAGTGGTGTATTGAAGCTGGGCCCCTCAACCACCAGGATCCCCCTTTCCGAATTTCCACGGGTCGCAGCGCACGGCAAACACGCCGGATTCCATTGATGTAAGCCTGGAACCTGGGCTGTGGGCGTTGGATCCCAGTGATGCTAGTCTGGGAGTCCAGCAGCGTCACTGGGAGGTCCCCTCACCACGTACAGGTGCCCACGTCGAGGGGTCTTGTCGAAGCAGGGGCCAAAGTGGTGTATTGAAGCTGGGCCCCTCAACCACCAGGATCCCCCTTTCCGCTTCCACGGGTCGCGGCGCACGGCTGCACACGCCGGATTTCAAAGATGTAACCCTGAAACCAAGGTATGGGCGTTAGATCCCAGTGATGCTAATCTGGAAACCCAGCAGCGTCACTGGGAGGTCCCCTCACCACGTACAGGTGCCCACGTTGAGGGGCCGGGTAGTGGGCGTCCCTTTGGGCTCCGTGGTGGGTGGGGAGCCCGGGCACTGAACACTTTAATAAACTCCATGAATCCTGATAAACGTATTCCTTCAGGGGCCCCAACCCGGTCCCTATCTGAAAATAATGACGGAGAGGCAGATAGCATTATTGCTACAAAGAGGCAGAGAACCGAAGTACCATCAGGGCCAATCCCAAGGTTCCTAATTATGCATTCTACCAATGAGACACCAATTGGTAAAATGTCGCCCTTTTTCATACAAAAAGGGGTTAGACGGGGTAGCAGGTTCACCCAAATCAGTTAAGAGGCTTCGTTCTGGAGACCTTTTAATTGAAACTAAAAATGACCGGCAATCTGAACATCTACTCCGAACAACATCAATCGGAGGAATCCCTGTAACGGTGACACCACACAGAACACTCAATTCATCGAGAGGTGTCATTTCGGAGTGGGACCTTCTCGACGTCACCGAGGAGGAAATCTGCTCCGAACTAAAACCACAGGGAGTTACTGCCGTCAAGAGAATCACTGCGCGAAGGGATGGGAAAATTGTTAAAACCAGGAGTGTTATCCTGACTTTTAACTCTCCCAAACCTCCTGATGAGATCAAAGCTGGATACATCAACTGTCCAGTACGTCCATACATTCCGAACCCTTTACGGTGTTTTAAATGTCAGAAGTATGGACATTCTCAAATGGCCTGCCGTGGAGTCCTTGCATGCGCTCGATGCGGTGCAAAGGACCACGAAACAACAGCATGTTCAGCCGCAAAACCCACCTGTATTAACTGTGAAGGCGAACACCCGGCGTATTCACGAGCATGCCAGAGGTGGAAAGAAGAAAAAGAAATTCAACGGCTGAAGGCAGAGCTAAATATATCATACCAGGAGGCAAGGAAATCGGTCAAACCCCTGAATATCAACAGACCTACCTACGCCCAGAAGGTAGCAGGGAGATGTTCCGTCGGAACTCAGACGGACATGACCATTCCTCCAAAGGAGTCTTTCACTCCCATCGCGCGGTATTTATTAAGTTCACAAAAACCTGCACAAAAGGACCAGTCAGCTGCCACTCCTATATCGGTACCTCCTAATGCTCCACAAATTACAAAAGTAGATACGAAAGAAAAGAATAAGAAAGGGGAAGTCCCCCCTAGTTCCCAAGAAAAGATGGATGTAGAGCAGAAGGAGGTACCCGATGATTCAGTCTTGGAACTCTTTGCGGAGGAGGAAATGGACACGGGACAGCGTCCATTCTTCCCCAAAAAAGATAAATCCAAGACTGATAAAAGTAAGCCCTCAGCACCTCGGAAGCCGCCTGATGGACCCACCAAGCCAAAATAATGGCTAAATTCCTACAATGGAATTGTCGTGGATTCCGGCGAAATATAGATGACATCAAGGCCCTCCTGCAAAAGCACGAGCCAGTTTGCTTTTGCTTGCAGGAGACATATCTAAAGGCAAATGATGATCCCACCATGCATAACATCACAGTTTTTCGAAAGGATAGAATTGCGGACGGCTCTGTACATGGGGGAGTGGCTATCCTTGTGGGTAACCAGACCCCAGTGCAGCCCCTGCTAATTACAACTAGAATAGAGGCTGTTGCAATTCGCCTTACGGTGGGATTTTTATTAACTGTGTGCTCTATCTATTTGCCACCTGGGACTGACATCTCCCAGGCAGACCTTGATGATCTTCTCACGCAGCTGCCTCCCCCTTTCTTACTTCTCGGGGATTTTAATGGACATAACACCCTGTGGGGTAGTGCTAACGTCAACGGAAGGGGACGAGTCATTGAGCGTATGCTCAATGACAATGACCTTTCCCTTCTAAATACTGGAAAAAACACCTTCTTCCATATGCCTACCCGTACTTTTTCTGCCATTGATCTTTCTATCTGCTCCCCTTCTCTACTCCCTTCACTCACCTGGGAAGTGGAGGAGAATCCATACGGAAGCGATCACTTCCCTGTGATAACCTTGTTACACAGTGGGAGACCATGTCTTCCTTTTAGGTTACCACGGTGGAAGATTGATCAGGCTGACTGGACTGCCTTCCAACAACAGGCAAATTTCGATCTTAGCACAGTCAGTCAAGAGCCGATCAATGACGCAGTACAGTACATCACAGAAATCATCGTCCAAGCAGCTGCTAAAGGTGTCCCAAAAACATCAGCCCGGTTTCCACCATTTCCCAAACCTTGGTGGAATTCACAATGCACAGCAGCAAAAAAGGCTCAAAACAAAGCGTGGGGGATATTTCGCCGATATCCCACCACGAACAACCTTATAGCCTTCAAACGTGCACGAGCCAAAGCACGTTACATCCGTCGTCAGAGTCAAAAGGAATCGTGGATCCGTTTTACATCATCTATTAACCAGTCTACCAACTCTAAGGTAGTCTGGGATAAAATCCGGAAAATGAAGGGAAAATATACATCCCACCCTTCTTCAATCCTAGATTATAATGGATGCGCTATTGCAGATCCAACTGCAATAGCCAATGCTCTTGGGGAAACATTCTTTAAGATCTCTGCAACATCTTCGTATTCCCCAGAGTTCCTGGTCCTTAAACACAAACTGGAAAGGCAAGCACTTAATTTTAAGACCAAGGGCCTCTATCCCTACAACGGGGCATTCACTATAGAGGAACTGAACAGAGCGCTCACTCTTTCCAAAGCAAGTGCCGTTGGACCAGATGGCATCCATTATGAAATGATTAAAAATCTTCTACCAACATCTATGGATTGTCTGCTCCTTCTGTATAACAGAATCTTTACTGAAGGGCAGTTTCCGGACTCCTGGCGAAAGGCAATCGTTCTTGCCTTTCCTAAGCCAGGTTTGGTTTGGTTTGGTTTTGGTTTTATTGGCGCATTAGCTACTAAGGCTATAATGCGCCAAGACCATGTCATTTATAAAATAATTTAAACTTTCAGTGACCTAATTAGTTAGGTCACTATGTCAAGAAGTATAAGAAAAATGTAGATTTTATAAACGAGTAAAAATATTTATTGACTTTAAAAATCTAAAAATAGCAGACACATTGTCATTGTCGGATAAAATCTGACTGAGTGTATATGGCTCAGTCAGATGATTAAAAGCGGTAAGACGGATACTGCTAAAAAACTGGACATTCGATTAAAATGTGTCTAATTGATAAAACTGTGCCACAAGACTCACACATAGGAGGGTCATCAGCCCTCAGCAAAAATGAATGAGTTAAATGACTGTGTCCTATGCGGGTCCGGGCAAGAACAACTTCCTCCTTACGATTCCTGCGCAGACTAGACTGCCACGGTTCAATTAAAGGCTTTATACGGTATAGTTTATTCCCAGTCTGTCCATTCCACAACTCCTGCCATTGGGAATGTATCTTCTCGTGTATTATTTGCCTGTAGTCTGTATAGGGGACTGACAGGCAGAGATTATTATTAGGGATTGCTGATTTGGCTGCGGTGTCAGCCAAATCATTTCCCCTAATCCCAATGTGGCTGGGAATCCAGCAGAAGCGGATGTCATATTCGCGATCATGGAGAACGTGAATCTTCTGCTGAATGCTAGACAGAACCGGGTGAGGATTATACCTCACGGATATTAAAGCCTGTAACACACTGAGAGAGTCAGAATATAAAATGAACCGTTGGTATTGGCATTCACTAATGTGATCCAAGGCTAACTTTATAGCGTGCAGCTCTGCAGTAAATATGCTGCATTCAGAAGGAATCTGCTCCGAAGTAGTGCTGTCTCTAAAGACAGCAGCAGATCCCACATATGATTCCGCCTTCGAGCCGTCTGTATAGACTGGCGCGAAGTCAGAATGTTCAGCTCGGTGTGCTGAAAAAAGCTGCAGGTAGAGAGACGATGGAGTGTCCGACTTACCCCAATTTCTAAGGGACAAGTCACATGCCGGGACATGAGCATGCCAGGGTGGAAGGGGTTGCTTTGGTGTTTGGGCAACCCTGTCTACCTTTATATTAAGTTCTTTGAGTAGCTCTTGGACACGAATACCAAAAGGACGATTGGCAGTCTTACGGGAGTTGTACAAATTTTCCCATCGCGGCTCAAAAACGGTTAGCCACGTAGGGTGGTCTGGCAGGGATTTCAGTTTTAGAGCGTAGTTTAGTGACAACTGCTTACGTCGAAGCAATAATGGCGGTTCGTTTGCTTCGACGTATAAGCTCTGGACAGGGGATGTGCGATATGCTCCAACAGCGGTACGGAGAGCCAGATGATGGACAGGATCGAGCCAACGAAGTACACTGTCTCTGGCCGAATTGTATACCAGGGACCCGTAATCCAGTCTGGATCGTACAAGTGCACGATAGATGCGTAGTAGGGTGCATCGATCCGCACCCCAAGATGTTGAGGAAAGAGAGCGCAGAATATTTAGCCCTCTTGTGCACTTTGTGCGGAGTTGACGGATGTGATCCAGAAAGGTCAGCTTTTTATCGAATACGAGTCCCAAGAATTTTGTGTCCGCTGCTATTGGAATTACATTTTGTCCGAGCTTTAATTCAGGTTCAGGATGAAGATTACGCTTACGACAAAAGTGTACGCAAAGGGTCTTCTCCGGCGAGAACCTGAAGCCATTAGCAAGAGCCCAGGAGTTGAGGCGATCAATAGCTTTCTGCAGTTGTCTTTCAATAACCCTCATGTTGCATGACTGACAAAATATGCTAAAGTCATCAACATAGAGGGCACAGTTTACAGTTGGAGGAAGTTGTTCTGTGATGGAATTCACTTTGATGGCAAAAAGCGTGACACTTAGTACTGATCCTTGTGGTACTCCCTCCTCTTGGCTAAAGGAACGAGAGAGTGAGGATCCCACACGAACTTGGAAAGATCGATTGGCTAAAAAGTTTTTAATAAAAATGGGGAGTTGCCCCCTAAGGCCAAGGCTATGCAGATCTTTCAAGATGCCAAATCTCCAAGTTGTGTCATACGCTTTCTCCATGTCAAAGAACACCGACACCAAGTGTTCACGTTTTAGGAAAGCATCCCGGATGGATGCTTCCAATCTAATAAGATGGTCCAGAGTGGACCGGTTCCTTCGGAAGCCGCACTGTATGTTGGAGAGAAGGTCATTTGATTCTAAGTACCATATTAAACGAGAATTAACCATTCTCTCCAGGATTTTGCACAGACAGCTAGTCAGAGCAATAGGACGATAGTTGGTGGTGACTTTTGGATCCTTTCCTGGCTTAGGGAAGGCAAGAACGATTGCCTTTCGCCAGGAATCCGGAAACTGCCCTTCAGTAAAGATTCTGTTATACAGAAAGAGCAGACAATCCATAGATTTTGGTGAAAGATGTTTAATCATGTCGTAATGGATGCCATCTGGTCCAGCAGCACTTGCTTTGGAAAGAGCGAGGGCTCTTTTCAGTTCCTGAATAGTAAAATCCCCGTTGTAGGGATAGAGGCCCTTGGACTTAAAATTAAGTGCTTCTCTTTCCAGTTTATGTTTCAGGACCAGGAACTCTGGGGAGTATGAGGATGTTGCGGAGATGTTGGAGAATGTTTCCCCAAGAGCATTGGCTATTGCAGTTGGATCTGCAATAGCGCATCCATTATAATCTAAGATTGAAGAAGGGTGGGATGTATATTTTCCCTTCATTTTCCGGATTTTATCCCAGACTACCTTAGAGTTGGTAGACTGGTTAATAGATGATGTAAAACGGATCCACGATTCCTTTTGACTCTGATGACGGATGTAGCGTGCTTTGGCTCGTGCACGTTTGAAGGCTATAAGGTTGTCCGTGGTAGGATATCGGCGAAATATCCCCCACGCTTTGTTTTGAGCCTTTTTGGCTGCTGTGCATTGTGAATTCCACCAAGGTTTGGGAAATGGTGGAAACCGGGCTGATGTTTTTGGGACAGCAGTAGCAGCTGCGTGGACAATGATTTCTGTGATGTACGTTACTGCGTCATTGATAGGCTCCTGACTGACTGTACTGAGTTCAAAATTTGCCTGATGTTGGAAGGCATTCCAGTCAGCCTGATCAAACTTCCACCGTGGTAACCTAAAAGGAAGACACGGTCTCCCACTGTGTAACAAGGTTATCACAGGGAAGTGATCACTTCCGTATGGATTCTCCTCCACTTCCCAGGTGAGTGAAGGGAGTAGAGAAGGGGAGCAGATAGAGAGATCAACGGCAGAAAAAGTACGGGTAGGCATATGGAAGAAGGTGTTTGTTCCAGTATTTAGAAGGGAAAGGTCATTGTCATTGAGCATACGCTCTATGACTCGTCCTCTTCCGTTGATGTTAGCACTACCCCACAAGGTGTTATGTCCGTTAAAATCCCCGAGAAGTAAGAAAGGGGGAGGCAGCTGCGTTAGAAGATCATCAAGGTCTGCCTGGGAGATGTCAGTCCCAGGTGGCAAATAAATAGAGCAGACCGTTATTAAAAATCCCACTGTAAGGCGAATTGCAACAGCCTCTATGCTGGTTGTAATTAGCAAGGGCTGAACTGGGGTCTGATTACCCACAAGGATAGCCACTCCTCCATGAGCAGGACCATCCGCAATTCTATCCTTACGAAAGATTGTGATGTTATGCAGGGTGGGATCATCATTTGCCTTTAGATAAGTCTCCTGCAAGCTTGGTTTGGTTTGGTTTGGTTTGGTTTTATTGGCGCATTAGCATCTAAGGCTATAATGCGCCAAGACCAGGTAATATATAAAAATTTAACATCTCAGTGACCTAATTAATTAGGCCACCGTGTCCAGATCTAATTACAATGATAAATCAATAAACGAAATAATAATAACATGAATTTTAAATACGATTAAAAACGTTTATTGCTTTCAAAAAGCTAAAAATAGCAGACACATTGTCATTGTCAGATAAAATCTGACTGAGTGTATACGGCTCAGTCAGATGGCTAAAAGCGGTAAAACGGATATTGCTAAAATCTGGACAGTCAACTAAAATGTGTCTAATTGATAAAATTGTGCCACAGGACTCACACATAGGAGGGTCATCAGCCCTCAGCAAAAACGAATGAGTCAAATGACTATGTCCTATGCGGGTCCGGGCGAGAACAACTTCCTCTTTACGATTCCTGCGCAGACTAGACTGCCACGGTTCAATTAAAGGCTTTATAAGATATAATTTATTCGCATTCTGTCTATTCCACGAATCCTGCCATTGGGAGTGTATCTTTTCGTGTATTATTCGCCTGCAGTCTGTATAAGGGACTGACAGGCAGCGATTATTATTGGGAACTGCTGATTTGGCTGCATTGTCAGCCAAATCATTTCCCTTAATCCCAATGTGGCTGGGAATCCAGCAGAAGCGGATATCATATTCACGTTCTCGGAGGAAGTGAATCTTCTGCTGAATGCTAGACAGAACTGGATGAGAATTATATCTCACAGATATTAAAGCCTGTAACACGCTGAGAGCGTCGGTATACAAAATGAACCGTTGGTATTCGCATTTACTAATGTGATCCAAGGCTAACTCTATAGCGAGCAGCTCTGCAGTAAATATGCTGCATTCAGAGGGAATCTGCTCTGATGTAATGCTGTCTGTAAAGACAGCAGCAGATCGCACATATGATTCCGACTTCGAGCCGTCTGTGTAAACTGGCGCAAAGTCAGAATATTCAGCTCGGTGTGCTGAATAAAGCTGCAGGTAGACAGACGATGGAGTGTCCGACTTTCCCCAATTTCTAAGTGACAAGTCACATGACGGGAAATGAGCATGCCAGGGTGGAAGGGGTTGCTTCGGTGTTTGGGCAACCTTGTCTACCTTGATATTAAATTCTTTGAGCAGCTCTTGGACACGAATACCAAAAGGTCGGTTGGCAGTCTTACGTGTGTTATACAAATTTTCCCATCGTGGCTCAAAAACGGATAGCCACGTAGGGTGGTCTGGCAGGGATTTCAGTTTTAGAGCGTAGTTTAGAGACAACTGCTTACGACGAAGCGATAACGGCGGTTCGTTTGCTTCGACGTATAAGCTCTGGACTGGAGATGTTCGATATGCTCCAATAGCGGTACGGAGTGCCAGATGATGGACAGGATCCAGCCAACGAAGTACACTGTCTCTGGCCGAATTGTATACCAGGGACCCGTAATCTAGTCTGGATCGCACAAGTGCACGGTAAAGCCGAAGGAGGGTACATCGGTCTGCTCCCCAAGATGTAGAGGAGAGAGAGCGGAGGATATTTAGCCCTCTTGTGCACTTGGTGCGGAGTTGACGAATGTGATCAAGAAAGGTCAACTTTTTATCAAATACGAGTCCCAGAAATTTTGTATCCGCCGCAACTGGAATAGCATTTTGTCCGAGCCTTAATTCAGGTTCAGGATGAAGATTACGCTTACGACAAAAGTGTACGCAAACGGTCTTCTCCGGCGAGAACCTGAAACCATTTTCAAGTGCCCAGGAGTTGAGGCGATCAATGGCTTTCTGCAGTTGTCTTTCAATAACCCTCATGTTGCATGACTGACAAAATATGCTAAAGTCATCAACATAGAGGGCACCGTTTACGGTTGGAGGAAGTTGTTCTGTGATGGAATTTACTTTGATGGCGAAAAGCGTGACACTTAAAACTGATCCCTGTGGTACTCCCTCCTCTTGGCTAAAGGAACGAGAGAGTGAGGTTTTTGATTTGATTTGATTTGATTTTTTATGGCGCATCGGCAGCTAAGACCATAATGCGCCAAGTCACATTTAAAATACTACTAAAAATTTTGGTAGCCAAGGCTACCACGTCAGGCAATTAGTTTTTAGGTAAAAGAGGTAGTAATTAAAAGTATAAAACTTATATCTTTGTATAGAAATTAATAGAATGTAAAAAGTTAAAAACGTCAGACATGTTGTCTCTGTCGCCTATTAACTGACTGAGTGTAAATGGCTCAGTCAAATTATTAAAAGCGGTAAAACACAAGCACCGTGCTTCAATAAAAGTAGGACATTCTATTAAAATATGACTGATGGTTAAAATGACATTACACATCTCGCACATAGGTGGGTCATCCGCCCTCAGCAAGTAGGAATGGGTTAGATGACTATGACCTATGCGGAGCCGAGCAAGAACAACTTCCTCTCTTCGGACCCTGCGTAAACTGGGCAGCCATTGCGTAATTACAGGCTTAATATGACGTAGTTTATTTGTGGTCTGTCCGTGCCAAGAATCTTGCCATTGGGAATATAATCTAGAGCGTATTATTTGCCTGTAGTCTGTATAGGGGACTAACAGGCAATGACTATCCAGGGAAATGGCTGATTTGGCAGCGGTATCAGCTAGTTCATTTCCCCGAATCCCAATGTGGCTTGGGATCCAGCAAAAGCGAATATCAAACTCCAATTCTACAAGAGAAAATAGAATGTGCCGGATCCTGGACAGGATCGGATGAGGGTTATACCCCACCGATACTAGAGCCTGTAACACGCTTAATGAATCGCAATAGATCATATACCTCTGGTAGTCGTGATTTTTAATGTGATCTAGGGCTGTTTCTATAGCACGCAACTCCGCAGTATAAATGCTACTTTCATGTGGGATCTTATAAGACAATGTTTTGTGAGGGAACACAACAGCAGATCCCACATAACATTCTAACTTTGAGCCATCTGTATAGACAGGCACAAAGTCAGAATACTGCTCTCTATGTGATGCAAAGAGTTGCTGGTAGACAGATGGCGGTGTAGTAGCCTTCTCCCAGATCTTAAGGGAGAAGTCACAAGTTGGAAAACAGGCATGCCAGGGTGGAAGGAATTGCCTTGGTGACTGGGCAACGTTGTCTACCGTCAAGCCTAGTTCATTCAACAGCCCTTGAATTCGAATACCAAAAGGTTTGTTGGCTGTCCGACGCGTGGTGTAGAGGTTTTCCCAGCGCGGCTCAAAAACGGATGGCCACGTGGGATGATCGGGCAGGGATTTTAATTTGAAGGCGTACTGTAACGACAACTGCGTACGACGAAGACACAGAGATGGTTCATTTGCTTCAACGTAAAGGCTTTGGACAGGAGATGTGCGAAATGCTCCAGTGGCTGTCCGGATGGCTTGATGGTGGATTGGATCTAACCACCGAAGTGCACTATCTCTAGCAGAACCATAAACCTGAGACCCATAGTCGAGTTTGGAACGGACGAGTGCTCGGTAAAGGCGAAGAAGGGTAGAACGATCTGCGCCCCACGAGGTTGACGAAAGGGCACGAAGGATGTTAAGCCCTTTGACACATCTTGTCCTCAGCTGACGAATGTGTTGTAAAAATGTCAGCTTTTTGTCGAAAATAAGTCCAAGGAATTTGAATTCTGCTACAACTGGGATGTTATTTTGCCCAAGCCTTAATTCTGGGTCAGGATGAAGATTACGTTTGCGACAGAAGTGTACACAAACGGTCTTCTGTGATGAAAATCTGAACCCATTAGCTAAAGACCAAGCTGTGAGACGATCAATGGTTTTCTGCAGTTGCCTTTCAATGACCCTCATATTGCATGAATTGCAAAATATAGCAAAGTCGTCTACATAGAGGGCATTGTTTACAGTGGGAGGAAGTTGTTCTGTGATAGAGTTTATTTTAATTGCGAAAAGCGTAACACTCAGAACGGATCCTTGTGGGACTCCCTCTTCCTGAGAGAAAACTCGAGAGAGGGTGGATCCTAAACGGACTTGAAATTGGCGATTCGAAAGAAAGTTTTTAATAAAAACAGGAAGGTTACCTCTAAGACCAAAGTTATAGAGGTCTTTTAAAATTCCAAATCGCCAGGCTGTGTCGTACGCTTTTTCAATATCAAAGAAAACTGCTACCAAATGCTCGGATTTAATAAAAGCATCACGAATGGACGTTTCCAATCGGATTAAATGATCGAGAGTGGATCTATTTCTTCGGAAGCCGCACTGTGTCCTGGAAAGCAAACCATTTGTTTCTAAATACCATACGAGGCGTGCATTAACCATTCTTTCCAGGACTTTGCACAAACAGCTTGTCAGAGCAATAGGACGATAGTTACTTGGATTGCTGGGATCTTTTCCTGGTTTTGGAAAAGCAAGGACGATAGCCCTTTGCCAGGAATCCGGAAATTGTTTCTGAATAAAAATTCTGTTAAACAGAATTAAAAGGTGATCCTTAGATTGTGGTGAAAGGTGTTTTAACATTTCGTAGTGGATGTCATCGGGCCCTACAGCACTTGCATGAGTGAGGGCAAGTGCTGCATTTAACTCTTCATGTAAAAAGGGCTTGTTATACGATTCAAGCCCTTTTGAAGAGAAGTTCGGTGGGTTTTTCTCAATTTTCTTTTTCAGGGCCAAAAACTCCGTGGGAAAAGATGTTATCGCAGAGATTTTTGCAAATGTTTCCCCTAGACTGTTTGCAACTGCAGTTCGATCTGCAATTGGACATCCGTTGTGTTCGAGGATCACTGAAGGGCATGGTGGATATTTTCCCTTCATTTTCCGGATCTTATCCCAGACTACTTTTGAGCTAGCAGCCTGAGTTATGGAAGATGTAAAACGAATCCAAGATTTCCTTTGACTCTGACGTCGTACATAACGTGCTTTTGCACGTGCACGTTTGAATGATATTAAATTTTCAGTGGTGGGATATCGGCGGAATATCCCCCACGCTTTGTTTTGTGCTTTTTTTGCTGCCGTGCATTCTGAATTCCACCAAGGTTTGGGGAATAGTGGGAACCGGCTGGATGATTTTGGGATTGCAATTGCAGCTGCTTGGACAATCGTTTCTGTGACATACATGACTGCCTCATTGATTGGCTCCTGACTGACTGTAGTGATGTCAAAGTTTGCCAGATATTGAAAGGCATTCCAGTCAGCCTGATCAATCTTCCACCGCGGTAAACTAAATGGCAGGCAGGGTCTACCACTAGTTAGGGTTGTTATCACGGGGAAGTGATCACTTCCATATGGATTTTCTTCTACTTCCCAAGTAAGTGAAGGAAGGAGAGAAGGGGAGCAGATAGAAAGATCAATGGCAGAGAATGTATGGGTAGGCATGTGGAAGAAGGTGTTTGTTCCCACATTTAGGAGGGAGAGATCATTGTCAGTGAGCATATGCTCTATGACTCGTCCCCTTCCATTGATGTCAGCACTACCCCACAGAGTGTTATGTCCATTGAAATCCCCAAGAATTAAACAAGGGGAGGGCAATTGCATGATAAGATCATCAAGGTCTTTCTGGGGGACGTCAATCCCAGGTGGCAAATAAACAGAGCAGACAGTTAATAAGGACCCCACTGTAAGGCGAATTGCTACAGCTTCAATGCTAGTTGTAAGCTGCAAAGCCTGAAATGGGATCTGGTTGCCGACGAGGATTGCGACTCCTCCGTGGGCAGAACCATCCACAATTCTATCCTTACGAATGATGGTAATGTTATGCATGGTGGGGTCATCATTTGCCTTTAAATAAGTCTCCTGTAAGCAAAAGCAAACTGGTTTGTGCTTTTGCAGGAGTGCCTTGATGTCGTCAGTATTTTGCCGGAATCCACGACAATTCCACTGTAGGAATTTAGCCATTATTTGGACTTGGTGGGTCCATCAGGCGGCTTCCGAGGTGCTGAGGGCTTAATTTTGTCAGTCTTGGATTTATCTTTCCTGGGGAAGTACGGACGCTGTCCTGTGTCCATTTCTTCCTCAGTGAAGAGTTCCAAAACTGACTCATCATGTACCTCCTTCTGCTCGACATCCATGTTTTCCTGGGTACTAGGTGTTACTTCCCCTTTCTTATTCTTTTCTTTTGCTTTTGTTACTTGTGGAGCATTAGGAGGTATCGATATAGGAGTGGCAGCTGACTGGTCCTTTTGTGCAGGTTTTTGGGAGCTTAAAAGATAACGTGCAATGGGAGTAAATGATTCTTTTGGAGGGACAGACATGTCCGTCTGAGTCCCAATCGAACATCTCCCTGCTACCTTCTGGGCGTAGGTAGGTTTTTTGATGTTAAGAGGTTTCACTGCTTTTCTTGCCTCCTGGTACGATATGTTTAGCTCTGCCTTCAGCCGTTGAATTTCTTTTTCTTCTTTCCACCTCTGGCATGCCCTTGAATAGGCCGGATGTTCTCCCTCACAGTTAATGCAGGTGGGTTTGGTGGCTGAACATGCTGTTGTTTCGTGGTCCTTTGCACCGCACCGGGCGCATGCAAGGACTCCACGGCAGGCCATTTGAGAATGTCCATACTTCTGACATTTAAAACACCGTAAAGGGTTCGGAATGTATGGACGTACTGGACAGTTGATGTATCCAGCTTTAATCTCATCAGGAGGTTTGGGAGAGTTAAAAGTCAGGATAACACTCCTGGTTTTAACAATTTTCCCATCCCTTCGCGCAGTGATTCTCTTGACGGCAGTAACTCCCTGTGGTTGTAATTCGGAGCAGATTTCCTCCTCGGTGACGTCGAGAAGGTCCCACTCCGAAATGACACCTCTCGATGAATTTAGCGTTCTGTGTGGTGTCACTGTTATGGGTATACCTCCGATTGATGTTACTCGGAGTAGATGTTCAGACTGCCCGTCATTTTTTGTTTCAATCAAGAGGTCCCCAGAACGGAGCCTCTTAACTGACTTGGGTGTACCTGCTAACCCATCCAACCCTTTTTGTATAAAAAAGGGCGACATTTTACCAATCGGTGTTTCATTGGTGGAATGCATTATTAAGAACCTTGGGACAGGCCCTGATGGTAGTTCGGTTCGCTGCCTCTTTGTAGCAATAATGCTATCTGCCTCTCCGTCGTTATTTTCAGATAGGGACCGGGTTGGGGCCCCTGAAGGAATACGTTTATCAGGATTCATGGAGTTTTTTTAATTGTTCAGTGCCCGGGCTCCCCACCCACCACGGAGCCCAAAGGGACGCCCACTACCCGGCATGCAATAAATGCGCTCGAGAGTGGGACGCCAGGGCTACCCAGACACTATACCCGCACCGCCGCCAGCCTGAATCCTGTCCCTCGGACCATGAGGGTAGGGGCGTGGCATTGACACGGTTGACCCTCGCAGGCGAGCCTACTAGCCGATTGATCCTAGCCGGGCCTTCCAGGACCACCCGTCTTGTCGAAGCAGGGGCCAAAGTGGTGTATTGAAGCTGGGCCCCTCAACCACCAGGATCCCCCTTTCCGAATTTCCACGGGTCGCAGCGCACGGCAAACACGCCGGATTCCATTGATGTAAGCCCGGAACCTAGGCTGTGGGCGTTGGATCCCAGTGATGCTAGTCTGGAAGTCCAGCAGCGTCACTGGGAGGTCCCCTCACCACGTACAGGTGCCCACGTCGAGGGGAGAGAGTGAGGATCCCACACGAACTTGGAAAGATCGATCGGCTAAAAAGTTTTCAATAAAAATGGGGAGTCGTCCCCTAAGACCAAGGCTATGCAGATCTTTTATGATGCCAAATCTCCAAGTTGTGTCATACGCTTTCTCCATGTCAAAGAACACCGACACCAAGTGTTCGCGTTTTAGGAAAGCATCCCGGATGGATGTTTCCAATCTAATAAGATGGTCCAAAGTGGACCGGTTCCTTCGGAAGCCGCACTGGATGTTGGAGAGAAGGTCATTTGTTTCTAAGTACCATATTAAACGAGAATTAACCATTCTCTCCAGGATTTTGCACAGACAGCTAGTCAGAGCTATAGGACGATAATTGGTGGTGACTTTTGGATCCTTTCCTGGCTTAGGAAAAGCAAGGATGATTGCCTTCCGCCAGGAGTCCGGAAACTGCCCTTCAATAAAGATTCTGTTATAAAGAAGGAGCAGATAATCCATAGATTTTGGTGAAAGCCGTTTAATCATTTCATAATGGATGCCATCTGGTCCAACAGCACTTGCATTAGAAAAAGTGAGGGCTCTCTTCAGTTCCTGCATAGTGAATGCCCCGTTGTAGGGATAGAGGCCCTTGGACTTGAAATTAAGTGCCTGCTTTTCGATTTTATGTTTCAGGACCAGGAACTCTGGGGAATACGAAGATGTTGCGGAGATGTTAGAGAATGTTTCCCCAAGAGCATTGGCTATTGCAGTTGGATCTGCAATAGCGCATCCATTATAATCTAGGATTGAAGAAGGGTGGGATGTATATTTTCCCTTCATTTTCCGGATTTTATCCCACACTACCTTAGAATTGGTAGCCTGGTTAATAGATGATGTAAAACGGATCCATGATTCCTTTTGACTCTGACGGCGAATGTAGCGTGCTTTGGCTCGTGCACGCTTGAAGGCTATTAGATTACAAGTGGTAGGATATCGACGGAATATCCCCCACGCTTTGTTTTGAGCCTTTTTTGCTGCTGTGCATTGTGAATTCCACCAAGGTTTGGGAAATGGTGGAAACCGGCCAGATGTTTTTGGAACAGCATTCGCAGCTGCTTGGACAATGATTTCTGTGATGTACGTTACTGCGTCATTGATAGGCTCCTGACTGACTGTACTGAGTTCAAAATTTGCCTGATGTTGGAAGGCATTCCAGTCAGCCTGATCAAACTTCCACCGTGGTAACCTAAAAGGAAGACATGGTCTCCCACTGTGTAACAAGTTTATCACAGGGAAGTGATCACTTCCGTATGGATTCTCCTCCACTTCCCAAGTGAGTGATGGGAGTAGAGAAGGGGAGCAGATAGAGA
This sequence comes from Mastigoproctus giganteus, assembly GCF_048544385.1. NCBI lineage: Eukaryota > Metazoa > Arthropoda > Arachnida > Uropygi > Thelyphonidae > Mastigoproctus > Mastigoproctus giganteus. The sequence goes on along the minus strand of NW_028328294.1, from coordinate 745,713 downwards.
GATCAATGGCAGAAAAAGTACGGGTAGGCATATAGAAGAAGGTGTTTGTTCCAGTATTTAGAAGGGAAAGGGCATTGTCATTGAGCATACGCTCTATGACCCGTCCCCTTCCATTGATGTTAGCACTACCCCACAGGGTGTTATGTCCATTAAAATCCCCAAGAAGTAAGAAAGGGGCTGGCAACTGCGTTAGAAGATCATCAAGGTCTTCCTGGGAGATGTCAGTCCCAGGTGGCAAATAAATAGAGCAGACCGTTAATAAAAATCCCACTGTAAGGCGAATTGCAACAGCCTCTATGCTGGTTGTAATTAGCAAAGGCTGAACTGGGGTCTGATTACTCACAAGGATAGCCACTCCTCCATGAGCAGGACCATCCGCAATTCTATCCTTACGAAAGATTGTGATGTTATGCATGGTGGGATCATCATTTGCCTTTAGATATGTCTCCTGCAAGCAAAAGCAAACTGGCTCGTGCTTTTGCAGGAGGGCCTTGATGTCATCTGTATTTCGCCGGAATCCACGACAATTCCATTGTAGGAATTTAGCCATTATTTTGGCTTGGTGGGTCCATCAGGCGGCTTCCGAGGTGCTGAGGGCTTAATTTTATCAGTCTTGGCTTTATCTTTTTTGGGGAAGAATGGACGCTGTCCGGTGTCCATTTCTTCCTCCACGAAGAGTTGCAAGACTGAATCGTCCGGTACCTCCTTGTCCACTACATCCATTGATTCTGTTAATTTTGGTTGCTCTTTTTTACCACTTGGTTTTGTTAGTGGTGGAGCACTAGGAGGTACGGATATTGGAGTAGCAGCTGATTGTGTTTTTGTGGTGGGCTTTTGTGAACTCAATAAATAGCGTGCAATCGGCGTGAATGACTCTCTTGGTGGTATAGTCATATCTGTTTGTGTACCGATAGTGCACTTCGCAGAAACCTTCTGAGCATATGAAGGCTTTCCGCTATTTATTGGTTGTATGCGTTTTCTGGCCTCTGGGTAGGAGATGTTTAGCTCCGTTTTTAACTTTTGTATCTCCTTTTCGTCCTTCCACCGCTGGCATGCTCGAGAGTATGCAGGGTGCTCTCCTTGGCAGTTAATACAGTTAGGCTTAGGAGCTATACATTCCTTGCTCTCGTGATCTTTAGCACCACATCGAGCACAGGCAGGGTTACCACGACAAGCTGTTTGTGAGTGGCCGTACTTTTGACATTTAAAACACCTCAGTGGGTTTGGAACGTAAATCCTCACTGGGCAGTTTAAGTACCCTGCCTTGATGGAACTTGGAGGCCTTGGGGTGTTGAATGTTAGGATGAGAACTCGGGTAGGGACAAGATTCCCATCCTTACGCATGGATATTCGCTTGACAGCTGTTACTCCTTGTTCTTTTAATTCAGAGCAGATCTCTTCTTCAGAAACGTGAAGAAGATCCCACTCTGATATCACACCTCTTGAAGAGTTCAAAGTTTTGTGAGGGGTTGTGATGATGGGTATTCCCCCTATAGATGTGGCTTTCAAAAACTTTTCAGCTTGATTTACATTTGATGCTTCTATTAGAATATCTCCAGAACGCAGCCGTTTTACGGATTTGGGTGAACCTGCCATCCCTTCTAATCCTTTCTGGATGAAGAAGGGTGACATTTTCCCAAGTGACTGCTCTCCGGTGGAATGGAGAATGAGGAAAAGAGGTGTCACAGATGTTGTTTTCTCCTCAGTTCTGGCTCTTTTAGCTGAATTACTTTCACTCTCATCTAACGATCGATTAGGTAGGGGCCTTGTTGGGGCCCCAGAAGAAGGATTTAAATTACTCATGAGAGTAAAGAAAAAATGTCTGATGCCTAAGTACCTCACCCACCACGGAGCCCTACGAGGGGGCGCCCACCCGTGAACTAGCAGGTACTGCGTACACGAATGGGACGCCGAGTTCGCTTAGAACACCATACCCACGTTACCAATAAGTCTTTATCCCGTCCCAGGACCAAAGGGAGGGAGACTTATTGGAACGCAGTTGACCCTAGCAGTATAGAACCACCCGCCGATTGATCCCAGTCGAGCCGGTCCGGGACCGCCCGTCTTGTCGAAGCAGGGGCCAAAGTGGTGTATTAAGGCTGGGCCCCTCAACCACCAGGATCCCCCTTTCCGCTTCCACGGGTCGCGGCGCACGGCTGCACACGCCGGATTCCAAAGATGTAACCCTGGAACCAAGGTATGGGCGTTAGATCCCAGTGATGCTAATCTGGAAACCCAGCAGCATCACTGGGAGGTCCCCTCACCACGTACAGGTGCCCACGTTGAGGGGTCTCCTGCAAGCAAAAGCAAACTGGCTCGTGCTTTTGCAGGAGGGCCTTGATGTCATCAGTATTTCGCCGGAATCCACGACAATTCCATTGTAGGAATTTAGCCATTATTTTGGCTTGGTGGGTCCATCAGGCGGCTTCCGAGGTGCTGAGGGCTTACTTTTATCAGTCTTGGCTTTGTTGTTGTTGTTGTTGTTGTTGTATTTGGGTTTTCTGGCACAAGGGCCTCTTGGGCCATATTGTGCCTGTTCGATATTTGCTTATCGCTAATTTCTCATGTTATTGTGATCATAGGCTATTATAAAGATTTATCTGTTTCAAATAAGTAAACAGTTCCTCCAAATTTGCATCATTGCCAAGAATCTGCAATAAGGTAATCGGTTCCTTCAAATGGGATAGGGATGTAAAGGTTGATTTTCTGGTAGTTGAAAGTTGGGGACATTCAATGAGAATATGATATATTGTCAACTGCGACTGGCACAACAAACACTGAGGAGGGTTCTCTCCCATAAGCAAATACAGATGAGTTGGATGTGAATGTCCAATGCGGAGCCTTGCTATAATTACTTCTTGTCGCCTGCTTTTCCTGATACTAGATGTCCACAATTTTGGCTCTTTTTTTATCTGCAGCAGTTTATTATTTATTTGAGCTTTCCAGAGGTCAGACCATTGCTTCCTACATGCTGTTTCAATGATGGATTTGTAGTCGGTGTAGGGCACTGTTTGTTGCCTGGAATTGCTTGAGTCAGGGTGTTTAGCGGCGGCGTCCGCTTGTTCATTACCTGGAATGCCTGCATGACCAGGTATCCAGCAGAAGGTAACCTTCTGGTTGGCTTTTTGACAGTAAAATAACTTGGACCGTATCTCTTTAAGAATCGGATGTGAGGGCGACATGGTAGTTTGAATGGCAGTGATTGCGCTTAAGGAGTCTGTGTATATCAGGGATTGCTTTATACAGCTGTTGTGTATTCTATCTAGAGCTAGTTTAATAGCAAATAATTCTGCAGTATAGATAGTACATTCCGTTGGAAGAGACACAGCATCTGAAAAGGTAGAAGAAACTGCTGCAGCACCAACGGCTGCATCTGTTTTGGAGCCATCAGTATAGATAGGTACTTTATCTGAATTTTCCAACAAATGAGTTTTATGGAGCTGTTGATAGTTTATATTTGCCAGAGAGGATTTTCCCAATCTTGAAAAGAAATTGTCGCAGAGAGGTGAGAATTCAGTCCAGGGAGTTTCAGGAGTAGCAAGGTCTTGGAATATGTTGTGAAATTTAAGATCCCAACTGATTGTGAGTTCTTGCAGTCGAATCCCTGCAGGGCGGTTTTCATTAGGCTTATTGTGATATAATTCAGCATATTGAGGATCAAACAGGTACTGCCAGCTAGGGTGGAATGGCATGCTTTTAATTTTTGCTGCATACTTACACAATAAGGATTTTCTCCTGAGATGCAAAGGGGGTTCATTTGCCTCAATATACAGGCTGTGGACCGGAGATGTTCTGAAGGCTCCCACAGCTATCCTAAGAGCACTATGCTGTATGGTGTTCAGACGTAATAGTGAACTTTTCCTAGCGGAGTCATAGACAGGTGATCCATAGTCTAATCGTGATCTTATTAAAGCTCTATACAGATGAAGGAGAGAGCTTCTGTCAGCACCCCAGGACTTAGCAGAGACTGCTCTCAGGATGCTCAGTTTTTTTAGACATGTAGTTCGAAGGAAAGCAATATGGGAAGCAAAATTAAGTTTGTTATCTAAATATAACCCCAACAGTCGGAAACTGTTAGTGACAGGAATCAGGTTGTTTTTTAAAAATATTTCTGGATCTGGGTGAAGTTTGCGTTTTTTACAAAAATGAATTGCACTAGATTTCTTTTCTGATAGGGAATAGCCATTCCGCAATGCCCATGATTCAATTTTAGCGATGGAAATTTGGAGTTGCCTTTCAATGGTGTTCATGGATTGGGATTGACAAGAAACAACGAGGTCATCAGCGAACATATACGATTCTACTGTATTAGGTACATCCTGTGTCATGTTTGTAATTCTTATTGAAAATAACGTCGGACTAAGAATGGACCCCTGAGGAACACCCTCCTCTTGTTCAAATGATTTAGATAAATTGTTCATGTATCTAACCTGAAATGTTCTGTGGCATAGGAAGTTTTGTATAAAGTGGGGTAAATGACCTCTCAAGCCAAAAGAATGAAGATCTTGAAGTACACCGTATCGCCAGGTGTTATCAAAGGCTTTCTCAATATCAAGATTGATCATGACCAGATGTTGTCCCCTTATGAAGGCATTTCGGATGTTTGCTTCTGCTTTTATCATTACATCTAACGTGGACCGGTTCTTTCGAAACCCGTACTGATTGTTATTTTGCAAGTTGTTAGTTTCCAGGAACCACGTTAGCCGCCTGTGAACCATTTTTTCCAAGACTTTGCCTAAGCAGCTGGTCAATGAAATCGGCCTGTAATTATGTGGAAAGCTGCGATCCTTTCCTGGCTTTGGAAAGGCTAGTATAATTGAGTGACGCCATGAGTTTGGGTAAATATTTTCTAGAAATATTCGATTGTAATATTTTAACAATACCCTTTTTGTTCTGTTGTTTAGTTGGCTTATCATGATGTAGTAGATCCCATCTGGACCAGCAGCACTACTGGAAGTTTTATTGAGCGCCCCTAAAAGTTCTGTTAATGTAAATGGCTGGTTGTACGGGTGTGAAACTCTGGTGGAGAAATTGATCTTATGCTGCTCTGATGATTTTTTAATTTTCTGAAAGATTGGGTCGTAGGTGGATACACCTGATATACTGGCAAATGATTCGGCTAAGGCATTTGCAATTTCTGCCGGAGAGGACAACTCCTTTCCTTTCCAGTTTAATATTGAGGATGGGGACTGGACATATTTGCCATCAATTGTTCGTATTTTCTTCCAGATGAGTCTGATATCTGTGTCCTTGTTTATACTAGAGGAAAAGCTAATCCATGCTTCTCTTTTTGCTTTCCTTCTTATTTGGCGGAACTTAGCTTTCATTCTTTTAAAACTAATTAGGTTACTGGTTGTGGGGAATTTGCGGAACAAATTCCAAGCCCTATTTTTTTCCTGTTTAGCGTATGTACAATCCGGATTCCACCAGTAATTATTGTGTTTGCGTTTCCCAGGCAAGGACTTTGGTATTGTAGAGTTGGCAGCTTGTAATATTTGATTAGTTATATGTTGTGTGACATAATCTATGGGTTGAAGTTGAATTATTTCATCATCTAACTGAACATTTGAAGCATATTCATTCCAGTGTGCCCTACGAAATTTCCATTTGGAGCGACCCGGCAAAGGGGAGTTTACCCGTGTTTGCAGCTTGCAGAGAATTGGTAGATGATCACTATTTAGTGGATTTTCAAGAACTGACCACTCCGTATTAGTACATATGGAGGGAGAGCAGATTGAAAGGTCTATTGCACTCATGGATCCTGTTGAAAAATGTATATAGGTAGGCTCTCCGGTATTCAAAAGGGTAAGTTGGCACACATCGAGAAGATTTTCTATTTGTTTACCTCTTTTGTCGATTGTTGGAGATCCCCACAGCGAGTGATGAGCATTGAAGTCTCCGAGTAAATAGAAAGGAGGTGGTAGCTGGTCTATTAGATTTTCTAGATTTTCTGAGGAGATTGAGGAATTTGGGGGAATATATATAGATGCTATTGTAATAGTCATGCCAATTTCTGCGCGCATTGCCACTACCTCAAAAGGAGTCTGAAGAGCAACAGGTTTAGATGGAATATTATTTCTAACAAGAACTGCCACGCCTCCACGAGCTGGCGAGTCGATACTCCTATCTCTTCTGAACATGGTATAATTTTTAATGGTAGGACACACTTGTGGATTTAAATAGGTTTCTTGTAGGGATATACATGCTGGTTCATAGCGGTTTACGAGATCATGCAAGTCATCTTTTGCATTACGAAAGCCCCTACAATTCCACTGAAGAATTCTTTCCATTATGCGTTCTTGTTAGTTGTTTTTGCTTCTGACAGTTTTTTGGTTGTAGCTTGTTTATACCTCTCTATTTTTACTTTGTCTTTCTTAGGAAAGAAAGGACGTGTTGTGTCTATCTCATCAGTTGCGTGGAGTTCTAAAATTCCATCATCTGAATTTTTCTCCTGATCAATATCCATTTCCGTTGAAATCCGTGGATGCACCATTGGGGTTTCTGTAGCTTTTGGTTTCATTGTTGACGCATCGGCTGGAATGGAGATTGGAGTATTGCTGGCTTGTTCAGTTGTTTGTTGTGAAGGACAGTGTTTGGGAGAAGTGAGTATGGATCGTGCCCAATTCGCGATAGATGTATTAGGAGGAACTGTAACGTCCGTTTGGATACTTACTGATTGCACCTGTTTGGCAGCTGTGGCATACGTTCGCTTTGGCTCCATTTTGTTTATTTCTCTTCTCGCCTCTGAATAAGTGACTTTGTTTTCCACTTTATATTTCTGTATTTTTTTCCCTTGCTTCCATAGTTCGCATATTTTAGAGAAAGCTGGGTGATTCCCTTTACAATTTGGGCAATTAGGAGTGGTAGCATTGCAATCGGATTGATTGTGGTCTTTCGATCCGCAATTAGGACATATTGCCTCACCTCTACATGCAGTCTGAGAGTGTCCATATTTTTGGCACTTATAGCACCTGATTGGGTTTGGGATGTAGGGTCGGACACGGCAATGGAGATAGCCTGCTTTGACAGATGTTGGTAAGATGGGAGAGCTAAAAGTGAGGATTATGCTCCTTGTTGGAATGAGAGTACCATCTTTACGAGTCATGATTCTCCTGGCTTGGATGACTCTTTGTTCTCGTAGCTCTTTGACTATTTCCTCCTCTGATACGGTTAATAAGTCCCATTCTGCAATTACTCCCTTGGAGGAATTTAAGGTGGCATGGGGAGTGACTTTTATTGGATGTCCGCCGAAAGTTGTCAGATTTAATAGCTTTGCAGAATGCTGGGATTTCATGGTCTCTACCAGAAGATCCCCAGACTGGAGTCGCCTTACTGATTTTGGTGAACCTGCGACAGCCTCTAAGCATTTTTGCACAAGGAATGGGGACAATTTACTCAAAGGCTGGTCTGATGTAGAGTGCAGTATGAGAAATGCTGGTATCTCCTCTTGAGGATTTGTTTTCAACCTCTTGGGTTGGGAGAAGTCATCATCGGTGTGTTTAGTCACTAGTTTTGAGCTCGGAGGCTCTAAAGGTGGAAACGAATTGTTATCCATCTTTGCTCCTTTCAGCCCCGGGAGAGTGGATTTCTTCTCCCAGGTTACCGGCCCCGCCACGGGGAGGCAGGAGCAGTGCCGCTAGAGTGACCAAGCGGTATAAGAGTTAGTATATTAGTTTAAATGAAAAAAAGAAAGGTGATTTGCCTTTCTGAAACTTACTTACAGATCGTAAGTCTAAGTTTACTAGTATTTAATGAAAACGTAAGAAAACTTTTTTAACTGAACAAAAACTGCAGCTTCAAGAAAAACGCTCTAGAAATCACTGAGAATCGCTTGATCACTATAACGCTTGGCACCCGGGGCCCCGGGGCCGGTACATCGGTCTGCTCCCCAAGATGTAGAGGAGAGCGAGCGGAGAATATTAAGTCCACGTGTGCACTTGGTGCGGAGTTCACAAATGTGATCCAAAAAAGTTAGTTTTTTATCGAATATGAGTCCCAAGAATTTTGTGTTTGCTGCTACTGGAATAGCATTTTGTCCGAGCCTTAATTCGGGTTCAGGATGAAGATTACGCTTGCGACAAAAGTGTACGCAAACGGTCTTCTCCGGCGAGAACCTGAAGCCATTTGCAAGTGCCCAGCAATTCAGACTATCAATGGCTTTCTGCAGTTGTCTTTCAATTACCCTCATGTTGCACGACTGGCAAAAAATGCTAAAGTCATCAACATAGAGGGCACTGTTTACAGTCGGAGGAAGTTGTTCTGTGATGGAATTTATTTTTATGGCAAAAAGCGTGACACTTAATACTGATCCTTGTGGTACTCCCTCCTCTTGGCTAAAGGAGCGAGAGAGTGAGGATCCCACACGAACTTGGAACGATCGATTGGCTAAAAAGTTTTGAATAAAAAAAGGCAGATGCCCTCTTAGGCCTAGGCTATGTATGTCTTTTGAAATGCCAAATCTCCAAGTTGTGTCATACGCTTTTTCCATGTCAAAGAACACCGACACCAAGTGTTCCCGTTTTAGGAAAGCATCCCGGATGGATGCTTCCATTCTAATAAGATGGTCCAAAGTGGACCGGTTCCGTCGGAAGCCGCACTGGATGTTGGAGAGAAGGTCATTTGATTCTAAATACCATATTAAACGAGAATTGACCATTCTCTCCAGGATTTTGCACAAACAGCTAGTCAGAGCAACAGGACGATAATTGGTGGTCACTTTTGGATCCTTTCCTGGCTTAGGAAAGGCAAGAACGATTGCCTTTCGCCAGGAGTCCGGAAACTGCCCTTCAGTAAAGATTCTGTTATACAGAAGGAGCAGACAATCCATAGATGTTGGTAGAAGATTTTTAATCATTTCATAATGGATGCCATCTGGTCCAACGGCACTTGCTTTGGAAAGAGTGAGCGCTCTGTTCAGTTCCTCTATAGTGAATGCCCCGTTGTAGGGATAGAGGCCCTTGGTCTTAAAATTAAGTGCTTGCCTTTCCAGTTTGTGTTTAAGGACCAGGAACTCTGGGGAATACGAAGATGTTGCAGAGATCTTAAAGAATGTTTCCCCAAGAGCATTGGCTATTGCAGTTGGATCTGCAATAGCGCATCCATTATAATCTAGGATTGAAGAAGGGTGGGATGTATATTTTCCCTTCATTTTCCGGATTTTATCCCAGACTACCTTAGAGTTGGTAGACTGGTTAATAGATGATGTCAAACGGATCCACGATTCCTTTTGACTCTGACGACGGATGTAGCGTGCTTTGGCTCGTGCACGTTTGAAGGCTATAAGGTTGTTCGTGGTGGGATATCGGCGAAATATCCCCCACGCTTTGTTTTGAGTCTTTTTTGCTGCTGTGCATTGTGAATTCCACCAAGGTTTGGGAAATGGTGGAAACCGGGCTGATGTTTTTGGGACAGCTTTAGCAGCTGCTTGGACGATGATTTCTGTGATGTACTGTACTGCGTCATTGATCGGCTCTTGACTGACTGTGCTAAGATCGAAATTTGCCTGTTGTTGGAAGGCAGTCCAGTCAGCCTGATCAATCTTCCACCGTGGTAACCTAAAAGGAAGACATGGTCTCCCACTGTGTAACAAGGTTATCACAGGGAAGTGATCGCTTCCGTATGGATTCTCCTCCACTTCCCAGGTGAGTGAAGGGAGTAGAGAAGGGGAGCAGACAGAAAGATCAATGGCAGAAAAAGTACGGGTAGGCATATGGAAGAAGGTGTTTTTTCCAGTATTTAGAAGGGAAAGGTCATTGTCATTGAGCATACGCTCAATGACTCGTCCCCTTCCGTTGACGTTAGCACTACCCCACAGGGTGTTATGTCCATTAAAATCCCCGAGAAGTAAGAAAGGGGGAGGCAGCTGCGTGAGAAGATCATCAAGGTCTGCCTGGGAGATGTCAGTCCCAGGTGGCAAATAGATAGAGCACACAGTTAATAAAAATCCCACCGTAAGGCGAATTGCAACAGCCTCTATTCTAGTTGTAATTAGTAAGGGCTGCACTGGGGTCTGGTTACCCACAAGGATAGCCACTCCCCCATGTACAGAGCCGTCCGCAATTCTATCCTTTCGAAAAACTGTGATGTTATGCATGGTGGGATCATCATTTGCCTTTAGATATGTCTCCTGCAAGCAAAAGCAAACTGGCTCGTACTTTTGCAGGAGGGCCTTGATGTCATCTATATTTCGCCGGAATCCACGACAATTCCATTGTAGGAATTTAGCCATTATTTTGGCTTGGTGGGTCCATCAGGCGGCTTCCGAGGTGCTGAGGGCTTACTTTTATCAGTCTTGGATTTATCTTTTTTGGGGAAGAATGGACGCTGTCCCGTGTCCATTTCCTCCTCCGCAAAGAGTTCCAAGACTGAATCATCGGGTACCTCCTTCTGCTCTACATCCATCTTTTCTTGGGAACTAGGGGGGACTTCCCCTTTCTTATTCTTTTCTTTCGTATCTACTTTTGTAATTTGTGGAGCATTAGGAGGTACCGATATAGGAGTGGCAGCTGACTGGTCCTTTTGTGCAGGTTTTTGTGAACTTAATAAATACCGCGCGATGGGAGTGAAAGACTCCTTTGGAGGAATGGTCATGTCCGTCTGAGTTCCGACGGAACATCTCCCTGCTACCTTCTGGGCGTAGGTAGGTCTGTTGATATTCAGGGGTTTGACCGATTTCCTTGCCTCCTGGTATGATATATTTAGCTCTGCCTTCAGCCGTTGAATTTCTTTTTCTTCTTTCCACCTCTGGCATGCTCGTGAATAGGCCGGGTGTTCGCCTTCACAGTTAATACAGGTGGGTTTTGCGGCTGAACATGCTGTTGTTTCGTGGTCCTTTGCACCGCATCGAGCGCATGCAAGGACTCCACGGCAGGCCATTTGAGAATGTCCATACTTCTGACATTTAAAACACCGTAAAGGGTTTGGAATGTATGGACGTACTGGACAGTTGATGTATCCAGCTTTGATCTCATCAGGAGGTTTGGGAGAGTTAAAAGTCAGGATAACACTCCTGGTTTTAACAATTTTCCCATCCCTTCGCGCAGTGATTCTCTTGACGGCAGTAACTCCCTGTGGTTTTAGTTCGGAGCAGATTTCCTCCTCGGTGACGTCGAGAAGGTCCCACTCCGAAATGACACCTCTCGATGAATTGAGTGTTCTGTGTGGTGTCACTGTTACAGGGATTCCTGCGATTGATGTTGTTCGGAGTAGATGTTCAGATTGCCGGTCATTTTTAGTTTCAATTAAAAGGTCTCCAGAACGAAGCCTCTTAACTGATTTGGGTGAACCTGCTACCCCGTCTAACCCTTTTTGTATGAAAAAGGGCGACATTTTACCAATTGGTGTCTCATTGGTAGAATGCATAATTAGGAACCTTGGGACTGGCCCTGATGGTACTTCGGTTCTCTGCCTCTTTGTAGCAATAATGCTATCTGCCTCTCCGTCATTATTTTCAGATAGGGACCGGGTTGGGGCCCCTGAAGGAATACGTTTATCAGGATTCATGGAGTTTATTAAAGTGTTCAGTGCCCGGGCTCCCCACCCACCACGGAGCCCAAAGGGACGCCCACTACCCGGCATGCAATAAATGCGCTCGGGAGTGGGACGCCAGGGCTACCCAGACACTATACCCGCACCGCCGCCAGCCTGAATCCTGTCCCTCGGACCATGAGGGTAGGGGCGTGGCATTGACACGGTTGACCCTCGCAGGCGAACCTACTAGCCGATTGATCCTAGCCGGGCCTTCCAGGACCACCCGTCTTGTCGAAGCAGGGGCCAAAGTGGTGTATTGAAGCTGGGCCCCTCAACCACCAGGATCCCCCTTTCCGAATTTCCACGGATCGCAGCGCACGGCAAACACGCCGGATTCCATTGATGTAAGCCCGGAACCTAGGCTGTGGGCGTTGGATCCCAGTGATGCTAGTCTGGAAGTCCAGCAGCGTCACTGGGAGGTCCCCTCACCACGTACAGGTGCCCACGTCGAGGGGTCACACATAGGAGGGTCATCAGCCCTCAGCAAAAATGAATGAGTTAAATGACTGTGTCCTATGCGGGTCCGGGCAAGAACAACTTCCTCCTTACGATTCCTGCGCAGACTGGACTGCCACGGTTCAATTACAGGCTTTATACGATATAGTTTATTTTCAGTCTGTCTATTCCACGAGTCCTGCCATTGGGAGTGTATTTTCTCGTGTATTCTTTGCCTGTAGTCTGTATAGGGGACTGACAGGCAGCGATTATTTCTGGGAATTGCTGATTTGGCTGCGGTGTCAGCCAAATCATTTCCCTTAATCCCAATGTGGCTAGGAATCCAGCAGAAGCGGATATCATATTCACGTTCACGGACGAAGTGAATCTTCTGCTGAATGCTAGACAGAACTGGATGAGAATTAAATCTCACGGTTATTAAAGCCTGTAACACACTAAGAGAATCAGAATATAAAATGAACCGTTGGTTTTGGCATTTACTGATGTGATCCAAAGCTAACTCAATAGCGTGCAGCTCTGCAGTAAATATACTGCATTCAGAGGGAATCTGCTCCGATGTAGTGGTTTTGATTTGATTTGATTTGAGTTTTATTGGCGCATAAGCAGCTGTGGCTATAATGCGCCAAATACCGGTCATATGTAAAAAAAAAATTAAAACATTCAGTGACCTAAGTAGTTAGGCCACCATGTCCAGATGTATAATAACAAAGATATAAAAAAATAAATCAATAAAGACGTAACAATAACATAAATTTTAAATACAATTAAAAACTTTTATCGATTTAAAATAGCTAAAAACAGCAGACACGTTGTCATTGTCGGATAAAATCTGACTGAGTGTATACGGCTCAGTCAGATGGTTAAAAGCGGTAGAACGAGTGCTGCTAAAATCTGGACAGTCAATTAAAAGGTGTCTGATCGTTAAAATTGTGCCACAGGACACACACATAGGAGGGTCATCAGCCCTCAGCAAAAACGAATGTGTCAAATGACTATGTCCTATGCGGGTCCGGGCAAGAACAACTTCCTCCTTACGATTCCTGCGCAGACTAGACTGCCACGGTTCAATTAAAGGCTTTATACGGTATAGTTTATTCCCAGTCTGTCCATTCCACAACTCCTGCCATTGGGAATGTATCTTCTCGTGTATTATTTGCTTGTAGTCTGTATAGGGGACTGACAGGCAGAGATTATTATTAGGGATTGCTGATTTGGCTGCGGTGTCAGCCAAATCATTTCCCCTAATCCCAATGTGGCTGGGAATCCAGCAGAAGCGGATGTCATATTCGCGATCATGGAGAACGTGAATCTTCTGCTGAATGCTAGACAGAACCGGGTGAGGATTATACCTCACGGATATTAAAGCCTGTAACACACTGAGAGAGTCAGAATATAAAATGAACCGTTGGTATTGGCATTCACTAATGTGATCCAAGGCTAACTTTATAGCGTGCAGCTCTGCAGTAAATATGCTGCATTCAGAAGGAATCTGCTCCGAAGTAGTGCTGTCTCTAAAGACAGCAGCAGATCCCACATATGATTCCGCCTTCGAGCCGTCTGTGTAGACTGGCGCGAAGTCAGAATGTTCAGCTCGGTGTGCTGAAAAAAGCTGCAGGTAGACAGACGATGGAGTGTCCGACTTACCCCAATTTCTAAGGGACAAGTCACATGCCGGGACATGAGCATGCCAGGGTGGAAGGGGTTGCTTTGGTGTTTGGGCAACCCTGTCTACCTTTATATTAAGTTCTTTGAGTAGCTCTTGGACACGAATACCAAAAGGACGATTGGCAGTCTTACGGGTGTTGTACAAATTTTCCCATCGCGGCTCAAAAACGGTTAGCCACGTAGGGTGGTCTGGCAGGGATTTCAGTTTTAGAGCGTAGTTTAGAGACAACTGCTTACGTCGAAGCAATAATGGCGGTTCGTTTGCTTCGACGTATAAGCTCTGGACAGGAGATGTGCGATATGCTCCAATAGCGGTACGGAGAGCCAGATGATGGACAGGATCGAGCCAGCGAAGTACACTGTCTCTGGCCGAATTGTATACCAGGGACCCGTAATCCAGTCTGGATCGTACAAGTGCACGATATATGCGTAGTAGGGTGCATCGATCCGCACCCCAAGATGTTGAGGAAAGAGAGCGCAGAATATTTAGCCCTCTTGTGCACTTTGTGCGGAGTTGACGGATGTGATCCAGAAAGGTCAGCTTTTTATCGAATACGAGTCCCAAGAATTTTGTGTCCGCTGCTATTGGAATTACATTTTGTCCGAGCTTTAATTCAGGTTCAGGATGAAGCTTACGACAAAAGTGTACGCAAACGGTCTTCTCCGGCGAGAACCTGAAGCCATTAGCAAGAGCCCAGGAGTTGAGGCGATCAATAGCTTTCTGCAGTTGTCTTTCAATAACCCTCATGTTGCATGACTGACAAAATATGCTAAAGTCATCAACATAGAGGGCACAGTTGACAGTTGGAGGAAGTTGTTCTGTGATGGAATTCACTTTGATGGCAAAAAGCGTGACACTTAGTACTGATCCTTGTGGTACTCCCTCCTCTTGGCTGAAGGAACGAGAGAGTGAGGATCCCACACGAACTTGGAAAGATCGATTGGCTAAAAAGTTTTTAATAAAAATGGGGAGTTGCCCCCTAAGGCCAAGGCTATGCAGATCTTTCAAGATGCCAAATCTCCAAGTTGTGTCATACGCTTTCTCCATGTCAAAGAACACCGACACCAAGTGTTCACGTTTTAGGAAAGCATCCCGGATGGATGCTTCCAATCTAATAAGATGGCCCAGAGTGGACCGGTTCCTTCGGAAGCCGCACTGTATGTTGGAGAGAAGGTCATTTGATTCTAAGTACCATATTAAACGAGAATTAACCATTCTCTCCAGGATTTTGCACAGACAGCTAGTCAGAGCAATAGGACGATAGTTGGTGGTGACTTTTGGATCCTTTCCTGGCTTAGGGAAGGCAAGAACGATTGCCTTTCGCCAGGAATCCGGAAACTGCCCTTCAGTAAAGATTCTGTTATACAGAAAGAGCAGACAATCCATAGATTTTGGTGAAAGATGTTTAATCATGTCGTAATGGATGCCATCTGGTCCAGCAGCACTTGCTTTGGAAAGAGCGAGGGCTCTTTTCAGTTCCTGAATAGTAAAATCCCCGTTGTAGGGATAGAGGCCCTTGGACTTAAAATTAAGTGCTTCTCTTTCCAGTTTATGTTTCAGGACCAGGAACTCTGGGGAGTATGAGGATGTTGCGGAGATGTTGGAGAATGTTTCCCCAAGAGCATTGGCTATTGCAGTTGGATCTGCAATAGCGCATCCATTATAATCTAAGATTGAAGAAGGGTGGGATGTATATTTTCCCTTCATTTTCCGGATTTTATCCCAGACTACCTTAGAGTTGGTAGACTGGTTAATAGATGATGTAAAACGGATCCACGATTCCTTTTGACTCTGACGACGGATGTAGCGTGCTTTGGCTCGTGCACGTTTGAAGGCTATAAGGTTGTTCGTGGTAGGATATCGGCGAAATATCCCCCACGCTTTGTTTTGAGCCTTTTTGGCTGCTGTGCATTGTGAATTCCACCAAGGTTTGGGAAATGGTGGAAACCGGGCTGATGTTTTTGGGACAGCAGTAGCAGCTGCGTGGACAATGATTTCTGTGATGTACGTTACTGCGTCATTGATAGGCTCCTGACTGACTGTACTGAGTTCAAAATTTGCCTGATGTTGGAAGGCATTCCAGTCAGCCTGATCAAACTTCCACCGTGGTAACCTAAAAGGAAGACACGGTCTCCCACTGTGTAACAAGGTTATCACAGGGAAGTGATCACTTCCGTATGGATTCTCCTCCACTTCCCAGGTGAGAGAAGGGAGTAGAGAAGGGGAGCAGATAGAGAGATCAATGGCAGAAAAAGTACGGGTAGGCATATGGAAGAAGGTGTTTGTTCCAGTATTTAGAAGGGAAAGGTCATTGTCATTGAGCATACGCTCTATGACTCGTCCCCTTCCGTTGATGTTAGCACTACCCCACAAGGTGTTATGTCCGTTAAAATCCCCGAGAAGTAAGAAAGGGGGAGGCAGCTGCGTTAGAAGATCATCAAGGTCTGCCTGGGAGATGTCAGTCCCAGGTGGCAAATAAATAGAGCAGACCGTTATTAAAAATCCCACTGTAAGGCGAATTGCAACAGCCTCTATGCTGGTTGTAATTAGCAAGGGCTGAACTGGGGTCTGATTACCCACAAGGATAGCCACTCCTCCATGAGCAGGACCATCCGCAATTCTATCCTTACGAAAGATTGTGATGTTATGCAGGGTGGGATCATCATTTGCCTTTAGATATGTCTCCTGCAAGCAAAAGCAAACTGGCTCGTGCTTTTGCAGGAGGGCCTTGATGTCATCAGTATTTCGCCGGAATCCACGACAATTCCATTGTAGGAATTTAGCCATTATTTTGGCTTGGTGGGTCCATCAGGCGGCTTCCGAGGTGCTGAGGGCTTACTTTTATCAGTCTTGGCTTTGTCTTTTTTGGGGAAGAATGGACGATGTCCCGTGTCCATTTCTTCCTCCGCAAAGAGTTCCAAGACTGATTCATCCTGTACCTCCTTGTTCTCTACATCCATTGTTTCTGGTATTACGGGTGACTCTTCAGAACGTTTTTGCTCTTTTTTACCACTTGGTTTTGGTAGTGGTGGAGCACTAGGAGGTACGGATATAGGAGTGGCAACTGATTGTGTTTTTTTGGTGGGCTTTTGTGAATTTAATAAATAGCGTGCAATCGGAGTGAATGACTCTTTCGGTGGTATAGTCATCTCAGTTTGAGTACCGATAGTGCACTTGGCAGAAACCTTCTGAGCATAGGAAGGTTTCCCGCTATTTATTGGTTCGATACGTTTTCTGGCCTCTGGGTAGGAGATATTCAGCTCTGTTTTCAGTTTTTGGATTTCTTTTTCATCCTTCCACCGCTGGCATGCTCGAGAATAGGCGGGGTGCTCTCCTTGGCAATTAATACAGATCGGTTTTGAAGCTGAACATTCCTTGCTCTCGTGGTCTTTAACACCACATCGAGCACACGCAGGGTTACCACGACAAGATGTTTGTGAGTGGCCGTATTTTTGGCATCTAAAACACCTCAGTGGGTTTGGGATGTAAATCCTCACTGGGCAGTTTAGATAGCCTGCCTTGATGGAACTTGGACGCCTTGGGGTATTGAACGTGAGGATAAGAACTCGGGTAGGGACGAGATTCCCATCCTTTCGTATCGATATTCTTTTCACAGCTGTCACTCCTTGGTCTTTCAATTCAGAGCAGATCTCTTCTTCAGAAAC
The DNA here is from genome assembly GCF_048544385.1 of Mastigoproctus giganteus. Classification (NCBI taxonomy): domain Eukaryota; kingdom Metazoa; phylum Arthropoda; class Arachnida; order Uropygi; family Thelyphonidae; genus Mastigoproctus; species Mastigoproctus giganteus. The sequence continues at coordinate 728,397 of NW_028328294.1, read as the reverse complement.
ATGAAGAAGGTCCCACTCTGATATAACACCACGTGAAGAGTTCAGAGTTTTGTGGGGGGTTACGGTGATAGGTATTCCCCCTATGGATGTAGAGTTTAAGAATTTTTCAGCTTGTTTTGTGCTGGAAGCTTCAACTAAAAGATCGCCAGAACGCAGTCGTTTAACGGATTTTGGTGACCCTGCCAACCCTTCTAATCCTTTCTGGATAAAGAAGGGTGACATCTTTCCAATTGACTGTTCTCCGATGGAATGGAGAATGAGGAAGAGCGGTGTCACTGATGGTGTTGGTGTATCCTCAGTTCTGGCTCTTTTTGCAGAGGTGTTTTCTTTTTCATCTTCTCGATTAGGTAGGGGCCTTGTTGGGGCCCCAGAAGAAAGGGGATTTAAATTACTCATATGAGTAAAGAGAAAATGTCTGATGCCTAAGTACCTCACCCACCACGGAGCCCTACGAGGGGACGCCCACTCGTGAACTAGCAGGTACTGCGTACACGAATGGGACGCCGAGTTCGCTTAGAACACCATACCCACGTTACCAATAAGTCTTTATCCCGTCCCAGGACCATAGGGAGGGAGGCTTATTGGAACGCAGTTGACCCTAGCAGTATAAAACCACCCGCCGATTGATCCCAGTCGGGCCGGTCCGGGACCACCCGTCTTGTCGAAGCAGGGGCCAAAGTGGTGTATTGAAGCTGGGCCCCTCAACCACCAGGATCCCCCTTTCCGCTTCCACGGGTCGCGGCGCACGGCTGCACACGCCGGATTTCAAAGATGTAACCCTGAAACCAAGGTATGGGCGTTAGATCCCAGTGATGCTAATCTGGAAACCCAGCAGCGTCACTGGGAGGTCCCCTCACCACGTACAGGTGCCCACGTTGAGGGATCCGATGTAGTGGTGTCTCTAAAGACAGCAGCAGATCCCACATATGATTCTGACTTCGAACCGTCTGTGTAAACTGGCGCGAAGTCAGAATGTTCAGCTCGGTGTGCTGAATAAAGCTGCAGGTAGACCGATGATGGAGTGTCCGACTTTCTCCAATTTTTAAGGGACAAGTCACATATTGGAATACGAGCATGCCAGGGTGGAAGGGGTTGCTTCGGTGTTTGGGCAACCTTGTCTACCTTGATATCAAGTTCTATGAGTAGCGCTTGGAGACGAATACCAAAAGGACGATTAGCAGTCTTACGGGTATTGTACAAATTTTCCCATCGTGGCTCAAAAACGGATAGCCACGTTGGGTGGTCTGGCAGGGATTTCAGTTTAAAAGCGTAGTTTAGACACAACTGCTTACGTCGAAGCGATAACGGTGGTTCGTTTGCTTCGACGTATAAACTCTGGACAGGAGATGTTCTATATGCTCCAGTAGCGATACGAAGAGCCTGGTGATGGACAGGATCCAGCCATCGAAGGGCACTGTCTCTGGCTGAAGAATATACCTGGGACCCATAATCAAGTTTGGATCGCACAAGTGCACGGTAAAGCCGAAGAAGCGTGCATCGGTCCGCTCCCCAAGATGTAGAGGAGAGCGAGCGGAGAATATTAAGTCCGCGTGTGCACTTTGTGCGAAGTTGACGGATGTGGTGCAGAAAGGTCAACTTTTTATCAAATACGAGTCCCAAGAATTTTGTGTCCGCTGCTACTGGAATAGCATTTTGTCCGAGCATTAATTCAGGTTCAGGATGAAGATGACGCTTACGACAAAAATGTACGCAAACGGTCTTCTCCGGCGAGAACCTGAAGCCATTTGCAAGTGCCCAGGAGTTCAGGCGGTCAATGGCTTTCGGCAGTTGTCTTTCAATAACCCTCATGTTGCATGACTGACAAAAAATGTTAAAGTCATCAACATAGAGGGCACTGTTTACAGTTGGAGGAAGTTGTTCTGTGATTGTGATTGTGATTTTGGTAGTTGTTGGCGCATCGGCTTCTATGGCCATATTGCACCTCCCAAGGTTTTTGCAGTACTTTGATCCAAGCCCGAGGCGAGAATCGAACCCGCGACCTTGGGTTGCCGGGCAGGTACTTTACCCACTCGGCTAGCCCGGTCGGCAAGTTGTTCTGTGATGGAATTTATTTTGATGGAGAAAAGCGTGACACTTAATACTGATCCTTGTGGTACTCCCTCCTCTTGGCTAAAGGAGCGAGAGAGTGAGGATCCCGCACGAACTTGGAAAGATCGATTGGCTAAAAAGTTTTGAATAAACACGGGGAGATGCCCTCTAAGGCCTAGGCTGTGCAAATCTTTTAAGATGCCAAATCTCCAAGTTGTGTCATACGCTTTCTCCATGTCAAAGAACACCGACACCAAGTGTTCACGTTTTAGGAAAGCATCCCGGATGGATGTTTCCAGTCTAATAAGATGGTCCAAAGTGGACCGGTTCCTTCGGTTGTTGTTGTTTAAGGGTTTTAAGACACAAGGGCATCAATAGCCAAGATGTGTCTTTCCAAGTTTTTAATGTAAATCAAACATTTTTTTTTTTTTAGATTTGTTTATCAAATCTGATTTGCCGAATAAAATTAAATAATTCACCTATATTAGCAGAGTTGTCTAAGATCTGTTGAAGAGTAACTTGATTCTGGTTATTGCATAAACTCTGAAAACAAAGCAATCTGGAATTTCTGAATCGAGGGCATACCAAAAGAATGTGTTTTACTGTAAGTTGAACTTGGCATTGAAAACAGAGTGGGGGATTTTTGTTTGCCAATAGATGAAAATGAGTAAGATGAGTATGGCCAATTCTCAATCTGGCAAGTATTACTTCTTCTCTGCGACTCTCTCTGATGCTTGAGTTCCATATTTCTGGATTAGGTTTTATTTCATGTAGTTTATTGTTGACTTCATTTTTCCATATTTGGGCCCATTCATTTTCACTTTCTCTAATAACGATTTGACTAAAATCAGTGTGTGGGACTAGCTTTGTTCTGTTTGGCAGTTCTGATGCTGACTTAGCTGCAATGTCTGCTTTTTCATTGCCTTCTATTCCGCAGTGTCCTGGGATCCAGCAAAGAGTTATTTCACAGTGTTTCTTTTGACAAAGGTTGATTAAAAACTCAATTTCTTGTAGAAGAGGGTGACGAGAATGTCGTTTACCCTGTATGGCTGAAATAGCACTTAGTGAGTCCGAGTATATTAAAACAGAGAGGGATGACTGTTGACATATTTCACTTAATGCAAGCTGTATAGCATACAGTTCTGCAGATAGTATGCTGCACTCAACTGGAAGGGATTTTGAAATTACATGCGAAGGGAACACGGTTGCTGCACCTACATGTGATTGGGGTTTAGATCCATCTGTATAGATTATTAGTTTTCCAGTGTGTTGCGAAGTATGGTTGGCATGCAACTGTCGGATATTACATAGTGGAATGGTATTTTTTGGCCACTGAGCGAAGTAAAGATCAATGTTTATATGATGTCTATTCCATGGAGGTAAAGGCATATTTGCACTTTCCGCAATTTTATTGAGATCGAGTTTCCACTTTTTTATTAGTTCTTGAAGACGAATTCCAGCAGGTCTGGGTTCATTAGGTTTGGATTCATATAGTGTTGACCATAAAGGTTGGTTGAGATATACCCAACAAGGGTGAGTTGGAAAGCTTCTTATTTTGGCAGCGTATTGGCAGAGTAAGCGTTGTCTTCTAAGATAAAGCGGAAGGTCGTGTGCTTCTATATACAAGCTTTGAACTGGCGAGGTTCTGAAGGCGCCTAGTGCTGATCGAAGGGCACTGTGTTGAATGGTGTTCACGGACCGTAAGATGCTGTTTTTTGCTGATGCATATACTATGGCTCCATAGTCTAATCGTGACCGAATTAGAGAACGATATAAATTCAGCAATGACTGTCTGTCAGCACCCCAAGATGTTGAGGATACTGCACGAAGGATGTTTAGTTTCTGGAGGCACGTAGTTCGTAGATAGGTCACATGTTTACGGAAATTTAATTTGGTGTCTAAATTCAGACCCAATAATCTTATGCAGTCTGTCATCGGTATTTCTCTGCCTTTCAGTTTTAATACAGGTTCCGGATGAAGCGATCGCAGTTTACAGAAGTGTATTGCTGCTGTTTTCCCCTCGGTTAATTGATAGCCGTTGCTTTCTGTCCAAGTTTCAATTTTGTTTATTGCTATCTGTAGTTGTCTTTCAATGGTAGCCATATTCGATGATTGACAGGAAATAGCAAGATCATCTGCATACATATAAACTTCTACCGTGGCTGGGATGTCTCTTATAATGCTACTGGTACGTAATGCAAAGAGTGTGGCACTTAAAATCGATCCCTGAGGGACTCCTTCTTCCTGTGTGTGAATTTTGGACAGCTCATTCTGGAATCTTACTTGAAAGGTCCTGAGGTGAAGAAAATTCTGAATGAATCTAGGCAGGTTACCTCTCAGTCCAAGTTTGTATAAGTCTTGGAGGATTCCATATCTCCAGTTTGTATCGAATGCTTTGGTAATATCGAACGTTATCATTACCATGTGCTGTTTCTTAAGAAAAGCATTTCGAATATGAGCTTCAACCTTGATGTGGACATCAGTTGTACACCTGTTACGGCGGAAACCAAATTGATGGCATGATATAGCATTTTGATCTTCAACAATCCAGACAAGTCTCTTATGAACCATCTTTTCTATTATCTTTCCTAAACAGCTTGTCAAAGATATAGGACGATAACTATTGGGGGAGGAAGCATCTTTCCCAGCTTTCGTTATGGCTATTACAACTGACTGATGCCATGTATCAGGATAAACATTCTCCTCAAAGATTCTGTTGTAAAATTTCAGTAGTGAAGATTTCGAGTTTGAGTTGAGGTGTCGAATCATTATGTAGAAAATGCCATCTGGTCCAGCAGAACTATTTCTAGAATTCTGGAGAGCTTCATTAAGTTCATTCATTGTGAACGGAAGGTTATAAGAATGAGATTGTTTTGTAACAAAGTTAATTTTATATTTTTCCATGGACATTTTTTTGCGTCTAAATGAGTCTTCATAAGATTGAGATGATGAAGTGACTGCAAATGTTTCTGCTAAAGCCTCTGCAATATCAGTTGGAGAGGAAATATCTGTTCCTTTCCAGGACAGGATTTGGGCTTTGGTCTGTTGATACTTTCCACTGAGGATACGGATCTTTCTCCAAATTATTCTGGGGTCAGTGTTTCTGGAGATGGTAGAACTGAATCGAATCCACGCATCCTGTTTAGCTTTCCTACGAATTCGGCGTGCTTCAGCTTTCAGCCGTTTATAATTTATAAGATTCTCCATTGTAGCATTTCGGCGAAAAATGTTCCAAGCTTTGTTTTGTTTCCTTTTGGCAAGAAAGCAGTCCCTTGTCCACCAACTATTATACCTTTGTTTTGTAATGTTAACTTTAGGTATTGCACTGTCAGCAGCTCCAAGTAATTCTTCTACTATGTGTCTATTGGCGTTATTAATTGATGCAGTAAGAATCAATTGGTTATCAAACTGCACTGTTTTCGAAAACTTCTCCCAGTTAGCTCGGTGAAAATTCCACGTAATTCTTTGGTTAGATGTATAGTTTGTATCCGTCTGTATTTTGCAAATTATAGGAAAGTGATCACTATTGTGAAGGTCAGTTAATACTTTCCAATCAACACTAGGATACAAGGACGAGGAACATATAGACAGATCTAGAGCAGAGCTAGAACCTGTAGGCAAGTGGATATAAGTATGCACACCGGTATTCAGTAGTGTTAAGTGATGGTTATCAAGTAGAGTTTCGATCATCCTCCCTCTACGATCCATGTTCGGGGAACCCCACAAAGGATGATGAGCATTTAGATCACCTAGAAAGCATATAGGTTGGGGTAGTTGATTAAGTAAATTATCAAGTTCTGCAGTGGAACATGGTACGTTTGGTGGAATATAAGTGGAGACAAGAGTGAGATTAATCCCAAGGACAATACGAACGGCTACTGCTTCTATATTAGTGGAAAGCTGAACGTGTTTCGATGGTACATTAGCACGAACTAATATTGCTACTCCTCCTCTTGCTGGAGAATCAGAACATCTGTCACGTCTATATAGTGTATACCGTGAGAAGTGTGGGCTATAATTTGATGATAAATAAGTTTCCTGTAGACAAATACATGCAGGATCATGCTGGTGCATTAGGTATTTTAGTTCATCAAGATTGCTTCTTAGTCCTCTACAATTCCATTGGATAATTTTCTGCATTACTTGGGTTTAGGTTAGATGGATTGGTCTGATCGTTTGTTTTTCCCTCGATCCTGTTTATATTTCTCTCGTTTTGAAAAGACTGGACGAGTAATATCCATCTCATCATCAGCATGAAGCATGAGAACAGCATCATCATTGTCTAATTTCTCATCGATTTCCATGGTTCGTTCAGTTGGTTTATTTTGTGTACGTTGAACATCTTTCTCCTTTAATAATGTGCCTGTGTTTGGAACGTCTTGTTGTGGCTTGGATGGCTTTGTATTAGTAGAATTTGATAGTCTCTTTGTCTTTGTTGCTGTTAGTGTCTCACCATCCGCAAGGATGGATCTAGCCCATTGAATAAGAGATAATTTAGGAGGAATAGTAATATAAGTCTGTGTAGCAAATTCTTTAGTGTTTTTGACTGCATTGGAATATGTTTTGGCAGGCATCACATTTAATATCTGTTTACGTGCCTCTTGGTAAGATACATTTTTCTCTACCTTGTACTTCATTATTTTCTTTCCCGTTTTCCATAATTCGCAAGTTCTAGAATATGCGGGGTGAGTACCCTGGCAATTGGGACACTTTGGCGTTGCTGCTGTACATTCAGTTTGGGAATGGTCTGATGAGCCACACAGGGGACAGATGGTCTTACCTTGGCATGCTGTTTGAGAATGACCATACTTCTGGCATTTAAAGCATCTAAGTGGATTTGGTATATAGGGTCGGATCTTACAGGAAAGGTAGCCAGCTTTTACTGATTCTGGGAGATTCGGACTGCTGAAGGTAAGGATAACATTTCTTGTGGGTGTAAGGACACCATCTTGTTTGGTCATAATTCTCTTAGCACCGACAACACGTTGTGCTTTCAGTTCTTCGGCGATTTCTTCCTCAGAAACATTAAGGAGGTCCCATTCCGAGATGACTCCCTTTGAGGTGTTTAAACTTCTGTGCGGGTTTACCGAAATGGGAAGGCCTCCGAAGGTCGTTTGCTTCAGGAGTTGTCTAGAATGACTGGGATGGGAAGTCTCTATAAGAAGATCTCCTGAGCGAAGGCGTTTGACAATTTTGGGAGTACCTGCTACGGCCTCTATGCTTTTCTGCACAAGAAATGGCGATAAGCTACTAAGAGGTTTCGTTGATAAAGAGTGTATAATTAGAAAAGCAGGTATGTCATGTGAAGAATCATCTTTTTTGATTCTTTTTGCTTGAGATGACTCAAGTTCATGCGAGCACGTAGGCTCTACAGTTGGTGATATTAATGGATCCATATTTGCTCCTTTTCGCCCTGAGTATTAGATTAATACTCAGACTACCAGCCCCGCCACGTGGAGGCAGGAGCGGTGCCACCAGTGACCAAGCGATAAGAGATTAGTGGTTAGTGTGTTAGAGAAATTGGTTATATATATATAAATATAAAAGAAAGGGTCTTTCCTTCCTTGATATGAAGCTTAGTTCTTTATTTAGAAAAAGCCAAAATTAAATAATTTTATAAATAAAGAGGGTTTTAACAATCTCTACAATCTGTCGCTTAGAGAAAATACGCTTTCAAATCACTTTGGAAATATCGCTATGATCACTCGCTTGGCACTCGGGGCCGGTTCCTTCGGAAGCCGCACTGGATGTTGGAGAGAAGGTCATTTGTTTCTAAATACCAGATTAAACGAGAATTCACCATTCTCTCCAGGATTTTGCACAAACAGTTAGTCAGAGCAATGGGACGATAATTTCTAGTGACTTTTGGATCCTTTCCTGGCTTAGCGAAGGCAAGAACGGTTGCCTTGCGCCAGGAATCCGGAAACTGCCCTTCGGTAAAGATTCTGTTATACAGAAAGAGCAGATAATCCATAGATTTTGGTGAAAGATGTTTAATCATATCATAATGGATGCCATCTGGTCCGACAGCACTTGCTTTGGAAAGAGTGAGGGCTCTTTTCAGTTCATGTATAGTGAATTCCCTGTTGTAGGGACAGTCGCTCTTACACTTAAAATTAAGTGCCTGTTTTTCTATTTTTTTTTCAGGACCAGGAACTCTGGGGAATAAGAAGATGTTGCACAGATTTTAGAGAATGTTTCCCCAAGAGAGTTGGCTATTGCAGTTGGATCTGCAATAGCGCATCCATTATAATCTAGGATTGAAGTAGGGTGGGATGTATGTTTTCCCTTCATTTTCCGGATTTTATCCCAGACTACCTTACAGTTGGTAGACTGGGTAATAGATGATGTAAAACGGATCCACGATTCCCTTTGATTCTGACGGCGGATGTAGCGTGCTTTGGCTCGTGCACGTTTAAACATTATAAGGTTGTTCGTGGTAGGATATCGGCGGAATATCCCCCACGCTTTGTTTTGAGCCTTTTTTGCTGCTGTGCATTGGGAATTCCACCAAGGTTTGGGAAATGGTGGAAACCGGGCAGATGTTTTTGGAATAGCATTCGCAGCTGCTTGGACAATAATTTCTGTGATGTACTTTACTGCCTCATTGATCGGCTCCTGACTGACGGTGCTGAGATCAAAATTTACCTGATGTTGGAAGGCATTCCAGTCAGCCTGATCAAACTTCCACCGTGGTAACCTAAAAGTAAGACATGGTCTCCCACTGTGTAACAAGGTTATCACAGGGAAGTGATCACTTCCGTATGGATTCTCCTCCACTTCCCAGGTGAGTGAATGGAGTAGAGAAGGGGAGCAGATAGAGAGATCAATAGCAGAAAAAGTACGGGTAGGCATGTGGAAAAAGGTGTTTGTTCCAGTATTTAGAAGGGAAAGGTCATTGTCATTGAGCATACGCTCTATGACTCGTCCCCTTCCGTTGATGTTAGCACTACCCCACAGGGTGTTATGTCCATTAAAATCCCCGAGAAGTAAGAAAGGGGGAGGCAACTGCGTTACAAGATCATCAAGGTCTTCCTGGGAGATGTCAGTCCCAGGTGGCAAATAAATAGAGCAGACCGTTATTAAAAATCCCACTCTAAGGCGAATTGCAACAGCCTCTGTGCTGGTTGTAATTAGCAAGGGCTGAACTGGGGTCTGATTACCCACAAGGATAGCCACTCCTCCATGAGCAGGACCATCCGCAATTCTATCCTTACGAAAGATTGTGATGTTATGCAGGGTGGGATCATCATTTGCCTTTAGATAAGTCTCCTGCAAGCAAAAGCAAACTGGCTCGTGCTTTTGCAGGAGGGCCTTGATGTCATCAGTGTTTCGCCGGAATCCACGACAATTCCATTGTAGGAATTTAGCCATTATTTTGGCTTGGTGGGTCCATCAGGCGGCTTCCGAGGTGCTGAGGGCTTACTTTTATGTCTTGGCTTTGTCTTTTTTGGGGAAGAATGGACGATGTCCCGTGTCCATTTCTTCCTCCGCAAAGAGTTCCAAGACTGATTCATCCTGTACCTCCTTGTTCTCTACATCCATTGTTTCTGGTATTACGGGTGACTCTTCAGAACGTTTTTGCTCTTTTTTACCACTTGGTTTTGGTAGTGGTGGAGCACTAGGAGGTACGGATATAGGAGTGGCAACTGATTGTGTTTTTTTGGTGGGCTTTTGTGAATTTAATAAATAGCGTGCAATCGGAGTGAATGACTCTTTCGGTGGTATAGTCATCTCAGTTTGAGTACCGATAGTGCACTTGGCAGAAACCTTCTGAGCATAGGAAGGTTTCCCGCTATTTATTGGTTCGATACGTTTTCTGGCCTCTGGGTAGGAGATATTCAGCTCTGTTTTCAGTTTTTGGATTTCTTTTTCATCCTTCCATCGCTGGCATGCTCGAGAATAGGCGGGGTGCTCTCCTTGGCAATTAATACAGATCGGTTTTGAAGCTGAACATTCCTTGCTCTCGTGGTCTTTAACACCACATCGAGTACAGGCAGGGTTACCACGACAAGATGTTTGTGAGTGGCCGTATATTTGGCATCTAAAACACCTCAGTGGGTTTGGGATGTAAATCCTCACTGGGCAGTTTAGATAGCCTGCCTTGATGGAACTTGGAGGCCTTGGGGTATTGAACGTGAGGATAAGAACTCGGGTAGGGACGAGATTCCCATCCTTTCGTATCGATATTCTTTTCACAGCTGTCACTCCTTGGTCTTTCAATTCAGTTGTTGTTGTTGTTGTTGTTGTAGTTAAGTTTAACGACACATAGGCTGCTGGGGCCATATTGTGTCTTTCTAATGGTGGATATGAAACGATACCTATATTTTATGGTATATTCCTATCTGATTTAAGTAAGTAAATAGTTCCTTTTTATTAGGATCATCTCCCAGGATCTGCATTAAATTTACTGATGACTGTGTATTAGAAATTGACTTAAAGATGCTTAAGCGGATGGTTTGAAAGTGGGGACAGTCCACTAGCAAATGGCGAATGGTCAGTTGAACTTGGCATGATGTGCATTGGGGAGCACTGTCATTATTTAATAGATACAGGTGAGTGAGGTGTGTATGCCCAATCCTTAGCCTTCCTAAAATTGTTTCTTCTCGTCTATTTTTCCGGAAACTGGAGAGCCACAGTTTTGGTTCTGGTTTTATTTTGTATAGTTTGTTTCCTGGATAACCTCTCCAGATCAGTGACCATCTATTGTAACATGCTTTACGAATGATATGTTTGAAATCGGAGTACGGAACTTGACAATTCTGTAAAATATTGGTATCTGGTTGTTTGGCTGCAAGATCTGCTCTTTCATTACCTGCTATACCAGAATGCCCTGGTATCCAGCAGAATGTCACAGTTTGGTTGGTCTCATTGCACACAAGTAATTTGGAACGGATTTGTTTGATAACAGGGTGAGAGGAGGTGCTATTGCTATTTATGGCAGAGACAGCACTGAGGGAGTCAGTGTATATTAAGGCAGAAGAAATCAGAAGTTGAGTAATGTGATCTAGGGCCAAGTTAATAGCATAAAGCTCTGCAGTGAAGATACTGCATTCTACAGGTAATGAGATAGAAGTAGTGAATGAAGGGAAGATTGCCGCAGCGCCTACTTGGGTCTCAGTTTTTGATCCATCAGTATAGATCTTACAGGACTGTGAATTAGAAGCAGAATGAGTTTCATGTAATTGTGCGATATTGAAGGGAGACAAGGTTTTCTTTCCCCACTGTTGGAAATAATCATCATAAATTGCACGGATATTTGTCCACGGTGGATCAGGCGGTGTTATGTCCTCATATATATTGCCGATTTCAATATTCCACGTTTGAGTTAGTTCTTTAAGTCTAAGTGCAGCAGGTCTGTTTTCATTTGGTTTGCTGTTGAAGAATGACTCCCATTCGGTATTGTATAGACATCTCCAATTCGGGTGAGAGGGAAGACTGCGGATTTTTGCGGCATACATCAAAAGCAATGTTTTCCTCCGAACATGTAAGGGAGGTTCGTGGGCTTCAATGTAAAGGCTCTGAACTGGGGAGGTTCTGAAAGCCCCTAGAGAAACTCTCAGAGCACTGTGCTGGATCGTGTTCAATCGCTCTAAAATAGTTTTCCTAGCAGAGTCATACACTGGGGAGCCATAGTCTAAACGGGACCTGATGAGAGCTCGATAGAGATGGATCAGGGTATGCCGATCAGCGCCCCACGACATAGATGACACACACCGGAGGATGTTCAATTTCTTCAAGCAGATGGTCCGAAGGTAGGTCACATGTGCTTGAAAGTTTAGTTTCCTATCTAGCACTAGGCCAAGAAAACGGACAGTGTGAGTAAGAGGTATTGGCATGTTATTAATCTTTAGCTCAGGATCAGGATGAAGTGATCGTAGTTTGCAGAAGTGTGTAGTGGTGGATTTCTGTTCAGCAAGACGATATCCATTGCATAAGGTCCAGGTTTCTATTTTGTATAGAGCATTTTGCAACTGTCTTTCGATAGTATTCATACTTTGTGATTGGCAGGATATAGTGAGGTCATCTGCATACATATAAATTTGAATGGTTTTTGGAAGATCTTCCAATATTTTGTTGACTCGAATCGCAAATAGGGTAGCACTCAGTATTGAACCCTGCGGGACACCCTCTTCTTGAAAGTGAGTTGCTGACAGCTCGTTTTTATATCGGACTTGAAAAGTGCGTAATTTTAAAAAGTTCTGAATGATTTGAGGAAGATAGCCTCTCAGCCCCAACTGATGCATATCTTTAGTAATGCCATAGCGCCAGGTAGTATCGAATGCTTTGTGAATATCTAGGTTGACCATCACTAGGTGCTGTTTCATGACGAAGGCATTTCGTAGTTGTTGTTGTTGTTTGAGAGCTATTGGCGCAAGAGCAGCTTAGGCTATAATGCGCCTAATCTAGGTTAGAGTTTCATATTTCGACATTTTTTATTATGTTGTTCAGATGGGAAGCCAAGATTTTATTTTATAATTACGTAACTTTTTGGTAAATGTTATACTATTTATTTTTATATGTATTGGTAGTATCCGATTAACTTAAGGAAAAAGAAAACGTCGGTAATATTTGGCCGGTTATCTAAAATTGTTTTGAGCGTTAGGTTGTTTTGTGCGTTCGTGGTTATTTGAAAGGCTTTTATACGTTCTGAAGTAAATCTTGGACAGTTCACCATTAAGTGATGTACAGTGAGTGGAACTTGACAGTTTTGGCACTGAGGAGGGTCTTCACCTCTGAGTAGGTAAGAATGGGTCATATGGGTATGCCCAATTCGCAATCGAGCAAGGATCACTTCTTCGTGTCTGTTGGATCGACAACTGGTAGTCCATGGTCGGAGTGTTTGTTTAATTACACGAAGTTTGTTGTTACTTTGATCTTTCCAATGTTGTTGCCATTGTTTTAAACTGCTTTGGTGGATTAACGACTTGTAATCGGTATATGGTATTGAGCGGAATGCATAGTAAGAGGTAGCAGCTTCTCTTGCCGCTTTATCTGCTTTTTCATTCCCAGTTATTCCTGTGTGGCCTGGAATCCAACAGAAACTGATCTTGTGATTATTTTGCAATAGCTTAGATACTGTATATTGTACCTGTTGTAAAACTGGGTGTGCTTTAGTATTGGCATTCTGTAAAGCAATGACAGAGCTAAGCGAGTCCGTGAAAATTATGCTGTCTGCTATCTGTTCATGTTTAATTTTGTTTACGGCCATCAAAATGGCTTGTAATTCTGCTGTAAAGATGCTGCATTCTTTTGGAAGTTGTTGGATGAGAGTACAGTCTTCAGAGTGAATCGCAGCTCCTACACAAGTTTCTGTTTTTGAGCCATCTGTGTATATGAAAGTTGAATGTTCATATTTTTCTTTGTATGCTGCATGTAGTTGCTGGTAGTTTGTTCTCGGGAGATTTGTTTTCCCCCAAGATTGGAAATGCAGGTCACACACAGGTTGAATTATGATCCATGGTGGAATAATGTGTGTAGTCGTGGTAGCTATGCTATCATAATTAAGCTCTCGGCATAACAGTAAATCTTTTAGTCGGATGTTGGAAGGGCGGTTTATTCGTGGATGGGCTTGGTATACATTTTCCAAGTACGATGAAAACAGAACCTCTCTATTTGGATGGTCGGTGATGGATTTTATCTTTGCAGCATAGTGTAATAATAAGTTCTGTCGTCTAAGTTGTAGTGAAGGTTCATGGGCTTCTGCATATAGGCTTTGTACAGGTGAAGTGCGAAAAGCTCCAAGTGCTATACGGAGTGCACTGTGGTGTATGGGATCTAACCATCTCAGTGCACTTGGTCTTGCAGAGTCGTAAACTGGTGCTCCATAGTCCAGCTTGGAACGCACTATTGCTCGATAAAGTTTAAGTAGTGTCTGTCGATCTGCACCCCAAGTTGTTGCGGAGAGAACTTTGAGTAGATTTAACTTCGTGATGCAAGAATGTCTTAGTTGCTTAATATGTTCAAGGAATGTCAGTTTTTTATCTAAGAGAAGTCCTAAGAATCTTATGTTTGGTACAACTGGGATCATATATCCATCTAGTTTAAGTTCAGGATCTGGGTGTAGGTTTCGTTTCCTACAGAAGTGTATACATGCAGTTTTCTGTGTGGAAAACCGGAAGCCATTTGTTTGTGCCCATTGACTTATTTTATTTATTGCTCCCTGTAACTGCCGTTCTATTGTTCGCATACTCTGAGAATGATAGGACATACTGAAATCATCAACGTATAAAGCGGTATCAATAGGTTTTGGTATATGCTCAGTTATGGAGTTTATTTTGATAGCAAAGAGGGTTGTGCTAAGCACAGACCCCTGAGGTACACCCTCTTCTTGGGTGAAAACTTTTGAAAGAGTATTCTGCAATCTAACTTGAAATGACCTGTGGAGTATGAAATTTTGAATATATTTAGGAAGATGTCCACGTAATCCAAGGTGGTATAGGTTTTGAATAATTCCATAACGCCACGCAGTATCGTAAGCTTTTTCTATGTCGAAACATATCATTACGTGGTGCTCTTTTCGGATAAAGGCATTCCGCACACTGTTTTCTAATTTGATCAGTAAATCTAGTGTTGAACGATTTTTTCTGAAACCATGCTGTGCTGGATTGAGGAGGTTATTTCTGTTCAAAAACCATGTTAGACGAGCATTGATAATTTTCTCCATAACTTTTCCCAGGCAACTGGTTAGAGCAATTGGACGGTAGTTGCGTGGGTCAGAGAGGTCTTTCCCCGATTTTGGGAAAGCAAGAATTATTGCATGACGCCAACTGTCTGGAAATTGGTTTTCTAAGAAGATTCTGTTATATAGTTCTAGTAATGCCATTTGGGATTGATCATCGAGTTGTTTTAACATCATATAGTGGATTTGGTCTGGACCTACAGCACTTTGCTTTGTCTGGGATAGAGCGTGTTTCAATTCGTAGAATGTTAAGGGTAGGTTGTACTCTTCATTATTTCTTGTGGAAAAATTCAGTTTATGTCTTTCCATTCTTGCCTTGTATATTTGAAAACTGGGAGTATATGAAGTGGTCGCTGATATTCTGGCGAAGGTTTCGCCCAGTGCATTGGCTATTTCTGATGGCTCTGCAGTGACTTGTCCATTCCAGTTTAGGATCGGAGTTGGGGTAATCGGGTATCTGCCACTCATTTTGTTAATTTTATTCCAGACAGTTTTAGATGGTGTGGAACTTGTTAATGTAGATGCAAATTTTATCCAGGATTCTTTCCTACTGGCCCGCCTAATATATCTGGCTCTTGCCCGTGCCTTCTTGAACAATATGAGGTTCTCTAAAGTTGGATATCTGCGAAAAGTATTCCAGGTTTTGTTTCGCTCTTTCTTAGTCTGCGCACATTCTGCATTCCACCATGATTTTGGATGTGTTGGAAAGTGAGACGATGTTTTTGGGATAGAGTGTTCAGCAGCTTGAATTATTTTATTTGTTATATATTGTACTGCTGCATCTAACGGTTTTTGCTTGATGGTATCAACATTTAGTTTTGCTAATGTTTTATAAGTTTCCCAATCTGCTTCATTTATTTTCCATCTGGGAGTTTTGCGTGACTTGCATGTGGTTCCTAGTGCCATGGTGATGATTATTGGATAGTGATCACTGCTGAGAGGATCACTGTGCACTGACCAATCAAGTCTTGGAAATAGTATTGGAGAACATATAGACAGGTCTATAGCTGTAGTATTTCCTGATGGAAGATGTGTATAAGTATGTGTGCCGTCGTTCAACAAAGTTAAATCATTCTCGTCTATCCATTTTTCAATTTGTTTTCCTCTCCGATCTGTGGTTGTGTTACCCCACACAGGGCTATGCCCATTGAGGTCGCCTAGTATACAGAAGGGGGTTGGCAACTGCCTTACAATGTCTTCTAAGTCCTGTTGTAATAAATTTTGGTTTGGTGGAACATAAATTGTTATTACTGTTATGAGGGATCTAGCGGCTATGCGTACTGCAATCGCTTCAAGGGTTGTGTTTAGCGGGACAATCTGGGAAGGAATGCGAGAATTTATTAGTATTGCCACACCACCATGGGTTGTGCCACCTGTTACTCTGTCCTTTCGGTATGCTGTATAGTTCTTTATTAAGGTAGAGTCTTGAGGTCTGAGGTAGGTTTCTTGTAAGCAAAGACATAATGGTGCATACTGTGTAATCAGGTCATATATATCACCTATGTTAGTGCGGAGTCCTCTACAATTCCACTGGATTATGGTTTTCATTATTTGATTTTGGAGAGGTTTTCGGTCTGTTTCCTAGATGCTGTTTTAAGTCTTTCACACGTTGGTTTTTCCTTTTTCGGGAAATATGGTTTTCCGGTGTCCATATCGTCTTCCGCGAAAATCTCTAATACTGGTTCATCTGCTTGGTTGGTTGCTTCTGTCTCCATTTGTTCGGTTGCTTTCTGACTTATGACATTATGTTTTCCTTGAGGTGCTTTCGATTCTGAGTGTTTCTTATCGGGAGGCACGGAAAGTGGTGTGTTGGTGAGTTTCTCTTGATGTTTTGGCTGGGAAATTGTGAGTAGTGCTCGTGCCCAGTCTGAGATAGATTTCTTTGGAGGAATTGTAAAATCTGTTTGGGTTTCTATTGTACGACAATTCGTTATGACCTGCGCGTAGGAAGGTCTGTTTAAGATAGTCGGGTGTATAGTTCTCTTAGCTTCTTGGTATGTGACAGAATGTTCCACTTTATACCGCTGAATCTGCTTTTCTCTTTTCCAATATTCACAATTCTTGGAATAGGCAGAATGGTCTCCCTTGCAGTTTGGACATTTCGGTTTCTCGGATGAACAGTTCTGATTGCTGTGATCCTGGGACCCGCAGTTGGAACAGATAGCTACACCACGGCATGCCATTTGTGAATGACCATACTTTTGGCATTTAAAGCAGCGGAGAGGATTTGGAATGTATGGTCTGATGTTACAATTTAGATATCCGGCCTTCACAGTTGTAGGTGGTTTAGGAGTGTTGAACGTTAGTATGATAGTTCTGGTTGGGATAAGTGTCCCATCTCTTGTAATTTTAATCCTTCTCACAGCTATAACGCCTTGATTTTCAAGTTCATTTTTAATTTCTTCTTCGGAGACGCTGATAAGGTCCCACTCAGAAATTACTCCTTTCGATGTATTTAGCGTATTATGGGGAGAGACCTTTACTGGGATCCCACCAAATGTTTTCATTTGAAGCAGTCTTTCTGCGTGTTTGGCATTTGCTGTCTCGACTAGAATGTCGCCTGATTTTAGTCGCTTAACATTTTTTGGTGTTCCAGCCACACTTTCTAAACATTTCTGGATGACGAATGGCGACAATTTTCCTAATGGCTGTTCTGTCGTAGAATTAAAGACAATAAAGGTAGGTGCATTAAGTGATGCTATTTCCTTTTTTTGCCTTTTGGTTGCAGTAGTCACATTGTCCTCATTTTTCCGACTCAAAGGAGTCAGATCTTTGGGATTCGTGGTAATGTTTGAGTCATTCATGTTTGCTCCTTTTGGCCCTGGGAGTGAGAGCTTTTCCTCCCAGGTTTCCGGCCCCGCCACGGGGAGGCAGGAGCGGTGCCACCTAGTGACCAAGCGGAAGTAGATTAGTGGTTAGTAGGACTAGAATATATATAAAAGAAAGGTGACTTTCCTTTCTTAGGAACCTTTACACTGATACTTTTCAGTAACTATATATATTTACAGAAGAGAATTAACTTTAAACTCTTGATATATCTAACACTCTTTCACTTTATGAATCGCTTTAGAATTGCACAGAAATCGCCTGATCACTAGAAAACGCTTGGCACTCGGGGCCGGCATTTCGTATGTTGCATTCAAGTTTTACAAGTAAATCTAGGGTGGATCTGTTTTTACGGAAGCCATATTGGTGATCAGAGAGAAGATGCTGGGAATCTAGAAACCAGGTGAGCCTCTTATGTACCATCCTTTCAAAGATTTTGCCTAAACAGCTTGTTAATGATATCGGTCTGTAGTTCTGGACCAGAGTGGGATCTTTGCCTGGTTTTGGAATAGCACAAATATAGGAATGCCGCCAGGACAGAGGATAAGTATTTTCTGAAAAGATACGGTTAAAGAATATTAATAATATGCCAAGGTCAGATTCACATAGATGCTGCAACATACTGTAGTGAATACCGTCTGGTCCTGCTGCACTATTTGACGATTTGCTTAAGCATTCCTTCAGCTCGACGAGAGTAAAAGGCTGGTTATAAGGGAGTGATAGTCTAGTTTGAAAATTTAATTTTTGACGTTCTTCATTAGTTTTAATGCGTTGGAAGGATGTCACATAAGAGGATGAGGCGGAAATGTCATAAAAAGACTCTGATAGCGCATTTGCTATATCATTAGGGGAAGATAGTTCCTGCCCATTCCATTGTATTATTGGTGATTGCAGCGGTAGAAATTTCCCATTGAGTGCTCGTATTTTTTTCCAAATAATTCGAGTGTCAGTATTTCTGTTAATGGATGAGGCGAAGTTAGTCCAGGATTCATGTTTTGCTTTTTTTCTAATCAGTCTCGCTTTAGCTCTGAGTTTTTTGTAGACAATTAGGTTGGCGGTAGTTGGGAATTTACGAAAGTGGTTCCAAGCTCTGTTTTTATCACGCTTTGCTTTGGAGCATTCTTCATTCCACCACTGATTTTGGTGTACACTCTTGTGCAGGTTAGATTTTGGGATGGAAATTTCTGCTGCAGATAATACGTGGCTGGTAATGTGGTCAGTTACGTTATCAAGATTCTGTTGCTGTACATATTGCTTTTCAAATATAACACAACTGGAATAGGTTTTCCAGTCTGCTTTTTGGAAGTTCCAAGAAGTACGGCCTTTAGGGTATGACGTGACCTGTGTTTGAATTGAACTAATGATAGGGAAATGGTCACTGTGGAATGGATCATTTAGCACTAACCATTCCATGCTTGGAAAAAGAGAGGCTGAACAGATGGATAGGTCTATGGCGGATGTAGTACCAGCAGGTAGTTGAACATGAGTTGGAGAACCAGAGTTTAAAAGAGTCAGGTTATGGTTATCCAGGAATGTTTCGATTAGTTTGCCTCTACCATCCATGGTGGAGGATCCCCACAATGGATGGTGACCATTGAAATCACCAAGTAAACAGACGGGAGGCGGAAGTTGCATAATAAGGCTGTCCAGTTCAGTCTGGGAGCAAGGATAATTCGGTGATATATAGATGGATGCAAGTGATAACGATATTCCCATTGCTATCCGGACTGCTACAACTTCTAAGGAGGTATTTAGTTGGAGATGTCTTGAGGGAATTGTAGATTTCACAAGTATAGCTACCCCACCACGAGCAGGAGAGTTAGAAACCCTGTCTCGCCTAAACATAGTATAGTTTTTGATTTTGACCGAAGCGTGTGGTGATAAAAATGTTTCTTGTAAGCATGCACCTACTGCATTAGTTTGAGTCAGTAAATCACTGAGGTCGTCTATATTACTGCGTAATCCTCGACAGTTCCATTGTAGGAATTTATTCATTGGTTGGATTTGTTTGAGGAAGATTGATCTGACTGTTTTTTCTGAGAAGGTTTCTGTCTGCTTGGTTTTGGTTTCTCATTTCTGGGAAAGATTGGGCGTCCTGTATCCATGATGTCACTAGCATGTAACTCTAGTACCGTGTCGTCATCTTCTGATTGAACATCAGTTTCCATGTTGATATTTCGTGGCTTCACCTTTTTCTGATTTTCAACGGTAGTTGATTTTGTTGTTTCGGGCAAAGTTGAGATAGCATCAGTTGGGATGCTGATCGGCGTATTGCTGGTTTCGTTGACTGTAGATTTCTTATTGCATGATAAAACAGTTTTGGCCCAGGTGGCAAAGGAAACTCTCGGTTCTATGGACACATCTGTTTGAGTTGCAGCTGAGCGGCTGGTTCTAGTAACAGATGCGTATGATCGGCTAGGAATGGTTAGTAGCACTTGCTTTCTTGCTTCAGGGTAAGTGACTTTATGTTCAACTTTATATTTCTGGATTTTTTTACCTGTTTTCCAAAGGTCACATGCTTTAGAAAATGCAGGGTGGTTTTCCTTACAGTTTGGACAAATAGGAGTGGAAGCTGTACAGTCTTCTTGAGAATGCTCCTTGGAACCACAAAGAGGACACACAGCATCGCCTCGGCATGCTGTTTGAGAATGACCGTACTTCTGACATTTAAAGCAGCGAATGGGGTTTGGGATGTAAGGCCGTATCTTACAATTTAGGTAACCTGCTTTAACAGAAGATGGAAGAGTCGGAGTACTGAAAGTTAAAATGATGGACCTGGTTGGTAGTAGGTTGCCATCTTTTTTAGTCATGATTCTCCGTGCATGAGTCACTTTTTGTTCACTAAGCTCTTGTATTATTTCTTGTTCAGAGACATTTAGTAAGTCCCATTCGCTGATGACGCCTTTAGAGGTGTTCAGGGTGTTATGTGGCGTAACTGACACTGGAATGTTGTTAAAGGTTGTCAATTTTAACAATTTTTCTGAATGGCTTGGTTTGGAAGCTTCAATTAGAAGGTCTCCAGATTGAAGACGCTTCACCATTTTGGGAGATCCAACAACCGATTCTAAACATTTCTGTATTAGAAATGGCGATAACTTGTGTGGTTGTGTGGATAATGAGTGCATTATTAGAAATGCTGGCATATCTGCACTCTGTTTTTCAGTCCGCTGTCTCTTCGGACGATTCAAGTCATGCTCTGAATCAGAGTTGACAGGTCTGGAGCTCGTGGGCTCTAGCGGTGGATATGCATCACAATCCATCGTTGCTCCTTTCAGCCCTGGAAGAGGGAATTCCTTCTCCCAGGTTACCGACCCCGCCACGTGGAGGCAGGAGCGGTGCCAACCAGTGACCAAGCGATCAGCAGAAGAAGAGAGCAGTACGTTGCTAGCGATGGCAGTAACGTTGCAAGCGGGGTTAGCAGTAACGTTGCTAGCGTTGAAGCAGTGACGTTGCGAGCGGTGGAGGGTTTATGAAAGCACTAGTACTCACTCTAGGAAAAACGCTAGAAAACGCACTATAAAGATCGCTTGGGAACTATCGCTTGGCACTCGGGGCCTTTCAATTCAGAGCAGATCTCTTCTTCAGAAACATGAAGAAGGTCCCACTCTGATATAACACCACGTGAAGAATTCAGAGTTTTGTGGGGGGTTACGGTGATAGGTATTCCCCCTATGGATGTAGAGTTCAAGAATTTTTCAGCTTGTTTTGTGCTGGAAGCTTCAACTAAAAGATCGCCAGAACGCAGTCGTTTAACGGATTTTGGTGAACCTGCCAACCCTTCTAATCCTTTCTGGATAAAGAAGGGTGACATCTTTCCAATTGACTGTTCTCCGATGGAATGGAGAATGAGGAAGAGCGGTGTCACTGATGGTGTTGGTGTATCCTCAGTTCTGGCTCTTTTTGCAGAGGTGTTTTCTTTTTCATCATCTCGATTAGGTAGGGGCCTTGTTGGGGCCCCAGAAGAAAGGGGATTTAAATTACTCATATGAGTAAGGAGAAAATGTCTGATGCCTAAGTACCTCACCCACCACGGAGCCCTACGAGGGGGCGCCCACTCGTGAACTAGCAGGTACTGCGTACACGAATGGGACGCCGAGTTCGCTTAGAACACCATACCCACGTTACCAATAAGTCTTTATCCCGTCCCAGGACCATAGGGAGGGAGACTTATTGGAACGCAGTTGACCCCAGCAGTATAAAACCACCCGCCGATTGATCCCAGTCGAGCCGGTCCGGGACCACCCGTCTCGTCGAAGCAGGGGCCAAAGTGGTGTATTAAGGCTGGGCCCCTCAACCACCAGGATCCCCCTTTCCGCTTCCACGGGTCGCGGCGCACGGCTGCACACGCCGGATTCCAATGTTGTAACCCTGGAACCAAGGTATGGGCGTTGGATCCCAGTGATGCTAATCTGGAAAACCAGCAGCATCACTGGGAGGTCCCCTCACCACGTACAGGTGCCCACGTTGAGGGGCGCGTCACTGGGAGGTCCCCTCACCACGTACAGGTGCCCACGTCGAGGGGCGAGGGGCCGGAAGGTTAGTAGTCAGTGTGTTAAGAAGTAATCCTATGTACAAGAAGAACGGTGTCGTTCCCTTCTGTTAAGTACGCTAAATTCTTTACTTTAACAGCAAAATTAAATAACTCTGATAAATGAAGAATACTACTATAATTATCAGCCGCTCTTTGATAAAATTGCTTTGATATCACTCAGAAATCACTATAGTCACTCACTTGGCATGCGGGGCGCTATCTGGTTAGGTTTTAGTTCTAGTTTTCTGGTATTTGACCATCCCTATACTGGTTATCGTTTTTCTGGTTGTCTAGGCTGTATTTGATAGCCGAAAGTAGTTAGTGAATTTATGTGATTTATTCATATTTTGCTCTTTTTGGCAATGGAAGAATTATATTTCCTTCCATGTTTCCAATCTGCTCCATTGGAGCAGATTGGTAACATGGAGAAACTTATTTACAATTAAGTATATTAAATAATCTCTATGAAAAGCAGCTGTGGTTATTGGTTGTCTGGTCAGAAAAGATTAGCTGTTCAATACTACTCAATGCTTGGTTATCTAATTTATAACCGATCTTGAAGTATGGGACTTTCTTCAAGCAGTGCAATTGTAAAGGACGATAAATAGTTCAGTAAGAAATGAACCATCCCTGGAGACATAAAAGAGAAAATTTATAAATAATTGAAAAAAATAATAATAAAACTTAATTTCATATTTTAAAGAAAATAGATGACTTAGTTAAGGGACATTGAGCAAGAAAATCTGAATATTTGGGTGCCAGCTAGTTAATTTTTTGCACTCCTTAAGGGTGCTTCAAATAGAAACAGCCATCAAAATTTGGTAGCCCAAAGCACGTGTTATTAATCCTAACGAATGGTATCAATGTTTTCCCTCTGACCGCTGTGTATAAAAGATTTCTTGGAAGAAAGCTTGTAAACTGAACAAAAAACTTAGCGTCTCAAATGACTTCCACATATTTTATTAGCTATTAAGGAACGGGTAATAAAAATACACCTCCTAGCCAATTTGAATTATATTCTTTCTTTGAGCAGGTGAGTTTCATTCATATTCAGCCAATGGCCTGAACAAAAAAATATATATATTCTTATAAATATATTAAGTTACAGCTGCTTAATTTTTAAGCTGTTAGGATATTTCGTTTCTTAAGATACCTTTAAGAGCTTTTCATAATAAAGAAGAAATTCTGCAGATCTAATCAGAAAAAAACAAATGATAAAACTAAATGCAGTATTTTGTTGAAGAAAATTTATTTTGTTTTATTTTAGAGGAAATACCTACTCAAGTTGTAAACCTGAGTTTTTATCAATGACAAGGCTGTAGCTTACAAATGCGCTCACTTAATCTTTCCTCCAGTCCAAGGAAAAACATTGAGTCTCTTTTTTTTTTTTATCACGTTCTCCCCTCCATCTTCATTTTTCCTCTTCTTGTTTGCTTTCAGATAGAGCA
The DNA here is from genome assembly GCF_048544385.1 of Mastigoproctus giganteus. Lineage (NCBI taxonomy): Eukaryota > Metazoa > Arthropoda > Arachnida > Uropygi > Thelyphonidae > Mastigoproctus > Mastigoproctus giganteus. Next base: position 704,861 of record NW_028328294.1, on the reverse strand, counting down.
CATGCCATCCGACCAATGAGGAGTTCCAGTTGCAGATCCGAGTTGATTCTGAGTCTCTCATCGGCTGCACTAATGCTCTCACTATATTTGCTCAGTTTTTAGAGGCATAAGCCTCTCGTATCCCGCGCTGGTCCTTAGAGCCACGATAGTCTGGGGTAGCTCGACAACGCCAACGTCAGTCAAGTCCTAATGATAGAGGCGGAGTCGTGTGCAGACATTTGGGCGGTACTTCAAGAGAGGAGGCGGTGTAAGAAATGGAGACGTACTTTCTTTTGACTTGGTGATAGGCCTGAGCTTAGTAATTTGCTTCCACACACGATACGCTCTATGGAAATGGTTAAGGTTAGTAGCTTCTTTAAGTTCTTTCTTCTGTTTTGCTTTTGATAATGACGAATGAATAAAGAAGCACTGTCCCCTGAGAGGGATAAAAAATTATATTTGAAGGTTAATAAAATAAGGAGTCTTAGGGAAAGAAAAATATTGCCTTACAGGTAACCTGCATTAGGCAAACAGCGAATAAGTAAGAACACTTTAAACTTCATTTTATTATTCAATAGCTGTAAATTAAAAACAATACTGAGTAAGTATTTGGTGGAATAATTCTCAATTCCACATACATGGAAAGATCCAATGACTCGGGCAATCTCCAGCAGTTACATGTCACAGAAAGACTTCGATAAATAGCTAAAAACGGATGTATTGAAGGGTCCCATCCGAAGGTATGCGAGTACGATATGTTTATCAAAGAGAGAGAGGAGGAAGAGGATGGAGGTATACTGCTTATCAAAAGCAATAAGGCAATACCAGAATTCGATCAAGCCCAGGAAGATAGAGTCCGTGTGGTGGGAGATGAATAGTGGTTGATGTTGTTTTTACAGCAGTTTCTGGCTCACGGACTATATTGCGCCTACCAAAGGAATTTAAGTTTAAATTTCCTGATTATACTCCGAGAAAACCACACGGCCAGAAGTTCACAGGGTAGAGAGATGACAAGAAACAGCCCCGTATTTAGCAGTATTGAACCCAGGTTACTCAAATAACCTACACTTATGCACCCTCTCGCCTGACTCAATGATATTGACCTAACTCAATACATATTGTCCGAGGAGCCGTTGAATCCGTCATACAGTAGAATTTGTATTTAGAATGCAGAAAAAATTCGCGCATATGCTTTACTTTTAGGGGTTTCAAACACTGCGGAGGAGTGAGGTTCATTTCCTGTCTGCAGAAACAAATTAGTGAGGCGAGTATGACCTATTCGGTTGTTGTTGTGTTCGGATTTAATGACACATAGGCTGCTAGGGCCATATTGTGTCTTTCTAACAGTTAATAGGAAATGCTAACTTTATTGTAATACCTATTATACTTTATGGTATTTTCTTATATTATTTAGGAAGGCAAACAGTTCTGTTTTATTAGCATAATCTCCAAGAATCTGCAATAATGTTAGTGAAGACTGCATTACCACATGATTTAAACCTGTTTGCGCGGAAATTGAGAACAGTCCACTAATAAATGATGATTAGTCAGTTGCACATGACATGATGTGCATTGAGGGGCACTACCATTCGTTAATAGATTAAGGTGTGTGAGACAAGTGTGCCCAATCTTAGCCTTTCTAGAATTACTTCTCTTCTGCTTTTCCGGAAACTGGACAGCCATAGCCTTGGATCTGGTTTTATTCGGTAAAGTTTGTTTCCTGGATAATCTCTCCAGATTATTGACCAGCTATTGTAAAATGCTTTTAAATCGGTAAATGGAACTTGACAAGTCTGTAAAATCGAATTAGTGAAGATACTGCATTCTACTAGTAATGAGGCAGAAGTGGTGAATGATGGACGGGAATATTACCGCAGCACCTACTTGGGTCTCAGTTTGATCCATCTGTGTAGATTTCACAGGCCTGTGAATGAGCAAGAGAGTAAGTTGCATGTAACTGTGCGATATTGGAGGGAGATAAGGTGTTCTTTCCCCACTGTTGAAAATAGTCATCATATATTGCATAGATATTTGTCTGGGTGGATCTGGTGGTGTCATGTCCTGAAATATATTGCTGATTTCTATATTCCATGATTGAGTTAGTTCCTGAAATCTGAGTGAAGCAGGTCGATTTTCATTTGGTTTACTATTGTAAAATGACTCCCATTCGGTTTTTTATAGACATCTCCAATTAGGGTGAGAGGGAAGACTGCGAATTTTTGCTCTATACAGCAGAAGTAATGTTTTTCTGCGAAGATGTATTGGTATGACTGTTTTTGGGCACAAGGGCAGTTTGGGGCCAAAATGTGCCTATTCTTATATTAGAATTTTATGTATTTAATCGGTCCGATTTTCGTATAACAGGAATTCATATATTCGTATTTGCTTGAGAAAACTGAATAGCTCGTTTAGATTCGCATTATTTCCAATAATATGGACAAATGATATAGGTTCTTGTAATAATGACGATGAATGGAAAACACTTTTTCTGATACGAGCATAATGCGTACAATATAAGAGTATATGTTTGACAGTAAGTGGCAATGAACAGTGCATGCATAGCGGTGGGTCATCCCCATGAGCAAGTACATATGGGTTGGGTGATCTCGCTAGTACAACCTCTTCCTGTCTGTTTTTCCTCCAGATAGAATTCCATAATTCGGGTTTCTCTTTGATTTGGAGCAATTTGTTGTTTGTGACTTCCAAATTTCGGACCACTGAAAAGTACAAATTCTTTTAATATGGTTTAAATAATCTATATATGGCACTTGGTATTTTGCTGGTGTTTTACTGTTTGAGCAGCATTTTCCTTCTAAGGTGAAGTGGAGGTTCATGTGCCTCTACATAAAGGCTTCGGACAGGGGATGTTCTAAACACTCCTAGAGCAGTTCGTAGGGCACTGTGCTGGGCAGTATTGAGTCTAGTCACACACTTTTCCTAGCCGAGTCACAGACAACAGCACCATAATCTAGACGAACCTGAGAAGGGCACGATACAGATGTAGAAGAGTATCTATCAGCACCCCATTTCATGGCAGAAATAGATCTGAGCATGTTAAGTTTCTTCAGGCATACTGTTCCGAGGTATTCTATATGTGGAACAAAGTTGAGTTTGGCGTCTATCATTAAATCTAGGAAACGAAGGTTACTGGTGAGAGGGATCAGGTGATTATTTTAGCCGAAGTTCTGGATGCAGCTTGCATTTCTTGCAGAAACGAATTGCAACTGTTTTTTGTGCAGACATACGACATCCATTCTGCAGTGTCCATATTTCTAGCTTATTTAGGGATAGTTGTAGCTGTCTTTCAATGGTATGAATAGTTTTTTAACTGCAAGATATAGTGAGATTATCGGCATACATATATAGTTCTACAGAATTGGGAATGTTCTGAGTTATAATGTTCACCCTAAGTGAAAAAAAGAGTAGCATTAAGTATTGATCCTTGTGGGACCCCTTCTTCCTGAGTAAAGATACGAGAAAGCACTGTTTGGTAACGTACTTGAAAGGTTCTGCGTTGAAGAAAGTTTTAAATGAATTTCAGCAGATGTCCTCGTAATCCTAGGGAGTAAAGTTCTCGCAATATGCCATACCTCCAAGTTGTATCGTTTGTTTGTTTTGGGATTTATTGGGCGCATCGGCAACTATGACCATAGTGCGCCAACCAAGTTGTATCAAAAGCCTTTTCAATATCCAAACTTACCATTACAAGATGTTCGTTTTTCACATAAGCATTACGGATGTTAATCTCTGCTTTCACCAGGAGATTCAAAGTGGCTCTATTTTGTCGGAATCCAAACTGATTGTTGTTTAGCAGCTTTTCAGTTTCAAGAACCCAGATAAGTCGTCTGTGTATCATCCTTTTTAGAGTTTTACCAAGACAACTGGTGAGGGAGATTGGTCGGTAGTTTTGCGGGAGTGATTGATCTTTTCCTGGTTTGGGAAAGGCTAAAATAACGGAATGATGAGGGATACGTACCTTCAAGAAAGATTCGGTTAAAGAAAGTTATTAGTAAATTCTGTGTTGTTTAGATGTTTCAGTATTACAAAAAAGATTCCATCTGCTCCAGCAGCGCTATAAGTGATCTATTTAATGCTGTTTGAGTTCAAATAGACAAAAAAGGTTGACTGTAGGCAAGAGCCCGAGTAGTTTGGAAATTTATCTTGTATCTTTCTGCTGAGGCTTTGATTTGTAGAAAGGAAATATCATAAGTTGTAGTAGCAGACGTTTCAGAGAAGGTCTCTGCAAGTGCATTAGCTATTTCTTGTGGTGAAGATATTTCTTGTCCATTATTGGTTAAGATTGGAACGGAAATCGGTAGATATTTTCCATTTAGTTTTCGAATTTTTTTCCAAATTATTAGACTGCTAGTATCCTTTGTGATAGAGGAGGCAAACTGCATCCATGATTCCTTTTTGGCTTTTCTTCTAATTTGTCGTGCTTTTGACTTAAGCATTTTAAACTGAATTAGATTGTCTGTGGTTGGAAACTTACGGAACAGATTCCGGGCTTATTTCTTTCCCTTTTTGCTATGGTAGAAACATCATTTCACCAGTGTTTTAGGTTTGTGTTTGAAAGCAGAAGACCGTGGTACGTGGTATTGCTTCAGAAGCTGCTGCCAGTACTTGCTTAGCAATGTGCTCATTTAAATCATCAATGGGTGCTAGTCGTATCAACTGGCTATCAAAGAAGATGGAGGCAGAATACTTTTCCCAATATGCTTTAGAGAATTTCCATATTACCCGTTAATCAGGGCACGGTGTTTGCGTTGTTTGAATTTTACATATAATTGGTGTTGTGCAGATCATTTAAAATTGTCCAATCTATAATGGGAAATAATTGAGGGGAACAAATAGTTAAGTCAATTGCTGACATATATCCCGTGGAGAGATGTGTAGGTGTTATGACCAGTGTTCAGCAATGTTAGGTTCAGTTGGTCTACGAGCTTTTCTATCAAGTGACCTCTATTATCCATGTGAGCAGTTCCCCACAGTGGATGATGTGCATTTAAGTCACCAAGAAGACAAAAAAGAGTGGTATTTGTTTTATAAGATCTAATTCTTTCAATCTCTAAATATTGTTTGGTGGAAGGTATAATGAGACTAGAGTTATTGTTTGTCCTACTGCTTCACGTACTGCAACAGCTTCTAAGTGGATCTGAAGTGGAATGTTTCTAGCTGGTATTTTACAATCCACTAGAATTGCTACGCCTCCGGGTGCACGGCTTGAAGAATTTATCTTTTCTGTAGGTTGTATAATTTTTAATCGCATAAGTTACCTATGGATTTAAGTAAGTCTCTTGCAAGAAAATTGCTACCGGTTTATATTGTGAGATCAAATCGTAGATATCATCAGTATTACTGCGTAAACCCCTACAATTCCTTTGTACAATGTGCTGCATTATTTGGTTTTAGAGAGGGAAGACGATTCTGTCTGTTTCTTGTGATTGCGAAGATGTAAGGGAGGTTCATGGGCTTCGATGTGAAGGCTCTGATCTCGGAAGGTTCTGAACGTCCCTAGAGCGACTCAAAGCACTGCGCTGGATGGTGTTTAATCCTTCTGAAGTACTTTTTCTCGCAGAGTCACATATTGGAGAACCAGAGTCCAAGCAAGACCTGATGAGCGCTCTATAAACATGGATATGTCGATCATCACCCCATCATGACAAGGATGACACAAACCGCAACTTCTTCAAAGAGATAGTTCGAAGATAGGCCACATGTGCTTGAAAGTTCAGTTTCCTATCTAGTATCAGGCCAAGAAATCGGACAGTGTGAGTAAGAGGAATTGAAACGTTATTTATCTTTAGCTCTGGATCAAGATGAAGTGACTGAGGTTTGCAGAAATTAGTGGTGGTAGATTTCTGTTGCGTAAGGTCTAGGATTGAATTTTGGTTAGAGCAATTTGCAGCTGTCTTTCGATAGTACATGTATTCATAGTTGACGATTGGCAGGACATGGTGAGGTCGTTAGCATATATATATATATATATATATATATATATATATATATATTTATATACTTCAAACGCTTTTGGAAGATCTTCCAATATATTGTTGACCCTAATCGCAAATAGGGTTGGACTCAATATGGAACCTTGTGGGACACCCTCTTCTTGAATGTAAGATGCTGACAGCATCTTTTGATATCGGACTTGAAATGTGCGTAATTTTAAAAAGTTCTGAATTATTAAAGGGAGGGTGCCTTTCATTCCTAACTGATGCATATCTTTAATGATACCATGACGCCATGTGGTGTCAAATGTTTTATGAATATCTAGGTTGGCCATCACTAGATATTATCTCCTGACGAAGGCGTTACGAATATTGGATTCAAATTGTACAAATCGAGAGTGGACTTGTTTTACGGAAGCCATATTGGTGATCAGAAAGTAGATTTTCGGAGACTACAATCCAGGTGAGCGTCTTATGCATAATCCATACACAGAATTACATGCAGCATATGCTGCATGTAATTCTGTGTACTGTAATGCCTCAGTGATGTGTTATTCCGCGGTTTAAAATATGTATTGTTGTTGTTGTGTTTTCTGGCGCAAGAGCTACTTAGGCCATATTGCGCCTTCCAAATTAATTGAGTTACTTATGATAACTGCACGGTGAGCAGCTAGAAACGGTCGTACATTTTTATTTGTTTTATATAGAAAAAGAATTCAGGGAGATTTGCTTCTTTACCTATTATGCTATTCAGAGAGAGAGGTTGCTGTAAATCTGAAATGAAACTAAAAGACATTCAAATGGCATTGCTGAACAAGTTACATTCAAGGAGTATATAGTAGTAGTAGTAGTAGTGGCACATGATGCAAGAAAGCAATTGTAGGAGCTTATGCAGCATCAGCCAAAAAAAAAAAAAAAAAAAAAAAAATCACACCATTCCCTCCAAATGCCTGTCCAGTTCCTCCTTAAATTTATTTAACCTATCAACTTCCACAACGACAGATGGAAGTTTGTTCCAGCAATTAACCCCCCGCTGGCTAAAGGCAAATTTCCGCACATCTATTCTACATCTGTCCTTTCTTAATTTGAACATATGTCCCCGTAGGTTGGTAATCTGAACAAGTGGAAGGATCCCATCAGAATTCAGCGTGCTCAACCCATTCAAGGCCTTATAGACCTCAATCAGATCACTGCGCAGGTGCCTAGTCTCCAGCCACTGCAATTTGCAGAACTTAAGCCTCTCTTGGTAAGAGAATCCCTTCATTCCCCTCACCAATCGTGTTGCTCTTCTCTGTACACGCTCAAGCAAATCTACATCCTTCCTAAAATGAGGCCTCCAGACCTGTAAGCAGTACTCAAGGCGTGGCCTGACCATTGCCTTATACAGAGGGACAATCACCTCCTTTTCCCTGCTAGCAAAATTCCTATATATCATTGACAAAACCCCATGACCCGCCCTAGCAGCCTGTCTGCACTGCTCAGAAAACTTCATATCTGACTGCACAATTACTCCCAGGTCTTTTTCATTTTCTACCACCTTAAGTGTAGTACCACACAGTTGGTACGTTTCTCTGGGGTTACTTCTACCCATATGCAGTACTTTGCATTTGTCAAGTTTAACTTCAGTTGCCACTTCTTAGCCCATCTGCCCAAATTATCTAGATCCTGTTGCAGTAGCACACTGCCATTACTGTCATTAACAACCCTGCCAACCTTTGTGTCATCTGCAAACTTCGACATTAAGCCTGATATACCTTCATCAATATCATTGATAAATACACAAAACAACAGTGGACCCAACACCGAATCCTGTGGGACTCCACTAATGACATTAGTCCACGAAGAGCAGCACCCATTGATTACCACCCTCTGTCTTCTCCCACTTAACCATCCTTTTATCCATTGTAGCAACTTACCCTTAATACCATTCTGCTCCAATTTGTACAATAGTCTTCCATGCGCAACAGTGTCAAAAGCTTTCCTGAAATCCAAGTATATGATATCAAAATTATTTTTTGCATCCAGTTCCTTTGTGACCACATCATAATAACCAATCAAATTTGTCAGACAAGACTTTCCCTTAACAAACCCATGCTGTGTTTGAATTATTGCTGCAGTCTTGTCTAGATGATCCTGCAATGCATCTTTAACCAGCGACTCCATTATTTTACCCGGAACAGAAGTTAAACTAACTGGTCTGTAATTACTCGTGTCACCCTTCGATCCATCTTTGTGAATTGGGGACACATTTGCACATCTCCAGTCCGTGGGAACCTCCCCTGAGTCCAAGGATGCTCTCATAATTATGGCTAAGGGTTTGCCTACTTCCTTTGCCGCCTCCTTTAAAATAACTGGATAGGTCCCATCCACCCCAGGTACCTTTCTTATGTTTAACTTCAACAATTTCTCCTCCACTTTGCTCTCAGTTATTACAAAATCATTAAGCACACTGTTACAATTTGATAACCTTCTTCCATTTTCAAATTGTAATAATTCCTCACGTGTGAATGTAGATGCAAAATACTCATTCAGTTTGTTTGCTATCTGAGCAGGATCATCAACAGTCGAACCATCGATGTCAAGTGGACCAATCATATTTATCCCCTTCCTTTTAGAGTTTATATAAGTAAAGAAATCCTTGCTGTTTTTCTTAGCATCTTTTGCCAAAGATTTCTCGTAATCCGCCTTCGCCTGCCGAACCTCCTTTGTGACCTGATTACAGACTAGCTTATATCTGCCACAGGCTTCTGCGTCACCTGATAATTCATATGCATCCCATGCATTTTTCTTCTCTGTCACGAGTCTCATTAGTTCATTTGATAACCATTTAGGCCTAAACCTTGAACGATATTTCTTAATCGGTATATAAAGTCTAGTAGCTTCCACGATTAATTCCTTGAATGCTTCCCACTTAGAATTTACTGTTTGTAACATCGTCAGTTGATCCCACTGTACAGAATTTAAAAACTGTCTGAGACCACTGTACTCCCCTTTACGGAAGCAAAAACCCTTTCCTTTACCCCTGACGGTAGTTACCTCTTTGAGTAAATCCCACTTCAGCACACTGTGATCACTGCCACCTAGTGGTTCCTTTATCTGCAAATTCTTAATACACGAATGATCACTGCTGATAACCAGATCAAGAGTGTTACTTTCTCTCGAATATGTTTTACTGTAAGTGGTTGCGAGCAGTGTGCACACTGCGGAGGATCATTTCCTGTAAGCAGATAGAGATGTGTGAGGCGAGTGTGACCTATACGAGTTCTGGCTAAGATTACTTCTTTTCTATTTTTACGAAGGCTAGAAGTCCATAATTGTGATTCAGGTTTTATTTGAAATAGCTTGTTATTTTTTTGCATTTTCCACAGAAGTGTCCATTGTTCCATAGATGTTCTTCGTATATTATGTCTATAATCAGGATATGGGACTAGGTTATTTGTTGAGGATATGATGGAAGGATACTTAGCAGCACTGTCTGCACATTCGTTTCCTGGAATACCACTGTGGCCAGGGATCCATGAAGACGCATCAATTTATGTTTTAATGAGCTTTAATAAAGGATTTTTAGGTGGGGAAGTCCTTTTCAAAGCTAAAAAAGAGCACTCTGTGAAGATATGTATCTTGCAAACAGATTAATCGGATTGTACTGTGCTAAGAGATCGCGTATATCTTCAAATTTTCTGCGGAATCCTTTATGGTTCCAATGTAAAAATTTATTCATTATTTGGTTCTGATAGTACTTTTGGCTTGTACTTTCTTCTTGAATTTATTGCATTATGGTTCTCCTGTTTTGGTCTTTCTTTTTTAGGGAAATATGGCTTTGTGGCATCCATCTCTTTTTCCGCAAACATTTCTAGTATCCTTCAGTGGTTCTTCCTTGTTTTGTGGATTTTTCTCTATTTGGTGGTATCGGAATGGGTGTGTTTGTTGCCTGTTCTGGTTTTTGTTTTAGATCAATCAGCAGCGAACGCGCCCAATCTGAAGTGGATTTCTTTTTTTGGTGGAGTAGTTATTTCTGTCTGTTTCAATTGTTCTATATATTCGTGTTACTTGTGCATACGTATACGATGGTCCATTCGTATTTTTTTTTAAACTCCTGTTGATTAGTTCCAGAAGTTGAAGGGTGGAGAAATCGTGTGTTGTCTTCAATGGATAAACTGCCTTTTAAACTTCGCGAACACCTGAACAATCCTTGATAAGGCACAGCATTTTCCTCTAAAAATGCTACACAAACATTTCATGGGTTCCTGTTGCTCTTTTCCCCGTTTTTAAATACATCCGATGGAAATTCGTTATCTCGGTAGTCACTCGTTTTAAGACGAAATTCAGCACATTTTCAGTTTCTGTTAAGACTAACTACAGATGAAAGAAGTCAATTGAAGAAAAAAAGGACAGTCGATTAGGCAAAATATAAATTTAGAATTCGTAAATTCTAAATTGGTAATACTTGGCACAATTTTAACATCCAAATTCAAACTTTAGTCGAACTATGACAAAAAAGGGCTATTCGACAAATAGCCTAACTTAAAAATAAGCGAGATAAACGCTCCAGTCGACAAGTGGCCTGAATAAGATAAAAGATAAACTCCGGTGCGTTTTAATTGAATACACGCAAGAACTATGGATAAGAAGGGAGGAATTGTAAAAATAAAGAAAAGAGTGGCTAAAATAATATGCTAATCAGACACCGTCTCGCGCAATGAAGTAGAGGAAAAACACGGCTAGAATAAGTAATTTGAATAAATGCAGAGAGTGAAAGATTGAAAATACAGGAAAAACTAATAACCTTAAAATATTAACAGCCCAACATGGCTAAATAACTGCAACTCAAACAATAACATAACATAAAGCCATAGATGAGAATGGCTAAAGTGAAATATAACAAAATCCGACTAATTAAATAGAAAATTGGGAAAGCCATGATCTGAAAAATACAGTAAAGTTAACACAACTATTAGAAAAAAGACAGGATGGGGGCGGGAAAAAAAAGAAACAACAGAAAATAAAAATAGCGGCCATCGTGGCTATAACAGTGACGAATATAATTATCCAAGATTTTGTTGGCTACTAGCCATGCCAGGATTATGGATACATCGGAGACAGCTGAAATCTAGACATGTGAAATATCAGAATAATGATTCAATGGTAGCAGAAACGCTCAACAATGGCTGCCAGTCTAGTAATTAGGGACTGAATACTGATCTAACTGTTGGACATCTGGAATGCCCACTGCTGCTAATGCAGCAGTTATAACTTATTTCTATCCAGTTATGAATGATAAATTAAACGCATACAATTTGGGTTACACGATGGAATCGCCCTGTATTATCAAAATCTTCTTTAGAAACTTTACCTTTATTTTGGCGAATAAAAAGGTGCTACTTTATCCGATATATTAATTGAAATCAAACTGGAATACGAAAATTAATGAATTTTATAGACCTTTTTAACTGTAGATAAAAACAAACGGGTTAAATTATTGTATAATTTGTTCATCTACAATTATAAAATCTTAAATTCATTAACTAGTTAAATGCGAAAAGGTCATTTTATAAAAATCAGTCCCAGGTTAGCAAAAAGAAAGGCAAGTTTTCTTAGATCGTTAAATATTTTGTGCATATTGGGTTGGAAAAATAAGTTTGACTCTTCTCTTAATAATTAAAAGAAAGGGATTGTAATACCTGGAGGGACCAGTTCTCAGGAATCTTAGCAACATCTGGACCGAATGTGGAAGTGCATTGTGATAATGAACTGAGAAGTCTCGCAAAGCTAAAGTATATCATTACTATACCTTTCCAGCAGAAAATTGTCTCATTCAAAAAGGTGTGGAGATCAGTACAGCAGTTTATAAAACTCTGCAAAGCAGCATCACAATCACTCTTACAATAATTCCATCAAGAGATAATTACATTCACTCCACAAGAGTAAGTGTTTTAGTCTACGTTTCACTGATATTACCTTAAGAAACCTATATAGATTCCCTGTCCAATTAAATTTTAGTATTACCATATGCGGACGAACTCAACGTTTTTATTTTCCGATAAAAGTACAGATCAGAAGGCTCTTTAGGAGAAGACAGACCAAAAATTTAAAAAGCGCGAAAAACTACTTAAGATAATTAAATCTAAAAAGCAGAGGTCATCACTAATAAAGTTTACACAAATTAAGAAGCCAACCATCTTCCAAGTAACAATCAATGGATCATTGAAATTCTTAGGAGTCTTTATCAGAATATGAAAGGAAATTGGTCTAGAAGCGACTGTATACGTTGATCATATGTTGAATGATCATCTGGAAGGGATCGTGTGACATCAGGCTTAGCCTTTACTTCTATACCGGAGTGGTTTTTAACGAACAGATAAATAAAAATATACCACATGAACTATAAGAAGGAAGCCAATTGCTTGCCAGTGTTTCGCTAGCTGGGGACCTGTCGTTGCTAAACGAGAGTACTTCTTCCTTGTTATATAAAGGTTAAATTTTCTACGTTAAATAGAAAACTGTATATTTTGGATACGGAAGCAAATTTCGAACATATCATACTGCAAGCGAATTTCAGGAACATGACTATCAAAGGAGAAAACGTTTAGTCTATAATACTTTAATTAAAACACATTAAACAGATGCATTGTTAACTGATTTCGAAAACAATTTACATTATGATTTACCATTTCGTGTGTTGATTAAACTATTGAGCATTTTATGTGGAAACTAGAGAAGTGGCACAAAGTGCTGGATAACTCTGTTCATAGAACGATACTGATATAAGCGAGTACAAAATTATTGCCATAACTTTGTTCCTTAAGTACATAAATTAAAATCTGTAGTCAGTTTATCTTTTTTTCCCCTCTAAGTCTTAGAGGGAAAAGACGTGTCTATAGGTATTCCTCCATATCTTGGCATCTATAATTTTTATCTTCTCTATTCAACTTCAAATTTATTGGACATTTTTTATCGATAAAAACATTACAAGGACTTCACAATTATAGAGTACAAAACTTTGCTACTTTTAACATTAAAATTCTGTGTAAAGTTAAAAGTAACAAACTGTTAGTCAAGTGATGTTTGAGGCATCACTTGATTAAAAGTTCGTTTTTGATCATTTGATAATAATTCATCAGAGACAGCTTAGACAATTTCAATTGCTTTTGATTTTCCTTCTTCTTTGTCATTAATAACTTAATATAGCTGACACACATACACTTTTTCTTTAGCTGTTTTGTATTCAGTTACAGTTCTTAATTATTATCTGTTTTATCTCTTATAATTTTAACTCAATGCCATCAAGTGCTGAAGATGTTCTGTTTGAGCCATTGAAGCCAGGGCTAGGCGAAGGTGATGGGAAAAATTCTTGCAACCCTTTGGATACTTTAGAGTTTCTCTGGATTTATTTATACGAAGTATAGAAAAACAAATAGAATATTGGTGTTTAAAAGAATGAAAGTTTCTGGTAGTTAGACTCAACCGTAATCGTTGTCAATACTGTAGTTTCAAGTTTCAAGAAATGTCTAGCTGTTGGCATGTCCAGAGATATGTTTGTTATGGTAGGATACCAAAAAGGTCAAGGGACAGGAACGAAGATTCACTATTAATACAGTCAGAAGCAGATCAGTCAGAGCGAGAACAAGAAAAACAACTTGCAATGTATGACATAATTCCGATAATATCACAAGCTCATGCTAACCGTGCCTATACTGAGCAAAAGACTAGAGGTCTTGTTCGGAAGCTAGTGATATTTAGCTTGGATGACTTCCAGTCAGCTGCAGGAGATTGTCAGTCCACAGCAGACAGTTTGGAACAGCAGAAGATTGTTGTGTGGCAAGATCTTGCCGCCCTTCTGACATCCTCCATTCAGAGAATTGTGGAATTTGCAAAGATGATTCCTGGCTTCTTAGAGCTGACTAAGGCTGACTAGTTGATATTGATCAAACTAGGTTTCTTTGAAATATGGCTAGTTCACATTGCCCGAATGGTCAACACCTTACATAACATACTCACTTTTAGCAATGGCAGTTGTATTTTTTGCCAGCAAATGGAACTGATGTTTGATCATGAGTTTATTTTCTTGCTCTTCAACTTCGTTGTTACGTTTAAAATTTGCAATTGAATGACATTGAAATTGGAGTTTTCTCAGTTGTTTCTTCTTACAGAGTGATCAAAAATTTATGACCACAAAGCCATAGAACAGAAGCAAGAAAAACTGATGGAGGCGCTTAAGTTGCAAGTTGGCAGGCATCATCACAGTGACCCTCATCTTTTTGCAACTTTAATAACTATAATGATGAAGCTGCCTGAACTATGTTCACTTGACGGGAAGCACATGGGTCATTTACGATGGTATGGATTGTTGTTGTTGTGCTTGGATTTTTCTGGTGCAAAGGCTACTTAGGCCATATTGCACCTATCAAAGTAGTTAGTACTAATTTTATTGGTTTCTATGGGAGCAGTTAGAAATGGTTATATAAACCTATTCGTTTCAGAAAGAGAAAGAATTCTGTAATGTTTGAGTTTTCGCCTATGATATGGCTAAGTGACAATTCCTGTAAGTTTGAGAGAGAAGTGAATGAAATTAGACGGGAGTTGTTATACAAGATGCATTCCAAGAGTATGTGTTTTATTGTTAGTGGCTTGTGGCAATGTGAACACTGTGGAGGGTCATTACCTGATAACAGAAATAGATGGGTCAAATGGGTGTGGCCTATTCGGGCTCTGGCCAGGACGACCTCTTCTTGTCTGTTTGTACGAAAACTGGAGGCCCATAATTGCGGTATAGGTTTAATTTCAAGGAGTTTGTTATGAATGTGCGTTTGCCATTGTAGTTTCCATCGTTCCTTACATATATTACGTATATGTACTTTGTAATCCCTGAACGGGACCAGAAAATTCATTGGGGATGTGCTGGATGGATGCTTGGCAGCATCATCTGCAATTTCGTTTCCCGGTATTCCAGTATGGCCTGGGATCCAGCAGAAGACAACATTTTGCCGATGATCTCGGAGACGAATCAATTCTGATCTGATTAGCTGTAGTAGCGGATGAGTAGATGGGGAAATTTTTTGCATTGCTAATAGGGCACTTTGCGAGTCTGTGTAGATTATACTCTTTTTGATTGAGAGATGGGAAATGTTTTCCAGAGCAAGTTTTATGGCATATAATTCAGTGGTGTAACTGCTGCATTCTGTCGGAAGTGACACGGAAATGATAGTGTCATTGAATACCACTGCTGCACCTGATCCATTCTCAGACTTTGAGCCGTCAGTATATATTTTCGCAAAGTCAGGATAACTTTGTAAATGTGCAGTGTGGAGCTGCTGGATGTTCATACCCGTTAAAGAGTGTTTCCCCCATTGGTGAAAATAATAGTCACAACACGGCATGATGACAGACCATGGAGGAACGTGATCTGTAGGTTCTTGGTGGACTTGATTGATTTGTATATTCCAGTTTTCTGCTAGTTCCATTAATCTAATACCTGCAGGCCTAGTTGCTTGTGGTTTGTTTCTATAAAATATCGTGAGTGGCGGATCATTAAATATTGACCAATTAGGATGGGTCGACTGACTTTGGATCTTGGTTGCGTAGTTCAATAATAACATCTTTCTTCTGATGTTTAGAGGAGCTTCGTAGGCTTCTACATAGAGACTTTGCACTGGAGATGTTCTGAACGCACCTAGAGCTATTCTTAGAGCTGAATGTTGAATAGGGTTGAGACGAGATAAGACACTCTCCCTAGCAGAATCAAAGACAGGTGCTCCATAGTCCAGACGAGATCTAATTATGGATCTATATAAGTGAAGCAGGGTGTAGCGATCTGCTCCCCAGGTTGTAGCTGATAAGGCTCTGAGTATGTTCATTTTCTTTTGGCAAGCTGTCCGGAGATGTTCAATGTGTTTTTGGTAATTTAACTTACTGTCAAAAATTAAGCCGAGCAGACGAATACTATTTGCTATTGGAATAAGGTGGTTATCTAATTGGAGTTAAGGATCAGGATGCATTTTACGTATGGTACAGAAATGAATGGCAGTAGATTTCTGGCTGGATAGTCTGTAACCGTTTTGTGTCATCCAAATCTGGATCTGATTTATTGATATCTGCAATTGTCTCTCAATGTAGTTCATGTTTTGAGAGTGACAGGAGATTGTGAGATCATCGGCATAAAGATATGAGTCCACTGTTTTCGGAATAAGTTCAGTTAAGTGGTTAATTCTAATTGCGAATAGAGTGGCGCTCAGAACGGACCCTTGAGGGACTCCTTCTTCCTGAACAAAGTTTTTAGAGAGAATTCCTTGGTAACGAACTTGAAAGGATCTTTGTTCTAAGAAATTTTGGATGAAATATGGCAAATTTCCTCTCAGGCCAAGAGAATGCAGATCCTTTAAAATGCCAAAACGCCATGTGGTGTCAAAAGCTTTCTCAATATCCAGACAGACCATAACGAGATGCTCCTTTTTGATGAATGCATTTCTGATGTTTGCTTCGGCTTTAATCATAAGGTCCAATGATGATCGATTTTTTCTGAAACCAAATTGATTATTATTGATTAAGTTTTGGGACTCAAGATACCAAGTCAGACGGTGGTGAATCATTTTTTCGAGGGTTTTGCTCAGACAGCTGGTAAGTGAAATTGGTCTGTAGTTTTGAGGAACAGAATTGTCTTTACCAGGTTTTGGGATAGCCAGAACGTAGGAATGACGCCAGGAGCTTGGGTATGTATGTTCAGTGAATATTCGATTGAGGAAGAACAGCAGTGATGACTGTGACTTTGTATTTAAATTTTTGAGCATTATATAAAATATCCCATCAGGGCCAGCAGCGCTGTTCCTTGTGTTGGTAAGAGCATGCTGAAGTTCAACCATGGTAAATGGTTGATTATATTTTAGTGCACATCTGTCAGTGAAATTCAGTTTGGATTTTTCAGTTACACCTTTAATTTTTTGAAACGATTGGTCATAAGAAGTTGAGGAGGACAACTGGGAAAATACGGATCCTAGTGCATTTGCGATTTCTGCAGGAGTAGAGAGTTCCTGTCCATTCCAGTTAATTAGTGGAGTAGATGTTGGAGGAATTTTGCCATTTAACAATTTTATCTTATTCCAGATCAGTCTGATGTCTGTATTTTTATTAACTGAGGAAGCGAATTTAATCCAAGATTCTTTTTTTGCTTTCCGTCTGATATAACGGGCTCTTGCTCTAAGTCGCTTATAATTAATAAGATTGGAAGTGGTTGGATGTTTGTGGAATTGATTCCAAGCTTTGTTTTTCTCTTTTTTTGCATTGTTGCACTCTTCGTTCCACCAATAATTTAATTTTCGCCTTTTCCTGACTTGGTATTGTGGAATTGCAGCGGTTGCAGCTGTTAGAATTTGGTTTGTTATATGTTCGGTAACATGGTTGATAGAAGAGCACTGTATGATATGGTTGTCGAATGAGACAAGCGTGCTATATTTTATCCAGTCAGCCTTTGGAAATTTCCATTTTACTGGATTGTCTGTTGGTAATGAACAGGAGGTTTGAACTTTGCATATTATTGGGAAATGATCGCTGTTGTGGGGGTCGTTAAGAGTTACCCACTGGATACTTGGATAGAGCACTGGAGAGCAAATGGAAAGGTCTATTGCAGAGGTTGATCCGGTAGGAAAATGAACATAGGTGGGAGAGCCAGTATTTAACAACGTTAGATCCTGTCTATCTATTAACGTTTCAACAAGTTTTCCACGTCTGTCTAAGCTGGAAGAACCCTATAACGGGTGGTGAGCATTAAAGTCACCTAGTAGACAGAAGGGAACTGGTAGTTGCAACACGAGACCTTCGATTTCCTGAATAGAATATGGACGATTAGGTGGAAGATAAATTGAGACCAATGTAACTGTGATTCCAATTACTACGCGTACGGCAACAGCTTCTAAAGAGGTTTTCAATGGAATGCATCTGGAAGGAACTCTTGAGTCCAACAGGATGGCTCCTCCTCCATGAGCACTATTAGTGTCAGATCTATCTTGTCTGTAGATAGTGTAATTTTTGACTGTGGTGGAAACTTGGGGTGTCAAGTTGGTTTCCTGTAGGCACATAGCTACAGGATTGAAGCAGTGAATTAGTTCGTTGATATCATCGATGTTGCTGCGAAAACCTCTACAATTCCACTGAATTATTTTTTCCATTATTTGGTTTTGTTCGTGGAAGATGTATCTGACTGCTTTTTATAAGTTGATTGTTTATGACGGTCTGGTTTTGGTTTTTCTTTTCGGGGAAAAGTGGGACGTCCCGATTCATTGCTATCATCCATATCATCTTCTGCGTGTATTTCAAGCAGTTCTTCTTGACCGATAGAATCATCTGTATCCATGCTTGTTAGACCTGATACTTTCGTCTCAGCAGAATAAGATTTTTGCAAATTTTCTGCTGCCTGACGATGCGGAAGTCTCTGGGTTGGAATTGAGAGTGGTGTGTTATTGCTTTGGTCTGTTGAATTCGGTTTAGATGGATGCTGGATCAAGAGTACTGATCGTGCCCAGTCTGATATTGATGTATTTGGAGAGATGGATACTTCAGTCTGACATGCCACTGATTCGTGTCTGAGAGTGGTAGAAGCATAAGTGCGTTTTGGCATACTTAAGTTGATCTGTTTTTTCGCTTCTTGGTAAGAGACTTTATTTTCAATTTTATATTTTTGTATTTTTTTCCCTATCTTCCACAGTTCACAGTCCTTAGAGTAGGCTGGATGTTTGCCACTACAATTAGGGCACTGTGGTGTTGGAGCTTTGCATTCTGCTTGTGTGTGATTCTTGCAGCTGCAGTTTGGACATATGGCGTCTCCACGGCATGCTGTCTGAGAATGGCCGAACTTTTGACATTTAAAGCATCTGAGCGGATTTGGGATATAAGGCCTAATGCAGCAATTCAGGTAACCTGCTTTGACAGAATCCGGTAGATTTGGAGTACTGAAGGTCAAGATTATGTTTCGCGTGGGAGTTAAGTTGCCGTCTTTTCTGATCATGATACGTTTTGCATGAGAGACATTTTGATCTTTTAGCTCCTGGACAATTTCTTCCTCAGAAACGTATAATAGATCCCATTCCGAGATCACTCCTTTGGAAGAATTTAGTGTGTTGTGTGGTGTAACCTGAATCGGTATTCCGCTTAAAGAAGTAAGTTGTAGTAGTAACTCAGAATGTCTTGGGTAACAAGTCTCTACTAGTAGATCTCCTGATTGGAGACGTTTAACCATTTTTGGTGAACCTGCAGCGTTTTCAAGGCATCTCTGGATGATGAAAGGTGAGAGCTTGCTCACAGGTTGGGATGACAAAGAGTGTATTATTAGGAAAGCTGGAGATTCCTGCTTCCTAGTGTCTTTTTTAAGTCTCTTTGAAAGAGAGAAGTCATGGTCGGTGTCATTGTCAAGTTCATGTTGAGAGCACTTCGGCTCTAAACGTGGAAATTCATTTGTTTCCATCTTTGCTCCTTTTCGCCCCGAGGGTTGGTTTTTCCCCCAGGTTACCGGCCCCGCCACGTGGAGGCAGGAGCGGTGCCGCCAGTGACCAAGCGGTTGTTTAAGTTAGTGGATTTGGTTAGTGATATATATAAAGAATAAGAAAAGAAAGGTGGATTGCCTTTCTGGGTTCTTACTTTTGACTTTTAAAGCACAGAACCACTTCAAGTAAATAAAATAACAGCCGCACTGGAAAATAAAGAAACTATATCACTTTGGAGATCACTCTATAATCACTGGAAGAAAATCGCTTGTCACTATCGCTTGGCACTCGGGGCCCGATGGTATGGACCTAACTGGAAACACTTGAAACTTCCACCTTTATTTGCTGAAGTATTTGACATTACAAAATGTGAAGAAAGTGCAGTTCGATGACAGCTGGACGATAGTGGTACAAATAAACTGTGTGTGTGGGGGGGGGGGGGGTTACGTGGCAAACCTGCTAACCAGACATTAAACAACACCGGTTGAGGCATCAAGTTCAAATAGTGGACAATTGGAGGAAAGAAAAAGGGAATAAAAAGTAATTGCGATTGGTCCTGGCGGATGAACTGAGATTTTACACTTCTTTAGAACTGTACCACTATCTTCTTGCATATATTTCACTTTGTGGGACCAGGTCTGTTTTGTATTTATTAGACCTTCACAGTGGCATCTATGATCTCCTGCATTCATGATGACTAAAGTCATGGTGGTTATAAATGAACACCTGCGTGATTTAGAAGGATATTTAGAGAGATATACATACAAATACATGATCATGAAAACTGTGAAGTATTAAAATCATACAGATCATTGTAAACTGTTTTATTCATAATCTCATACATTTGCTGCATCAGAATTATGGAAGAAAATGAGAGAGAGAGAAAATGGTATAGTAAAAATATTTCTTGGTTTTTCGTGTAATTCAGAAATTAGTTGGATTACCAAAGTTGCATGTGATTTTAACACTTTAAATTTGACATGACTTTGTACTTTTTGTTAATAAAAGTGACACAAATAACTGCACAGGAACCATCAGATATGTCACAAAGTCTAATGGTGATTGGTGCTGTCCTATTTAAGGAATTAAAGGCATTGCTAACGAGTGAAAAATCTTCATTTAGATGCCGAATATAACTTGCATATGGGGAACGTGCAACTTATAATGGTACTGATAGAAAAAGCACTGGATGATATTGAGTTAATATTATAAGAAATAAAACAGATAATAGTTACGAATTCATTGGTAAAATGGGTTTATTTCTGTTATATTCAATACGTAAGTAATTGAAACATTCGGCTATTTTTCCATAATCTTTCTTTTCTTCCCCTTCAGTTTAATTTTTTCCTTTCATTTCCTATTCTCGTTGCTTGAAAATTATGCTATTGGAAAATTCCAGTCCAATATCCCAGTTTCTATTTATGAACACAGGATATTGTTTGATTTTATTAACTTTTTTTTTAAAATTGAAATAAAGAAATATCAAATCTTAATTAGAAAATAAAATAAACCTAATTTCTCAACAACGAACGTTACCTGCATCAGTGAAATCTTTATATAGTTGTGGAAGGGATTAGGCCTGTAAGAAAACACTCTTTTCAATGAATACACACTCCGGACTATACACAAAGCCTTGAGGGTGGGTTTAGCCCCTTTCGCCCCCCCCCCCTCTTTTCTGAAGCAGACAGCCTTTTAGCAAAAATATTACAGGAAACATTTTCGCCCCTCTGCATGCCATCTGAAAAAGAAGAAACGACAGCCTATGAAGAAATTTCCTGCTCCTTAGCATCTCTATAGATCAAATCTTTTCGATTTATTTTGATTAATGAGCAAATTTCGTTCTTTTGCTAGTATTGAGCTCTCGAATTCTACTGATCGACACCTGAGGGCGCCCTAAATAACCAACTTACTTATTACATTTGTGACACTTCGAAAACACCGAAGATTGTAAGTCTACTTTATACTTTCCTTCTAAACTATGTTTCATTACCGGAAACACAACGCCACTAGATGAAGTTCCCCGAAATTCTCAATACACGAGCTGCATTCAGCCATACTCTCCCAGTACTATGGTGGAGAATCGCCAACTTTACGTCCTACTTCTTTTTCCCATCTTCAGAATACTAAAGGGAAAATTGTGTACATGGTGACGTGATGGAATTGGCTGCAACTCTGGATAGGTCAAAGTCTCGGCATGTTATTGCATTGTTCGTCCGTGTCCTATAGCTGTCATTCCTAGTTACAAGGAGAGGACTACCTAATTTCCTCCTCTGGTTCGTGAAGGTCTCGCAGAGGAAGCATTAGCTCCAGGAGCGCAATACGCACACTTCCGCTAGCGGAAGATTCAATAATCAGCTAGATGGGAGTGACCAGCACACAATATCCGCGGATAGCTCCGCATGGCTTGATTCAATCCGGCTGTCTTGGTCACTGTTTCTTGTTAGAGGCCCGGGCGACCAGACAGCACGCTCTTGACAACATTAAAGACTACCGATCGACGACAGTCTTCAATCAGAAGAGAGCAAACGGCTTCATCTTTTTTTTCCCTTCCTTCTTTCCCCCTTCGTCTCTTTTTAAGCTGCACCAAGAGAGAAAGAAAAACAGCCGAAGAAAGCCTGCTGGTGTCTGAAGAATTACATTTCCGTTCTCGCGCTTTTACAGATACCGACCACGGTCTCTGGAACGTGAGGGGAAATCTTGCATAGAGATAGAGACAGACAGAGAGAATCTCATTCCAGACTAGTGCATGTTCCAAACATTTCGGTAACCTCAGAGAATGAGCGAAATTTAAATTTCTACTTTACGTGGTGAGATGTGGTTTGTCCCGTCTTACAAAGAGTTCGCCCCCTCCAGAACTGGAAGTGTTAAACAGAATAATTCTGGACGTTAAAAGATTTACAAATCTATACATCTTTTAAAGTTCTATTCACTTCAATTTAATATTTTTCATTTAAATTTTAACTTAAAATTGCACGAGAACTCCTGATGGATTAGAGATGTACGAGTATAGCTTACAACAGGTTCTCTTGCACATTCGCTTGCCATATTTTCATTTAGAAATTAATCAATTGTTAAGTTGCTGAAATTCGCTATTTTTTTACAATTATATTGATTTTATATTATTGAAATTCAACCTGATTTTGTCATTTGAGTTACGAAGTGCAATCTAGAATTCATTCTCTTCTAGATTTTGCATTGTTGCCAACATGAGGATGGCAAACGTGGCAGGTTCTTTAGTTCTTAATTATTTTATTTACGTATCATTTTATAGTTTATCATAACTTGCAAGACTGCGTACAGCAGCTGCGCATACAACATTAATCTACAGCAATATGCGCACTTGGAGATATCTTAACAGAAAAGGCTAAATAAAATAAGAATAATTGAAAGTAGCGAAATGCAGACACAGACGAATGCGTTTGCCGAATTCATAATACCAGGCTGTCAGTGGAAGAGACGAAAGACCGAGTAGAAAGCCTGCCTGCAGTGATTAATGTCAAGCGGACGAGGTTGTCATGCCTTTTTCCGTAAAAGTTCTTCGCCCAGCGCCAGCATTCCTTGTTCTATTGGCAGGGTTGTCAGGGAGAGTGAGATATTCAACTACATGTCTCGCCGCCCCGCAAACCCTCCTAATAGATGGGTGTGGCAAAGTGTTCACACTTCCATTAATGACCTTTGACCCGGAATGACGGCGGTGAACGTTACATAAAAGTTAAAACCCACACATTAATAATCTTCCCGGTATAGCCTCCACCGAAGACAGGTGAAAAGAGAGTGCGAGGCGAGGTTGGACAGCCAGTATAGTCAGCAAATGTAGTAATCACCTTGTTATGGGCGAAGACTTAATGGCCATAATGTTTGACAGAGGGGGAGGTGTTTTATGTGTCAGCATCTGGCCTTGTCATTTGTCACTCTCCTTCGCTTCTTTTGTATACACACGAGATCAATGCATCTGTCATATACGGCATCAGCATTAGGGTTCGTTCCAAGGGGAATATGGCTGCACTGGAGAAAGGCGCGGAGGTGGTGCAGCTACTTTTGTAATAGCGTACATTTTGAGAAGGAATAAAAGAAGAGGCCAAAAAACTGAAGAGATTAAAAAAAAAAGGCAATAATGAAAAGGAGCTTAGAAATATAAAATGCGAGAATGAGATTCAGAATCGAGCGGAAAGTGGAGGGGGATAAAGAAAGATGCAGAGTACGCAGAATTAGAAAATAACTGTCTAATATAGATCTGGAAAGAAAGCGGAATAATGAGACTAGAACCAAATGAAGAGATATTAAGAAAATTTTTAACAATAGGGAGATTTATGGCATCGAAATCTCATGTCCCCAATTTATAATATTTAATAAATTGGTATTTACAAAGTAATCGTGCTTGTAGTGTCTTCAAAATTTATCCAAGTAAACGATGGGGAGTTTAAGCGGTGTTCAGTTGGGAGAGTGAACCCCGCAGTCTGTCGAAACTGGTTTTCCTTATTCCAGTTTTAGTAGAACTGGGGGAGTGAAAGTTGTTTTCCCCCACGATGTCACCATTTCATGGATTTTTTTCCCCTTATAGTTGAAATTCTGCAAAGGCATGGGTTCTGTGTGTAAGTTATGAACGATGACTTCTGTTGAGATGAAAAAGGTAATAACAGAGCTGGCGCTTTGTTGAAAGCAGAACTATATCGAAATATTTTACATAAGAGAGAAAATCGACGGTGATTATTAAAAAATATTCCCTGTTCCAGACGTTGTGCGGTGTATTTTGGTTACAGGTAAAATTTCTGTTTTCGCCATTATATGCTACGTCAGCTTGATTAATAGTTTAATCAGAACTTAATTTACCATTAGCTTCGTCTACAAGGAAAGAAAATACAGCTTTCTTGCGAGTTGTCCATGCCATGAAGTTTCTATCAGAAGTTTAACTTATATCATTTAAGCCTCTGTGGAAACACAGTGGATATTCAGCCCTGCCTCCATTTCTAAAATATTAAACAAGGTTTAATTTATACTTTTTGAGCATAGGAGCATGAACAGCGTGTCAAAGATTGGAGCTTAATTTGTACCCCTATACCAAACAGGATTATTAGCATAGGTTTTTCTTTCAATCATCGTGGAGGTCTACTGCACAACGGCCAAGGTGTGAAACGAGTACCCTTAAAGGGACTTCCTCACTTTCCATATACTTGGCCAACACCAATTCTTTTCTCAGATGATTAGCAGAATCAAGAGATGCGGTACGTTAGTTGCGCCAAATACTTTAGATGGAGTTATAATCAGCTTCCCTACAAACGATTCCGTGGACATTCAAACATAATGATCATGTAATTTGCATGACCCAAAAAATGTTCAAGAACCAGATTTTATATTGCTATTAAGCTTTTATCCTTGTGAATTTGTCCATTACCATTTACACTTTTGCTCGGGAGTCAGACTCAAACTGTAATGAAATTAAAAAGAAGCAACATCAATGGAAACATAGCTGTTGGCCGATTTTTGGAATTAAAACGTATGCAAAAGTCCCAGGACTAACTTAGCCAATCTCGTTCGGATAGAAAGTACTGAAACTTTGCCGAATAAGAAAGAGAGAGGTGCAATATTTGAATGCAATGGAACAGTAAAAATTTGCAAGAAATGTTAAATCTAACAGGGCCACATATGCCACGTGAAGTGAGATCTGTTATGGCTGCTTGGAGACCCAGAAATCGAAGCTTTTCGAGGTCTATTTCTAAACTGATGAAATAATAATATCCTTAATTATAATCCAAAATATTTTAAAAATAAAACAGCATAATCCTTTTAATACAAACTCGTCCGAGTAACTAATCATCAAAGAAACAAAAATGCAAAAGGAGAGCTGCCATATTTGAGGCACAACAGTATTATGCAGCATAAACTTAACTTCAAATACAATTTTAGGCAATGATTCCTGTTTTAGTGATATAGAACTTCTGTAGCTCTTTATTATATTTGAAATCTAGGCCAATCAATATTCGTATTTGAATGTCAGTAAAACTTAAAAGGAAATAATTAACAGATATATAGGAAGTTCACATGCAGTATAGCAATCATTCATCTCCTTTACCATTTGAGAAGTTTATTTTACATTTATGTTAAAAATATTAGAAGTACATTTGTTTTAAATTCTGTCCTGACCACTTCGTATATTTTAAAGAAGGAAACGCTAAAATCAAAAACAAATCCATTCTCACAAATACGCTACATAATATCATTCTATATGTAGGTTTAGTTTTAGGTGCATCAGCAACTTGGACTATATTGTGTATGACTGTAAAAGTGTATTCACGAGAAATTTGCACGTTGTTCCGTACGAAAACCCCGAATAACTCATGGAGGAAACCGTTTTTGCTGCTTGAGGTTGCTAACTACAGCTTCAATTGAAGAGGACTTGAGGAATGGCTGCAGTCCACGACGGAACTCTAACCCAAACCTCTTCAAACAAGTAACAAACCATTGCACTTACAACCATTATACTAGTCAGGTAGGACCTATATTTAGGTTTTCTAAGTGTACCTGATTACGCTTGCTGCTACATCCTTCCGAAGATAAAAACATCGGGCCAATTTTCAAAAAGAGACTCAAAAGCAGACATTAAATATTCAATTTGTCATATCAGCAGAAGAGACAAATCCATGTAATTTATATAAGTGTTAGAAGTTCCCAATATTTTGAAATTGGAAACTTTTGTTTCAAATTGAAAACGCGATTTGGGACAATACTGCAGAGAGGGGGGAATTAATTAAAAAAAACCACAGCTTCAAAAGAAGAGAATTAAGCTTTTATCTTCTCAAAGTTGGAGGATTCAGTCTCGAATTTTGGTTTGCTCGAAAAAGGAATCGCCAAAATACGCTGTTCTAGGTCATAAGCCATGAATGAAAGTACAGTTTTAAAGTGTGTCGATCATTGCTGCAATCAAGAGCTCTGAAATACTGCCCACCTAAAGTCGTGTTTCGAACAGGAAATAGGCTAGTCACTACAAAAACATGCAGGAAATACAGAACACTTTTTGCTTGTAAAAGCAGACAATGAAAGGCCCGTTGAGCTGGAAACACGAATGAAAACATCTGCAAGGAAAAGTTTAGGTACATAAAAATAATTAATGAGTACTCAATAATATAGCAGATATACCCCATATTTCTATAACTAGAAAACATTTTCACTATAAAATAAAAACTCTCGATGCTAATACCTAACCAATCTTGTTAAACTGAAGTTTGGTTGCGTTTGTAATAAGCACCGAGGAAACGAAGACCAAGAGGCGTTAGCATTTCAGTACGTTAACATATTTATATGGTTAGATGTCAGTTTATGTGAATAACACCGAGTTTGAGCTAAATGCTGTCTTTTAGTGGCAATTAGCATTGGTGATTGAAGAGACTGGTGAAGTGAGAAACTTTAAATTTACCATTGCAGTCACAGAAAGTCATATCTCTTATGAATGATGCGCATGGGGAAGTGTGCAAGTTGTGCATAGTAACACTTGCAAAAAGAATTTGGTATACGTGTAGTGATTGTATATGTAAAGTTCTGTACAAATATTTAGATGGCATGTTGAAAATTAACCATTTGTTTTTGCATCTTATTTTCTAACGGTTAGTTTTCGTATATAGAATATAACGATCATCATCGTAGGTGAACAGGAGTGTTCCGTGATGAACTGATTTTAATAATAATACATACATAAGACAAATAATCAAGAATACATAGATAAAGTTTCCAACGTATGGCTCATCAGCGCTCTTCCGCGAGGCCGAAGACCAGGGAATCAACATCAAACTTCAGAAAATACATCGCCAAGGACATATGTCGACCATATGTCCTTGGCGATGATAATCAATCCAGCACATCACCGAAACAGAATACGCTCATAGATACAAAACTCCTACCCACAAGCTGTACTAGTACCACTAAGAACGGACAAGGTTATCCTGCACAATAGACAGGTCAATCTTCACTGACTAGAAGGAAAACACTACTCAACCTGATCGCCATAGCGGTGCCCAACCTCACCAACTCCCAAAAGCCTACGAGGAAAAAATTCAGAAAGTCAAAGAGACGTGGTATATGGAACAATTAACGACCATCTCAGCCACCGGTATGGTGCCAAAGAGCTCACCTAAGAGCCTAGCAGAAATAGTCCTCCCACAGAACACCTACAAGGAAATCCAGAAAAGCATTTATCTGCAGCAATAAACATTACCCTATATCAGTTCTTAAACTATACCACAGATATACATACATTATACCAAATCCTTGTTTTCTTATTTAATGAAGGATACACACTTTTTACCACCCCAATGTACCAATTAATTCCTTCCATATTTATCACGTATTACATATACCCGAAAGACCCAAGTGCACATCCACTTAAAGTAATAGTACCAATAGTTGACACCTTTGGAGAAAATAGGCTTCAAATAGAATTTTTAACAATTTCTTTCGATACTGTTTAGTGCGTAAATTCTGATCTATCAGGTAAAACATTGAATTATAGTTCTTCCTGTTTTTAATATTAGATTATGGACAACATTCCTGCTATTATTCAATAACGTGTACATGCGGTTTTTTTTAAAATAATTGTTTGTATTAAAACTCCCTAAGGTGAGTATATCTTGTCTTCAGGACTTGATTTTATCAAGAAGTATTATTCGAGAAAGGCAGAATATACTTCCTGACATTGTACTTTATTTTCTGCAGATTTCAAATGGATAAAATGAGGAAAAGTTAGTTCTGTGAGCTCGAAGTTTAAACCGACTGGTTGGGTGTGTTCAGATTAGTTTCGAAGAGGGGTTCGAGAATTAGATTCCAATTCAGAAGAATTGTGACCATGGCAGTAACTATAGAAAAGTTATTAATCTGACTGCTCTCTTTTCAACTGAGTCTAGAAGACAGGTTTTGCGGGCAATACCCCAGATGTAGGAACGATATTCAATGGTAGAACGAATTTCCAATATGCACGTACAGAGTGAGCAGTTGTATTTAACACAAATAACAGCGAGAAGAGCGAAAAAAACATTTTATTGATGCTGAAGAAGCAGTATTTGAGAAGGCTTATGCCAATGCTTTAGAAATCTGAATAAAACTCTGTAGAAATATGTGATCATGTTTAGAAATACAAATGTCATCAAAGTCAGGCACAGAAAAAGCAACTTATTTTGAGAGGAAAAGACAAGAGTTAGTTTTAAGACTCAAGTTCCAGTCATTAAAAGACTGTCAATAATATACAAGAGGAAAAACAGTACGAGGAAGAATTGAACTGTGGGAAACCAGCATCAGTGTAGAAATTAACACATGGAGAGTCATCCAGTAGCACCAGAGAGAGAGAGACTGGATATCCAGTTGTAAGACGTCGGCAATGTCAAAGCACCAAACCCCTGAATGACAGAGCTGAACTAGACATTATCTTTTACGATATTAAATCTGCTTATGATACTGTCTCAATTCCTATTCTTTTATACATCCTAGGAGAATATTTCAAGACATCAAACCAAATAGTAAGCATTCTGGAGTTTTTACTACAGTGAAAAGAGTTAATTATAGAAAACGGATATCACAAAAAAACTATCTATGCAACGAGGGGGGGGTGCCTCAAAGTGGGGTAATGTCGACCACCCTCTTTGCAATTATAAATTTATTTATTTATTTTACTTGAACCTTTTCTTGCAGCACATCCAAATTTGTGTTCCTTCGCCAATGATTCAAAAATTTTAATTATTTAAAAAGACCCCAAACAGATTCATGAAATTAATAATCAAACCTCCAATCAAATTCAACAATTAACAGATTATTTACGACTAGCTGGACGTCAACTAAACCATGCGAAGTCAGCCCACATGACAATTACGAAGAGGAAGTTCAGGAATGGCATCCGAGTTATAGTTAATGGAGAGACAATTCCAAAAGTTTCATCGCAGACTGACCTTGGGCTAACGTGGGATGAAGACTTAAATTTCAAAGATCACTCCCTCAAGACAAAGAAGACCTATGCTGCATTCTGGGCTATCCTCCAGGAGCTCGTAGGCTACCACAACATCAATCTGATTTGTCAATACACTGATAGGTGTCTCACTTCTATACCTTTAGATGCATCTGAAATCTGGTCCTCAGCACCTGCCTCTCTGCGTAACAGATTCCTGACGATGGAATACTGGATTCTGCGGTGGCTGGAACCGTCTAGGAGGGAACCGGTTCACCATCTCGAAATCTATTCTTCTAATCAATCTAGGCATGACCCCCTGGAAGCTCACTGTTATAAAAAAAAAAAAAAAAAAAAAAAAAAATATCTTTCCACATTCTCTAAGCTGCTAACCTGTCAGATTGATGTCACATCGATAGAGGATATTATCTCACTTCCAAAAGCAAGCAATAGAAACCACCACAACGGGAAATCCGCTTAGGATGAAGCTCACTACCCTGGACTCCTTAAAAGGAATGTTCCCGTGTAACATGATTCAACACTTCAACACCTCCATAGATCCAAATAAGTTTGGAGAAAACAGAACATACAGAAGACATTATGGATGGAATCTGGACCAAATCACCACAACTACTATAAAATCTGAGCTTTATTTATATCAGAAATGTAAATGATTTAATGCAAAAATATATTGCAAAAGCTAAACAAATTGTAATGACAATTACAGAAACGAAATGCAAGTCAAGCTGTATATACAATTACAATGTCAATTTTAAATATAATTTTCTAAACAATGTCATTATTTCAAATATCGAAAATTTGTATAAAATTGTATGATAGATATATGACTAGCTGTATCTAAGGTGAATAAACAGATGATGATGATAATAATAATAATGTCGTATTATATGGGAACTTGTTTAGAAGACCTTTATGCCAAACGCCATCAAAATAAAATGTTCAGACAAACTACATGCTTCTAACTTATCCATCGTTGTTGCTATAACTTAAACCAGGGATTATCACTGACCGAATTCAAATTGTCGAACATTGATCAGATGATAGGTTTCGAGATAATTTAAAGGTTGGTGGTTTTCTCCATTACTTGGAGAAAAGTACAGATAAGTGCAGTGGGACGATAATTGGATGAGGGGGTTTTTGCTACTCTTTTTTTTTAGGAACTGGTATTCATCAGAAAATTTATCAAGCAGAAGGATAAACAAAGTAGAATAAGAAAGTGTGTAAAGGCGACGCAGAACAGAAGCACAGGTTTAAACCAAGTGGAGAAATGACGTCGGGGACTGTAAGCAGAAATTGATGGCATTTCTTTTAGCTTGGCATCAAGAATTTCCAGACTTCTAACATCTTTCTGTCGGAAGACACCGGGAGTCATTGAGTAGAATGTATGCGGTGTGATAGCTGGTGAATACAAAGATCATCGACACAAGTTAAAAGAAAAGCAGGATGCTAGTAACTCCGTTATCTTTATTCTGTGGTTGAAATAGAATCACCAGGTGGTAACAGGTAAGAGTGCGGATACCAAAGCTACGGGCCACAACTTCTGTGCAAGCTACGAGAATGCTCGACTATCATTTAGTCAAGAAGCAAGCTTTATACTCTTACTCTGTTAAAAATAAAGTTTGGATTGGTTGTTTTACAATTATTGTGATTTTTAGATTCCGTTGGTACCGAAGTGGATGTGGTAGTGTCCGTTTCCCCAAGAAATCAATAAAACTAAAGGAATGCCAGGGATCTTCAGTTTCACTGGATGGTTGGGGCAATATGCTGCATTCGCTTTAGTGCAACGTATGCGAATTCAACCTTGGTGTAGGCAGAAAGTGAAGCTAGATTTGATTACAAACCACTTGCAATATGTGACGTTCTTATCTTTAGCAATCAGTGTATTTAACGGAAAACGAAGGACAAGAATTTATTTATTTTACTCATTTCGGAGGGCCGTTTTTTGACCTCCACGCAACCCTAATCTATTCGTTAACCCTAACCCTAAAGCGATATAAAATAAAAACAAGAATTTCTTTCCAATGATATCAATGCTGTTAGGAATAACTTAAAAAAAAAAAACTATCAATTCTTAAAAGACTACAAGTGCATTTGAAAACATTGGCGAAGAATTAACGATGCTTAGATATATATATTTTTTTTTTTTGGAAGCTGTTAATCAGATTATATTTGCGGCAATATTACGAATCTGACATGTAATTTAAATTTGCATTGACTAAAATAATTGATTACCTATTCAGTTTTATTTGTGTGTCTTTTTGTTTGGAGTTGGGGCATTTTATTCCGGATTCATCTCGGTTGTTCTTCCCCTAAAACCTGAGAAGAGCAACTATGCCGATTGGGTGTACAGCTAGAATGCAAGTTCAGTCAATTAGTACATTTTTGCACACGTTACTACGAGCCATTTCCGCCTACACTTTGACGAGTATTTTCCACTAGGGATTAATTCCAAGTCCACATTTCCTAGCTCTCGTAATCCGGCGTGTCTCATCGGCCTTGGGACTTCCGAATGGTGCCGTGCGCCAAAACATGCTCTACAATTTGTTTTTAAATCATGGATTCTTTTTTTTTTTTTTTTTGACAAAGCTTAATGAGGTAGCTTAAGATATTTATATATCCCTAATCTGCACTATTTTTGCGTTATTTCTACAGCTAAAATGCCCAGTAAACAATCTGCTGCCGGCGTCCTCATTCTTCTCAACCTAATTGCAGAAAGAAGTTGAGAGTTAAAACAGTCCCGATGAAAAGTGCTCCAGAATGGAATCTGTATTTATATAGCTATTCTTAGAAAGCATTTCTTTAAAAAACATTTGAGTAAAGAATCAGATTCATGAAAAGAAGTAATCTTCCTTAGCGTTTCATCAAAACGCTACAATATCTCCACTAAAAGGGTCCCCCATCAAATGATAAGTACGGGGACTTCACCCTAAAGCGATTTTAAATAGTTGGCTGAACATACTGTAACGAAATATTCTTGAAACAGTATTAACTATAATACAATATTATTGATTTTATTGTTTCATTTTTAAATAATGTTTTCAAAATAATTTTTCCCCATAGGTAAAATTCCTGCACTTCATCAACAAAAAATGAGCGGAAAACCACCAGTCAGACTAGCGATTTAGAAGTTAGGGTTCATGCTTAACAGCTTCTGAAAAATTCATGAAATTTCTGAAGGCGTCATCCCACCGATCGTTTTCTGACATTCAACTCTGCAACGTATTCAAGATACAGACTTGGTGAAGGATAAAATCGAAGGAGTCTTCCACTTCACTGAGACCTTAAAAGGGGTCCTTTTTTCCCTAATCGTGACAGAAGAGAAGAGTATGTTTATATGAAATGGACATTAAATACAGAGATTTTTTAGACAAAACCTCTCCAGTTGGTTAACGTTTAAATATTTAGCTTGCTAATGTTTTATTATGATACTGGAGTTTGTTTCTGTATTATATAATAATTCCATTTTATCTGTATAAACAGATAAGTTTAATTTTTATCACCACCCTAGAACTCGACAGGAGTTTCTTCTTGGAAATTCTCCCACTTTATATAAAATCACTGAACGACATCATTGTGAAAGATTCAGAGTACTATACGTTTCTAATTTCTACATAAATATTTTTGTATGTCCAGCTAGACAGTTTGCTTTCTTACTCAAATACAGCTCAGCCCCTCATTTAGCAATGCGGCCGTGTCTCCCTTTGTAGCCTGTGATTAACAAAGGTCAAGAAAACAATCGGTGTTGGTAACGATCTTAAAAAAAGGAATTCAAACTATTTAATAAAGGTTTGAAACAAGTAAATTATGTTGCAGTTAAATGCCACAAATTCGGCACTATCCATTTTCTGTTGTCATGTTGAAGAACCTGGAAAAATTCGGAGAACCACCGAATTTGCAAATCTGGTTCTCAGATTTTTGCAGATGATCGCTTAGGCCCATAAAAATATCGAGGTTTTCACAATTCCTTCATGACGTAATCAACTGATTTATCAGGCATGTTTTTACCGAATACATACATGCTTTGGACAATCGTAAAGGTCAAGATCGCTTAAAAGGGCCTTGATCTGTCCAAAATTGGCAGAGCAGAAAATCCAAATGAACAGATATTTTTATGCATCTTTGTAAATACCCAGGGCTCAAAGGACTGCAAAATACAGTATAATAAAAATGATAAATCCGCTGCTGTCAAAATGAATTATTTTTTATAATGAGGTTGGGCAGATATGATCATATTCATTTATAACATTATCAAAGCAGTTTTCACACTTTTTCAGAACCTTAGGATAAACACGGGAATTTAAAACAAAAATGCCTATTGAAGTTTCCCAAATATTATAAACAAATAAGGGATTTTTCAACTGGCCATGCGGAATATCAAAGACATTGATAGCTTGTCAGTGGAAATTAGCACTGAGTTGAGCCTTGGAAAACAGGACAAGATCATTGATTTGTACCCTTTGACTTAATTTCGTTTTTACAATCTGATTTAAAATTATGTAGTAATTCAAATTTAAGTGTTCAATTAAGTACCAACCTATTTAAATATTAATATTTATTTCACACAATTAAACATTTTGAAAGTAATATTCTCCTGGTAAGTGTCCAATTTTCGCAAATCAACAAATTCTAGATGTAATTTACTACAATGGACAGAAAATCCAAATGAACATATATTTTTATGCATCTTTGTAAATACCCAAAGGGGTTAAAAACTTTGTAAATACCCAACGGGGTCAACGAAATCTTTTAAAAATTGTATCATAAAATGGATAAGCCAGTTAATTGCTGTTCATCTCAGGAATCCAACTGTTCATGGCAGGACTACTGGAAGCGCAGATATGATATCACCTATTGAGGTTGTTAGAGCTGTTGGTACTACTCTGACTATAGCGCACCCAGCTAAAGTTAAGAAATCTCGCATTAAGTGGTGTTGAGCAGATCCATGGGTATGAGTAATGCGTTAAATAATTCTATTATTCCGTGACATTAGATATTTCCTAAATATTTCTGTCATGCTGGTTTGTTGGAGGTGACCAATTAACTTTAAAAGATACGGAAACGTTGGTGATATTTTATCGGCCATCTAGAATTAAGATTAATTCAAATGTGAGGTTGTTTTGTGTATATTAATACAAGTCGTTCTCCTTCCAATTTCGAGAAGTCTAGTATAAAGTGGTTTATCATTAGTGGGACTGAAAATTATGACACTCAGTAGGGTCTTTACCCTTAAGTAATATTAGGATGCGGACTTTTTCTGCAACGGCAAAAAAAAGGAATCATTCCTACTTTCCCCATCACCAGATAGTGACTATCCAATTCAGCTTAACTTACCAAACTCTCAGCCTCACCACTGTCGCAGATAATTCATTCCAGTGATCTACAACACGCTGCCCGAAAGTAAACTTCAGAGATTCGGCGTTCAGTTACTCGACTCCAAAATTTTATAATTCTTTTCTCGTAATAAACGAGAAAAGAAGCTCTGGCTCTTTCTCATTTTCCAGAGAAAACATACGTTCTTCGTTCATTTCACTAATTTCCCTTCAGGGAACTATATACCCCTATAAGATTTCCTCCAAGTCCAGTTGCCAAGACCTGTATCCCGCACCTTTTAAGCCATTCTTCATATGAATATCAAGTAGCGTTCGTCACCAATGTCGTTGCTCTTTCCTGAACCCATTCTAGAAGCCCACTCTTTCTTCAAGTGTAGCCTCCAGACCTGTACGCAATATTCTAAATGCGGTCTCACGATAGTCTTGTACAGAGGGACAAATGCATCCTTTTCTCTACTTTCAAAGGACGTATATCGTAAATAACACCATGTGCCTTCGAACCGACTGTTTACTGCATGGAAATTTATGTATGACTGAATCTAGCCCCAAATCGTCTTCGTCTTGGGCCACCTTTAACACTATATTTTAGACGGATATTGACCGGTCGATTCTTCCATGGTTGAATCTCGTGGATAGGAAAACAATATTAATCGTTGCGCGCAGCATTGTCTGGAGTGTTTGTACCGAGGCAATAAAGGCTGTGAAGCACAAGTATATTATTATTATTATTATTATTAACAGCTACAAAACAGCAAACAACGTGCCTGAGGGTGCAGCTACAAAGAATTATTACATAGCTTCAAAAAGCTTGGAGTATACATTTCCCAAAGTAAAGAAAAAAAGTAAATGTACAGATAAAATAAAACTAAATAAATAAAAGGACTCATCCGTCCAATTTAAGTGAACAGGCAGAGCACTGGTATTTCTTCGCACACACACAATCAGAGTCTTAGAACTTAAAAGAAGAGTCTATTTTAAGTCAGGTGCCGGATGAGGTTAGCAATTTCAGTTGCCTCTTGAAGTGTCCGGGTGTATCAAATATCTCAATATTTGCTTTGTTCATTGATCTTACAGTCCTGTTGTAGAAGTTGTAATATCCATAATTTGTTCTCGCATAGGATGGTTTCAGAAGTGGATGGTTTCTTAACGCTCTTGTCGGAGCGTTGAAATTTATTTGTGAGACGAGATGAGGGCAATTCAGGGTACCATTTAACAGTTGGTTAAGAAGGAGTAAGTCGGCTTTATCTCTTCTTTTTTCCAGCGTTTCGAGTCCAAAGAATACACACCACTCTTGGTAGGATTTCTCATAGTATTCAAGGCCACTTTTAAAGCAAACGTACTGGATTGTTCTCTTTTGAATATTTTCAATTTCTAATTTTTGGTACGCAACATGTGGGGACCAGACCTGTGAGGCAAATTCTAGGGCTGGCCTAACATAGATTTTGTAAAGAAAGATGAAAAGTGCCAACTGATTGAAGTCTCGGTTAATTCTTTTCAGGAAACCTAGTTTTTTGCTAGCTGCCTTCACAATGTTAGAGACATGGACATCAAAGGAAAATGATTCTTTAATAAAGATACCTAAATTTTTGGCTGTACTAACTTTTTTGATTGCCTTGTTGTTGATACAATAAGAAAAATTAAGTTTGTTTTTCTTGTGTGCATTAGCAAAGCTCATCAGCTCACACTTGTTTTCATTGACTGCCATTTTGTTCTCCTTCAGCCACTGAATAACTCGTTGAAGAGCTTCGTTTAGGATGATGCAGTCATTGGTACTGCGAATTGCTTTATAGATTTTTATGTCGTCTGCAAATACGTTGATTTTGATTTGGTGGGCTCCAAGGGTGCTTGGCAGGTCGTTGATGTAGATAAGAAATAATAGCGGGCCTAAGGATGAACCCTGTGGGACACCAATTTCAGGACTGAAAGGATATGAGGTTTTACCTTTAAATGTCACGGACATTTCTCTACCTTCCAAGTAGTTTTCAATCCAGTTTAGTGCTTGTCCTCTGAGACCATAGTGATGCAGTT
The DNA here is from genome assembly GCF_048544385.1 of Mastigoproctus giganteus. NCBI lineage: Eukaryota > Metazoa > Arthropoda > Arachnida > Uropygi > Thelyphonidae > Mastigoproctus > Mastigoproctus giganteus. Next base: position 668,161 of record NW_028328294.1, on the reverse strand, counting down.
TGTTGATTAGTCTCTGATGGACTACCTTGTCGAAGGCTTTGTTAAGTCGAGGAAGATGGAGTCTACTTGTTTTCCTTCGTCAAGCGCCTGGGATATGTTCGAAACAAACGAGATCATATCTGTGCAGGTGGAACGACCCTTGATAAATCCGTGAGAGTAGTCTGACAAATTAAGTTTCATAAAGTTAAATAGCTGCTTCATTACAATGGATTCAATTATCTTTGAGAGTGTATTCAATTGACAAACTGGTCTGTAATTGTTGGGTGAGGATGGGTCTCCTTTTTTGTAAAGAGGGGTAACAATGGCCTTTTTCAGTTGAACTGGATAGATTCCACTCTCAAATACCAATTTTATTAAGTGAAGTAATGGCTTTGTAAGTGTAGTTCCACATTTTTTCCATAAGACAGTAGGGATACCGTCCGGGCCTCGTGTGAGATCTTTTTTCGTGTTTGTCCTTTTTCCATATTCGTGTTTGGTAACGGAGTATATTCTATGGTTGGAAGATTTAACTTGATAACACCCAATTTTGGTGGCCTATAATCTAAATGCAACCGACTGATTCGCCTACAGAGTGAAAAGAAGCTCAAGTCTATCCCCTTCCACTCCCTGTCTAGACAGGACCGTGCTAGCCGCTTAAACTCCAATGCAACAGTATTTGCAAAAAAAAAAAAGGAATACAAAGTAAAGATGCAATATCTAGAGTACCACTCTCATTTTATGGAGAATGAGCTAAATTCCAATGGACCTCTTAAGCATCTAGTCCTCTGAAATTAGACAAAAAAAACATCCAGTTGATAATTTTTTTGTACTTATAACCAGACTACACTTGGTGTTATCCATCCTATTGAAGCATGAAGTCAAAAGTTCATTTAAATAGGGCTACAATTAGATTTATTCGTTGATTGGCGTTGCAACAAAATGATTTACATTCGATCATTTAAATCTTAAAACGAAGTCGAAAACAAAATATATCCAAAATATCATAGAACATTGGATTTAGTCAGGAGAAATAACTATGGTTGAGGGATCCAGTGCGGTGGTGTGGAAAGGGGGTGATAACGGCTCACAGTTCGCAAATTTCATTTATAACGAAATAGACATGATTGTCTGTCTGTGTCGATCCTGCTGGAGGCAAGGGAAGGCATCGCTTCTGTGGTGATATAGTTAAGCACTGATATTGTTTTATTTGCAAGCAGGAGGTATTTCTGACTGTTCGAGCTCCTAGCATGTTTGCCTTGCCTTTGTTATGTAAGTGATTATGTCATCATAGTCAGCGATTATAGTAGATGATTGTCCCTACTGTAAGTTTACATTAACTTGTGACTTAAAATTCATGGTGTCTCTTGTGTAGGATGCTCATCGCACAGTGAAAAGACTAAAAAATGGCGAAATGTCTCTAATTGGAAGCAATAACAAATCAACCGGGAGTGTACGTTCGTAATTCTTCCGTGAAATATCCTTGGGAAACATTTCATTTGACAACGACTCTTCTATTTAAGAAGACCAACCCATCCGTGATCCAATGATGTAGCTAGGAGTAGCGAGCCCCGATCATTCAGCAGAAAGTGGAATTCTTATAATCGACTGCCGGCGATGCCTTTGCTAGGAGTAAACTGACGCCGCAGTTGGATCACGGATGCAGGAGGATAATGGAGATTCGAATATTTCCGAATATAATTACGCCGCTAAACTCTCCTGGCCGTCTCCTTTGATGCGCATAATCCAACACGCTCAACCCATTTCGTCGGAAAAGTCAAATTCTTTCGTAGACAATTACGAAGAGAGTTAATGCTTCATTGCTGGCTAATTCTTGGGCTGACGCACGGTAAAAGATAGAATTAACACATTCGATCTTCGCGAGCACTGAAAGAAGGCTTTACAAAAGAAACTACACCAGATTTAAGTTGGTGGAAAATCGAACCAGACTGCGGGAAAATGTAAGGAACAGTGTTCGGAAGAATTACGGCTAATAGAGATGGCTTGAAGCAGCGGGCAATTATGACGGGGGGTTGTAGAGGTAAAAAGGGAAGGAGGGGGAAAAGAAGAGCATCGGAGCGTCATCAAACAATTAAAATAACTCATTATCTCCGCGAGAGCGATTATCCGTAGGACATGTGCGACGAACAGATGAAGTAATGACGCTCCGCTGGCGTCTCTTGTTCCGTAGAACGGCCCCGTCATTAGGTGCCAGATTTACTGGCCACGTAAACTTGATCAAATGCTTAAAAGCTGTATATAAAAGCGCCTCGAGGCAGTGTCGCAAGTTTTGCCTCCTTTTACTGGCTGTCTAGCTGGTCCTTGTGGAAAGGCGTTAATAAGTAGGCAGGCTTGAGCGACGACAGAGACCGAAAAGGGGGGATTGGGGGGGGAGGGTGAGAGAGCTTTCACGCGCACAGCGGCTACTTCTACAGGAAACCTTCGTAATTGCGTGCTGACAAGTAGATAAAGCTGTACACACACTCGCATAGTGGCGTTCATCAGTTTGCATGCGCCACATCGAACGCCTAAATAGCGTTCTCTTCATAAATGTTGTTCTTTCCGGATGTTACCTTTATTGCTGTGACTCTGCAGCAGCAGCAGCGAGGCAGCACTTTAGAAACCGCGAGAGAGAGAGAGAGAGACCAGGAAAACAGTGCGTCGCACTTAAGGATGCGTTAACATTCACTCTCCTAATGTACTAAATGAACACTCCTCTTCGCCAGCCTCTGACACGTAACCCCGACTGCACGCAACCGTTTTACACTCTGACACGAAAGTTCTTTGGGGACGTTTCTCTTGATCACGCTTCCTAATCAAGAGAGTTGAGGTGGAACGTTGTCTTTCTTTTCCCCCGTCCCCACCAGTCTTCTAACTAAGAATGCCCGAGATGTTTTGTTTCAGTAGGCGGGAGAAAAAAAAAGCCTGAAACGACTCTCGTGATGAGCCAACTTCCGCCTGTTTTTGAACTCCTCGATACCTTCCCCCCCTGGTTTCAGTTCACAGGCAGCCACCTGTGGCTACAATCTTCACAGGTCCCGCAATCTTCGTGTTGATAAAGCGTTGTATTCAGACTGTTAAAAAGATCCTTTGTTAGTATTTTAAGTTCTCATTTTAAATTAGGCATATCTCGGATAAAAATAGCAAATAACAAGGAAAAAGCATTCAGACTAGTTCGTTCTGATGATACCAGCAATAGGCAGGCTAGAAAGACATTGTGTCCTCAAATTCTGGCCTTTCTATATGATGATTTACAAAAGATCAAAAATAAAACGTAATCCTAGAAAATAGCCTGGGGATGATAAATCATCCTTAAATGCACTTGCCAATTTATTAATGAATCCGTAACTTTACCACAATGAATTTTTTTGGGTTTCCAGTTTGAAAGGATTTACATCATACAGAAAATCTTTAAAAAGATCGAAAGAAGCCAGGTGTTCCCAAAGGAACTCGATACTTTCGTTATGTCCTCAAGCAGAGATCGACAGTTTAATGTTCATTAGACCTTCCTAGAAATATACTGCTCTTCAACAGAAGCTAAAAAAGTCGATTCGGTGTTTCAAGTATTATATTCTGAATTGAAATTGTCGCAATATTGCCCGTCTGGAGCACTGCTTGGTCAGCATGTACTCGCTGTTAAGTTGCGTTATTGAGTTGTATCTGAATCAGCTTTTCAGACCAGTAAGTGCTTTTTTTTTGTTTGAATACTGGCTAAGATAATTAAAGTATTAAGACACCCCAACTTCCATCAAATTGGTAAGCCTCGTGGATGTCTTCAGTTTTTTTTTTTTTTTTTATTGTAAACAAAGGTGCGATCGATGTGTATTGCTTGTAAAAGCTTGGATCCATAGACCAGTTGCATTTTTTCAAAATCTAAAATACTTCATGAAGAAAACTATAGCCCCCTAATGAAAAGGGAGCTGGTTTAGTTTAAACTCTTACATTCATCGACGGATTTAAACACCAGACTAGTCTTAAACTAAAGAAGAGATAAGAAAGCTCTGAATGGTTTCAAATAATACCTGTCAGACAGCAGCAGTTCTCAAACTCTGGTACAAATACAACTTATGGTATAAAGTTGAGTTTTCGGAATGGCTACAAATTAGGTTAACTTACTTTTCTAATATATGCATTGTAGATTTTTCTTTCTTAGTTGGGACGACCATATAGTACTAGAGGAGTACTTAAATACGGCTGGAACTGGGGACCACGCATTTACACAACAGAGGCTTTTTTTTTTGTAATGGAGGTTTTACAGTGCCAGCACTCCTTTAATTACCAATGTTTCATAAATCCGATAATAACTGGTTTCAGTTAATCTAAAATAACGACCTATTGTTTAACTCATCAGAAAACGCTGCATGAAGCTTCACGTGATGTCGTTCTAGCTATAAACATGTCAAAGTTAATGATCTTGGGAAATCAACAGACATGCTAAATAAACCCAAATGTTGACCACTGGCTACATTCTGTTAGGCAAACCCGAAAGCGGTAATCGCTGTATTTCCTGTTCAACTATCCTTTAAATAGTAGAGTCAGTCGGTCGGTTATTTGGTTGGTTGAAATGAGGGCTTCTAAGACCAAGACGTGCAAATTCAAAAATTGGCCATGAAAGAGGGCCGTTAACTTTCAAGGTTATCTTTCATTAAAGTCTGTTATATAATTGGATTAGTTTTGGATATCTGAAAAAAAGGTCATCTAGATTTGTATTGTTCCCTCTTATGTGTATTAGTTTCAGTGACTGCTGTTAGTTGGGTAAAATCTGAAAAGCCGCTCTTTCGCATGCTGTTATGATGGTGACTGCAGAAAATAGAGTATGGCAGAATTGTCCTTTTATGTATAACTTACGGTAACACGTGTCTGCTACAGTAAAATTTCCCTGTTCATGTCTCTTAAATTTTATCCTGAAACAGTTTTAAATGTTTTGCCGCTAAATGGGCGTCATTTCTGAGAGAAATGACATCTTGGAAGGTTCTTGTATGGGTGGACTTTGGACAATGTTGCCCACTTTGATTGGATGTACCTCATTCTTTGTACGACACTATGAATTGTATTTGTAATACTGTATGTATAGTATTTTAATATATGGTGGAGTTGCCCGAATTTGGCAGGGAATGCCTGGGTATAATAACTATATATTAAAAAGCTCCAATTTGAGCAGCACACTGGCTCGTAATCTGTACCGGTCTGATTAATATTTACTTGTAGAGTAGACGTAGGATGTTGGCACTGCTCTGATTACTGGTAGGAGTCTGCTCTGCTCTGCTCTACTCAACTCCTCCTTCTTCAACTCTCAAATGCAATTCACCTAGCTGAATCTCCTCTGTTCAGTTGTGTACTGCCAAGACTTTCAGTTTGGATTATATTCTGATTTAGTGAACATAGATACTTGATAGATTGCTGACGACTGGTTGACTTAATTTGGTTTATCTGGATTTGCTGCTAACAACGTTTACACTCCGCTAATATGTACTTCATTTGGAAAGCACATCTTTGGTGAACCCATCACTTCTTTCGGACTTCATTGAATTAAGTCAGCTATCGTGGATTCTTCTTTCTGGTTGCATCTTCGTTAAGCCTGAACCTTATCAATGTATACTTTATTATAATTGATGGCGTTTTAGTGAGCTTCCTGTCTAATGGGATTGTAGTTCCTGAGCGTCTTTGAGGCTCATTGAAAGAGCATTCACTACACTACCTACTGAATTATATTCTAAATATATGGATTTATGAATTGTTTTAAGTGGATTCATGTATTTATATCTTTAAGTACAGTATTGTATGATATGGCACTGATGCCAGTTTTTGGCAGGAACTCTTAGTATAATAAAATTATAAAAAAAAAATACCAGTGTTTACTAAACTTCTAGATTTCTTTAAATATCTCATCAGCGAGGTGTACTTTCCGGTCGGGCAAGATAGAGGGGAAAATTTATATTACCTAAACAACGCAATGTCATTTGGAAACATTCCTTTAAAATGTCAACGGAAAGTCTTGCAGTACGTGCCATAACACCATCCTGTTGAAACAAAATATTTCCTAAGTGGACTCCTTTTTGGTGAAGATCCTCTTACAAATTCTTGCAGCATATTTCTTTGGATGTTGAAGTGGAGTCGAAATTCACGGAATTGAGTACTCGCAAACATAACTACCAGAATTTAAAATAAAAAAGAATCTTTGACAGCAAATGCACAATGTTTATTCGTCCACATCTTAATTTCTACTGAATACTTAGTGTACTTTACTCCAGGACAAGCTGCAGCGTCCCGTCTACAACCGCTAAGAAATGGTTAAGTAATTGTTTTTTGCCCGAACCTGTACTTTCTTAAATACAGTGGTTTAGAGGCTAGGATTCATTTCTTGATATGAAGCCAATGTGGTCAAGAACCAACCACTTCCCCTTAAATGTAACACACTGACCTCTAACTGCGATGGAGGCCATTGTAATCCGTACGGTAAATTTTCAAATGATGCTAATATTAAAACAGAATAACAAAGGAAAGAACAGCAGTAGTAGAAAGAAAATTACGACAATGGTTTTAAAAAAAGAAAAGGAATAAAAAATTAACAATTTCAGCTGACTTAAGTCTTGGTACGTAGCAATAAATAGAGCTATATATGAATTTTGAAATCATATACTATGAATGCTGCTGGTTTTCTTGGGCAAGGTGGAGCTCTGAAGCTTAAACTGAAGACAAACCGTATACAGAAATTATCACTTCAGAAGGATTAAATTATCTTCAGAAAAACTCGCACACGAATGTTCTTCTATCGCTATTAGGTTAGAATATTTTGGGAGTGGAATGTACTTTTATAATCAAATCTGCAATAATCAAGAACGGGACCCTCAGGACCATCGAACTTGATCGCATAAGTCCACTTATTTTTCAGTTATCCCATTAAAATTAAGCTTGGTTAACCAGAGTAACGTATATGTTGTGCAATCACTTAAATTTGCTTCTCCATGGGTTACCTATGGCATACCCTATTTGGAAACGCCCGTGTTTGAATCTCCTATCCTCCAGGACTGATTTGCTGCCTCTTACTGTAGGAATCTCTTCAGAAAGCTTGATTTTATTGTTTGTAAACTGCGGTTAATGCTCTCATTCGTGTTCAACAAAATGAACTGTCAATAAAAAGCGAACATCATTCCCCTTTTCCATCTGCAACTGATACAAGTGTCACGGGATACTAATACTACTTCTTTCTCTTTTTTCGTTTGTGTTTCGTAATCTTAATGGCGCAAAAGTGAACCCTTACGATTTACATAATTTTGGTTTAATGGCGATAAAATGGGCACAAAACAGCGTATATCATTCATCAAGAACTTTTTATGATCACTCATTTCCTGACATCAGTGGTCGTAAATGGAAAACATAGCCTCGGGGATGCTCGAACACTCACCTTTGTGTGGACTCTCACACAGTGAAAGACGGGTATCGATGTTGTTTACTCGTATTCTCGATGCGTAATAGAAGAAACTGGAGATGAGAAAATGGCGATTACGTCTGTTCTGGTTATTTAAGAATCATCAACAGAAAGGAAGGTGTAAGTGGCTCTAATGATAGATGACTGCAGACAAAGTGCGCTTTCACAGGCAGCAAAAAACACTTCTGTATTCATTTATTTGCGTTTGTTCACGATCTAGCAGTAAACCCTCAGGGATGACTATCTTTTTCAGCCCCAAATAAAAAAAAAAAATCCTTGTTTACTCTTTTCTTGCAGAACTTAAGTGATGAAATACTAATACGCAGAAGAAGAATTCAGTGATAGCAAAATGAAAGAATATTCCTATCAGTAATTGATCCAGTGTTCTTTTAAGATTACGCCCCAGAGCTGGGCATGAAAACCATTGCATAATTTGACAGATAGTGAAGCCTGTTGACAAAACGAAAATTATTTCCTTGATTCATATTTAAAAGATTACAAAACAGGAGTAAATCTTCAGTAGAGGATGCAATTAGCCAATTGCACCCTCTAGTAAAAATAAGTTTTGAATGCATAATATTGGTGAAATCTTGGAGCCTAAATTACCATTCCCACTATTTGTGATCAAGCTCCATGGATACTCCAAGGTTATTCGCCTAAATATTTCAGGCATCTAAAGCAACTGAGCCTCAATTTTCCTTGAAGATTATCCAATGGGAGCTGGAAAGCCAAGGATCCCTTGTGCAAAGACAAAGATAGAATTAATGTTGGTGATCATTAATGAAATGTTTCGAGCTAGTGTAATATTTAATTTTTTTTTTTTACTGCTTATGACAGTAAAGTAAGCTCAAAATTCTTGACATTGCATAGCTTTCTTTTTCTTATTGGTAATCGGAAGTTAAATTGGAAAATTAATAGTGGGGACTAACAGCTTCAAGTAAGACACCAGAAGAATCCATCCAGTCACTTGCACAAGAGGCAAGTTTCATACTCTGGTATATTCGAAAGGGAATTTGTGGTTTATTACTACCTTAGCCAAAAAACGATTGCCAACTGAAGTACAGGCAGGATAAAAAAAAAATAGGGATTTCATGAAATCCGGTTGATGTGCTTTTTTTCCGTTTCAAACAGCCTTGGTACGTTTCCCATAATATATGGGAGTTCTTCAGAATGCCCTACCCATTTAAGTTATTCATTTCTCGCATTGTGCTGGAACAGACTAGATTCGATTCTCAATTCTACCAAAATTGAAATACTTTCCACTGGGATTGGAGGAACTTTTTCTCCTTTTAATACCGTGGGCGATTTAATCAGGCTCAATGCGAGGAGTTTTCGCTGCTTAAAAAAAAAAACAACTATAGAACAGATAATTTGCATATTATATAGTGATCTTTTAGGGCCTTAAATGCTCGGTAAATGTTATAAAACGATCCAATCCACGTAAGTAGCTCATACATAATATGGATGTTACCCATCCATTCACTGATCTCATAAGCTATACCTCAATTACAGTTTAAATTCGTCAGCAGACCAATATGTTGATGCGATCCCTATAATGCCGAAACACTCCAAGCCGTTATATCCGCATAATTTACCTACTACAGTCCATCCACTCGTAATAAGTTCGGGCAGATTATTTGTGGATCTGATTGGGTCAAAGGTAAGCCACTCACATTCTGATGCAAAAAAAAAAAAAAAAAAAAAAGTGCTGTCCATTTTTGAAAACTGACCACCCTATCCACCCAGAAACTGTATAACATTATGCTCATCATTTAGACGTAACTCGATACCGTTTAAGTCTGAAATGACGAGCACAATGTTATACAGTTTCTAGGTAGAGAAAGGCTTCCGATCGTGGATTTATCATTGGTTGAAAGCGGTGTATGAAAACTTGTTTCCAGAACAGCCGCTTGTCCAAAGACGGCAAATCCATTCAAGACCATGTTGCATGGAATGTGATCGGAGTTCTTGGAGCACGCCCTCCACCTCTTTAAATCACATCAAATTCCCCTGTAATTTTTGCAATTTTGGATCTCCAAAAGGCTCCAACACGATGTGGAATCCAGTCTGATGTGAAGTGTAGAGGAATGAAAAGATCCGTGAAAATCCTATAAATGGTAAAATCCATGTTAATACCATGTATCCACTGGAACCTGTGTGGAATCTATATCTCTTCACTTATTTCCTTTTATTTCTGGTATTTTCCTTTTCGTCTGTATAACAGATGTTTAGTTTCTATTCTTCTTTTCCTGCTATTCTTTCATCTATTGTGTTTTTCCTTGTTGGCACCCGCTTTGCAGGATGCAAGATTTGTTGATAGTTGTCTATCAATTCTTTATTTTCTAATTCTTTTCATTTTATTTACTCATAATGGTTCGGATTTTGGACATTCAAGTACGACACTTAAGGTTTGCTGCGGTTCGCGTCAGTTATCATGGTGTACATGGGTACCCACCTTCCTGGTGCTTGTTGTTCCTGGTAGGAAAGTGACCAGAAACAACTAAAGAATATCACAACATATACAGAACACAATCATAGAACTACACCCATTTCCGGCCTTTTTACAGTTTCGGTATAATTTCAGTGTACCACGTCGAAGTTGAACTAGCGTTTAGGAGCCGCTCTATACAAGACTATACGTGTTTACATAATCTTTGATTAGAAAGCCAGTGGTTGCTAATGTTTCTTAAGTTTATGAGGTTATCGGTCCCCTTGTCTGGGTCTGACCCAAACTACAATATTGCTTCCCAAGCAGTACAGAAGTTCCTTTTACAGTCTGACCATGAAAAAGGATGCTCAAACTGCTGCATATTTTTATAAAGAAATTAAATAAACAAAAGAGTAAAGAATTCAACTCTTGAGCTCAAGCGTCGGCTAAACAGTGGTTGAATGAACTGTCCCATAATCGACATAGCATGAAAGAACTGCGGTAGCATCGAATTGCCAATGATACTAGTCATTAGAGTGGTGAGTTAGCAATCGGTTCAGCCGGATCAGATGTGAGTGACACGTTGCGATGCACTTTTATGCCAATTAACGATGCCATCCCCTTATGAATAAAGATGTATAACCCTACAAGCGGGGCATGCAAAAAACAGGTTAGACCTATTGTTAATAACTTTCTCAAATTGTTTTAGGTGCAACAGATCCATGTGCGCACGGGTGGACTATCGTGTCCCCCATTAGCCGAAGTCGGTTGAATTTATTGCCTGTCGAACGTGACCAGTTTTCAGAAACAAAAGTCAACCAGCTGCTTTAGCTTTCCTGGTTAGAAAGTTGCCTCGACAGAAATATTCTTGTTTTAAGCCGTTTATCTGTGCTGCGATCTCTTTCGATGTATTCTTTTTTATTTTATTAATCCCAATTACCACACACCCGCATCTGTTTCTTCTTCAGGGTTTCAATTGAGATAAAAACTTTATTTGGTGAGTAATTAAATCAAGGTTTACAGGAATCATTTTTAATTGTAAAATTAAACGCTTCTAATATTCGGAGATTTAAATTAAAAACGGGCCTGTTTTTATGAATTTGAGTCAATTAAAACTCACACACACACACACACACACACACACACACACCAGTAACTGCTACTTAAAGTTCAGGCATTTTTCTGATCTTTAGACCAACTTCTTTTCTTTTTAATACCCGACCAGTCCAATTATTTTGATTGCTGTTGTTACTATTTTTGATGGTTTCTTTTACATTATCAGTTTTATGAAGCCTAGTTCCTGTCAGATAATTTTTTAGCCTACTAGAAACATGAAACTCTTAAGGTAACAATTCCAGGATATATAGAAGATACTCATTCACTTTTTGGATGCTGAATATAGTGCGTTACTTCCGGTCTTAGTTGACTCATTAATTTGGTTATTTTATAATCATTATTATTCAATAATAATAAAGTCGTTATACTCCAGGATGTCAACATAAGGTTAGAGAAATTCACAAGACAGAAAACACAAGAAAATCACTGCATTAGGATTCACATAGGCTTGAACCACTGTCGCTCAAGCACTTGTGCTTCTCTACCTCCGCGCTTGACCATTCGCCACGGCGGCATTATTTACTCTAATTTTAGTGCATATTACTTAATTTTCGTTAGGTTTATTATATTCATCTCCGTATCTGTCTGTTATCTACGTAGGTAATGAACACAGGATGTCTCCTTCTGAGGACCAAAAGGACTGGCTGTCGAGGCCTCCCTCCGCACGGACAGGATGGGTTGCTGTGGAGGCTTTTGGTATCTGCTGAAGTGAAAAGGATGTTATCTACAGCTCTGGCCACATGTTTAACTATCCTACGTCTGTGGATCCCGATGACGTTGTATATCAACATGTTTTCTTCCGGAGGAAAGCTATCCTCCAGAGTGTCTTCCTTCATGGTAACAATGTCACTTCGTAACTCACCAGCATGACAGCTTTAAAATGTACAAAAACTTCTTCAGAATCATATTTTCTCTGCTACATTGCAGGTTCGCGAAAGCCGAAACTTACTGGTACTTCCTGTCACTTAGCCCTCGCCTTCAGTCGACAAGACTAAATTTCAACGAAATCATCCAACATTTCTGTCCTGTGCCCATTTCTTTCTTCGCAAACAGTTCCAAGACTGAATCGTATGGTACCTCCGTCACCTCATATGATTTACTGTGTTACATCAAAACATGTATATTGAAGTAATCATTGATCGAGATCATTCCTGTTTCCCGATCTTTAGATTTTCTTTTGGATTACCTTCCTCAGTGCAACGCCCAATGTAACTTTTTAATTTTCACTACAGCCTTTATCACATTTTATTTTTACGTAAATTACGAGATGGCAGTCAAATATATATATATTTTTACAACAAGTATTTAACTACCCTCTTCAATATACTCTGTTATCTGTCCATTTCAACCTTCCTACTTGTGCATTAATATTCTTTTAATATCTTCCTTCTAATTCAAATTCTTTTATTTTCCTTTTTAAGTCTTCCATGTCTCGTTTCCAAAATAGCACAACGCTCCATACAAAATATTTAGCTTCTGCCTAAATCAAAATCCATTTTATACCCGCAAATACTTGCTTTTTTTTTCTCTC